>NC_061531.1:14282500-14611666 GCF_022379125.1 Scophthalmus maximus | reverse complement strand
TTGTCTGCGCCGCTGGGGTGTACCGGCACGCCGGGAGGCGGTTTCTCCAGGCCCAAACAAGGATTTGTTTCCGCGTGAATGGATTATTTGATCGCCGCCAACACTGACCCATTGTTTCAGTGAACTCTCAGTACTGCATTGCCTCAGAAGAGGCTGATACGGTCGACCAACTGAAAGGACACTCTGAATCTGTGTGACGATGGTCGACTGAAATATTTCTCAAAATCCCAAACAACTGTGGCCATTGAACAGAGCGAGAATAAGAGCGGACAACATTTTTCCCGCCTCTGTGTGAGCGCCTCTCTCACGGCGTTCCAGAAACGGCCGCGTTCCCGCTGCCCGCGGTTCCAGGAGCTCCCTGAACTGTGAGGTCAGCGGGAGGGAAGGGTGGTTCGGGGCTGGAGCCGGACGCCCAGGGACAGGCCAGAGGCCAGAGCATTATGAAACGCACAAACACACACAGCTGTGTGTGGACAGCCTCCCGCTGTTCTTGCCAGTCCACCACAACAGCCCACTAATCCCCCTTAGATCTGCTCATCAGGGCCAGACAGCGGCCATGCGGCGGCGCGGCCGCATCTGGCCGAACCAAACAGCGGAATAATCTCGGTTTACGGGCCGCCCGCGAGGCGGGAGTGTCCCCCGCTGCTATCCTCACTGCCCCGCTCGGACAAACAGCGAAACAGGGAGAGATGTCCTGAGGACTCGAGGAAAAAAATTAGGGCCGTTGTCCGACAAAAAGTTTTTAAACTCCTCAATAAATTCTCAACTAGATTAGGTGGCAAGAGGATTTGCATGGCCTCCCCCAGACGCTGGTAAGAACTCGAATGAAAGCAAACAGCTGAAAAAGGACTGTGGAGTTTAATGGGACTAAGCCCAAATGTGCGATATTGGTCCTACATGAATGCAGTAATGAAATGATTTCATTCTTCCCTATTGTACAAATGATTTCACTTATAAAATCACATGTTCAGGGTATGTATTTTGTTTTATTTTGTTAACCGACGGCCAAACTCTTCTTTGCTGCCCAATGCTCGCTGCGTATGTCAGATTACGCGACTAAGATGAGACAAGATAAGATAAGACGTGCCTTTATTCGTCCCACAATGGGGAAATTTGGACATTACAGCAGCAAAGTGGATAGAAGAATATAGGAAGACATTTAAAAAAGCAATAAGTATGTATATAACCGAAAATACAAAAAAGATATATAAATATGACTTATATTGACTCATTTGCCAATTTGGAAATTGAGGCCCGCGGCCATTTTGCTAACTTGCCTAATGGTGAAGACAAGCTCTGAGTATGTAACCTGTGTTTCTGGTTCCAGACAGGCATGTTTTGAACGAGCACTTGTTAATACACTTCCGTAAAACGAGTGTTTGACACTGACGCCAAAAAGAAACCACCAGAGAAGTTTTCAGTGGATTTTAAGAGGCACGAAACACGACGGTGAGCTGCAAAACACCTCGAATGATGATGATGATGATGATGATGATAAAGCTTATGCGTACATCTATACAGTAGACGATCCAGCAGCCGCTACAAAAATCCCGGCGATCATCCCTTTGCCAGCGAGAGACTTGACTCACACTCCCGACGGTGGCCACCCGCAATCTCCTGGACTGTGTTTACAGTGAAGGCATCATGCGAGCCGGCCTTTATTTGGACTCCCGTATTCTGTGGCAAAACGGCAACGGATAAATTTCCCATGAGGGACAGAGAAAATCCGAGGAACGTGCCATAACACTACTGTTCAAGCATCGGGGCGGAGGTGGATGTTATTGAAAAGGATACATTACAAGGTTGACCTGAGGGTCGGAGCTCATTCTTCTCGCCAGGGACGGGCAGATAGCAGAGGAGAGGGGGGGTCCGCGTGTTGTTCACCACCGCCCCAGTGAGCCGGCGACCCCACAACCCAAACATTAACTGTCCTCTTCACTTACTCCTGGAATGTCACTAAGCTATGCAGGCCTCGCTGCCGCTCTGTACTGCAGGGTGTCATCATATCTGCATGTTGGTGTCCACGGGGTCGGGGGCGATCCTGATTTATGCAGCAGTAAGACTCGGCTCACATTGTGCCTGTGCGATGGCCCAGCGTGTCTGTGTGTACATAGCAGGTTCTACATGAGCAGGGATAGTGGCACTCTTTCTGCTGTAGTCCGACTACAAGGAGTTACTCCAGTTTAGCAGATGTGCCGTTTGCTATTTTCTGCCAAGTCACGCTGCCTGTTTCAGTATAAAAAAAGAGGGGGGGGGGGGGGGGGAGACTGGGGTCCAGGGCTGAAGAAAAAAAAACCCACCACTGCTTATGACATTATACTTTTCAGCTTGCAAATACTTTTCAGCTTGCAAAGCCCAAAGGTTAATGAATCTCGGGGGGGGCGGGCGGACGGACAGACAGACAGATGGGAGTGGAATATCAAAATTCATCATCACAAAAAACTCTTTTTTCCAAAGCATCATTTGTCCAAGCAGGGAAACGCACACAGAAACCAGCTTAGGAGACGAGCTTACGCAGTGTTATATTAATCCAGCCTCTGCTGCTCTTCCGTCCATGCTCCACAGCAACACTATCTTTCTCATATATAATATATCTATATGTATTTTTTTTTCCTTATTTATGTTCACAGTTAATGTTACATCACTGGATACAGCACACACGTCGAGCCTGGTGACACAGACGCATCTTGCCACGGGGGAAAGCCTTTTTCTTTCCAGGAAGGCGCCCGACAGGATGACAGGCCACAGCGTGGTGCCGACCCAGTCGTGACAGCCAAACGACAACAAGCGGTAGGTTTTGTGTACTCATGTTTATGTCATGAACTTGTTTGGGATTGTCGCGGCCACTTTTTACATCGTCTTACGTCACATCAGTCTCCAACTTCATATATTAATGAGGCAATGCGAGAGTCGGCCTCTCCTCCGCGTGCATCCATTTTCCTCCCCGCCTCCCTGAGAAATGAGGAGACGTCCCAGCCGCCGCATGCCGGTGCCTGGTCAACACACTGTAATCTCCACCGCAGACTTAATGAGCTTAATGTGCACTCCCAGGCCCCTGGGCTCAACGGCACGTGCACCGCATTTGCTTCACTGCTGCGGTGTTTGTAAGTGTGAGTGCGTGTAATTCTCCACATTAAAACATATATATTTGTTTTAGGTAATTGAGGTGTCTATGCTAATGTGAAAAGGTCACAGCGTACTGACATAGGTCAAGCAAAGAGTGTCGTAGCCTGATTATGTATATTTTTTTTCAGAATTGCAGTTCACCCGCAGACACTGCGGTTCAATCGTTATCATTGGACATTACGTGTCTGTGGCTATCTGGTGCCAGAGTGACTGCGCAGACAGCTGATATGCATCCGGAAGGGGGGGGGGGGGGGGGGGCGACTGAGGCCGAGCGCTGACTTTCATTTGCAAGACGAGCCATGTGTCGTCATGCGCCCTAAAGTCTTTAAGGGAGAGTAAATGCAGACCAGAGCTTTACGGTGGCGTCCCAGAATAGAAGCAGATTTCCCCGAGCTTGATTGGGGATAAACTGTGATTTAGTCCTCGGACTGGGCCTCGAACACAAACACTCACTCCCCGCTGCTGCAGTAACTGACCACATCACAGGCACAGCCATGAAAAGCAGCCTCAATAAACTGTTATATTGATATGACAAACAACAGTCTATCAATTAACAATAACAAAGCCTCCAGACATGCCACAGGGGCACAGGGGGCTACCTGAATGTCACAGAGGATGAAGGAAAACCTCACAGCTCCACGTAAGCATATACAGAATTATTGGACTTATGTAGTGGAACTCTGAAGATTATACGTGAGGGATTATTGAATTAACTCCAAACTGTCTCTTAAAAGTGACTTAGACTGAGACGCTTAACTGATGAAAAGTTTCCTGTTGCTTACCATCTCACCATGTTCATTGTCATATTTAATGTACATTCCATGACAGAAAGTGATACTTGCATCGTCAACCGCTTTGTATTCCTCATGCCACGCGACAGAGTCGGAACGGTGGCGATGGCCTTCAAATGTCGTATCTGATGAGTAAACACAATGGACGAGTAATTCATTACGGCAACAGTTTTAATCTGCGTCGCCATGGCGATGCCTGTCCTCGCAATGAGCAGCGAACCTGCGCGTGCTGCTCCCCCTGCTGCACCTCAGTCAGTTCCAACCGAGAGATGAAAAGACAGGAGATCAAGGTCGACTGGCAAGGAAAGAGAAAATTCTTCGTATCACTGGGACTCGGAGATATTTCATTTTGCTCGCTGCAGTGATTTTCCATCTGGTCATCAAACTGCGGCATCTGCTGCTTATTTTGTCCGACTCGCCTCTTCTCTGCATTCTGGCTTTTGTCTTACGATGCAATACTTGAGTCAAAGCCACGAAAAATGCAACGCACACCAAGGAGCACTGACCCCAGGTGTACTTCACCTCTTATTGTGCGTACTGTCTTACTGGCCCATTTGATGTTTTCTGAGCCTGGTGGATGCTAAAAAAGTGATATTTGTATCTGCGTGTATGTCACACCGTCCATGCATTGTGAGTGGCGCCTTTCACCCTCGTCAAACATACCTCAGTGAAAATGACTGCCATGTTGTGGCGACCTATTATTGCAAAAGAATCTTTCTCTTGAAATAGGTTGAATTTTCATACTGATGTTGTGCTTTTTGGAGACATTGCAGAGGACAGACGTTTCTTTAGATACATTCATCCTGCGAACTAGACACATGGTTACGCCAACTCTTAAATAAAAGATCAGTGAAATATCCTGCTCTTGAATTATTATAATAATCATCATAACTATCATCAGTAGTATTTCAGTATTTCTACTTCAGCTCTTTCAAAGTGGCACATGACTCGTGTCCAACTCTCTGTAAAGCCTCACTGAGCCATGGAGAGGCATTTCGTTTTTGAAAAACTGTGCATTTCCAACTATCTTTCAGCGCTGTTTTCAATTTCCATCACTGGCCAAGAACTAATCCATTCCTTGCATGACGACGTTTTTTGGGGGCATTTTACCTCCGGGTTTCTTTTAACACTGTGGCCTTTCAGGGGTCTCACCTCAGGGCCGAGCAGGAAATTAAGGGACGGATCTGTGCACGGAGAAGAATTGATTAGAACCTGATGTTACCACGCCGCGTGTGCCGGTCTTATCTCTGACTCTATAGGTTTCCATTGACAAATGCAATAACTGAAAATACACAAACATGACATTTACCTGATACCTAATACGTGAGTTTGGTCATAAAACACTGTACCCTTTAGGTGGTGTGAATTATTTACTAACTTGGCTCATTATCGTGTATCAGTGGAGTCCGTGGTGAAATCAGCTTCTGTTTAAACAAGAGGCATTTAATACTTTTAAATCATCTGCTGTAGCACACACATCCCCGTGTCGGGATTATGATAGGCTATTATAAAACTGTGAAGAATTTACTGTACATCATAATCCTTAATCTTTTTAGCAAACTTCCAGCTGCACAATTAAAGACTCCAATAGAAAAAAACACACAGGCTTTTCATCATTCTTGTATATGCAATATTTATTCAGTTGAAACTTTTCCTTTTTTTCCTCATTAATATGTTTATCAGAGAAGAAAATCACCACTCATCTGCTAGTGTTGATGTGTCATCAGACATGACGAGTGATAATATTTTTCTTTCATTTTGAGTGACAGGGACTTTGCTTGTTCAAGAAGACAAGCAGGACCGCGGACAATATATCCATGTTCGATGTTCCATGAGATTGCTTTTAGCAATGAAAAGTGCTTTGGTGAAACATAATTATTATTATTATGTTTCACCAAATTGTGAATATTAAGTTTGCACTGATTTGTCTTCTACAAGCATGGACTGTGCAGAATATGCAAGTGTCAAATTCTGTGCCAGAGTCAAATTCAAACACATTTGCCGCGAAGTAAGGATGAAACTTCTACATCTACCAGAGGTTCCATGGTGTAACGGTTGGCACTCTGGACTCTGACTCCAGCGATCCGAGTTGAAATCTCGGTGGACGCTGCCTTCCCTCTATTCCCCGTTGAGGAATGAATATAGAAAATATATTAAGGCCATAAATCAACTGATGTTCACATCGGCTCCTAAACTCAGTTCACATTTCTCCAAAAGAAAGATGTCTGTGGAGATTCTCATTCATCCAGGTCATAGTTAATCCAAAAGGCCGTTGAATCAGGAGAAACTGGACCTGCTCAGAATCCTAAAGAATCTACAAACAAGTCCAATTGCTCCTGTTTTCAACGCCATTTTAGATTCTTTCTGTAACGAAATAGCATGTCTTCATCAGGTTAGCTTTTACAGAAAATCGGGTGTGGATTTTGAAATGCATATGCACACCTCCCTCAGCGCGATGACTGACTCAGCTCTGCATCATGACTAATCTGTCATATGCTGATTTGTCTTGCACAAAGTTTGCCTGTACAGGCAAAAAATAAGTGACATATTGAGAAAGTGCTTTTCCTCTCCCTGTTTTATTTGTGTTTATCCAAATGTGTTTCCTGTGGCGCTGCCCTATAGGTCTGTGGTTAAGTTATGGTTAGCAGGCATGCAAACCAAGCAGTCCTGCATTTTTAAAAATAGGGGAGGTCTGCTCTGCTGGGGGTGTGTTGTTTCACTGCACGGCACTAGTGAGACGGTGAAATACAACCCGGGGGGAGTTTGAGTAATAAATGCATGAGTTTGGGAGGTAAATCAGTCACAAAATACTGAGCCCTGAGACATGATTTTACAGCCTTGGAAAAATCTGGTTCTTTCCTAAGGTATAAAAGGCAAATGGCAATAGTCAGTGAATGTGCACTTGCATGTGCTTGATTGGCCACTGTGGCGAGGGCGCTGTTTTTTTGTCATTTCGTTTTTTTTAAATGCAGGGTCAAAGTGGGTCTGAAGGCCCCAGAGACAGGTTATGCTAGGTAAACGAAGGTTTGTTCCACAAAAAAGCGTTTGCCTAAGATGAACCGCCACAGTGGAAGAGGACACAGCAACATGACATTTGCACCTGCCCGTGACGCCGCCCATTCAAAATGCCGCACGAAGCCTCGAGTTCAGTATTTCGGCCGGCACCGTCTTGGTTTTATAAAGCGAGAAGTAACCATGTTTGGAAGAGCGGGGTGTGTGTGCCTGTGCCTGACTGAGAGCTCGTCCACCCACACCTGTAACCATGCACCGATTGGAAGGTATAAGCTGTCAATCACACACAAACACACAAACAAACCGCGCTCTATCATCTCTTTGACTCTGAATGGGACCAAAATTTGAATAAATGAACATCCTGCTGTATGGACAAAGACTTGAAACTGTAGCGCCTGAGACGATAAACTCCTCAGGAAAATGTGTACTTTATAATTCACGTGAGAAATGGGGTACTTTCCTCATAGACCTTCTATAGAAAGTCTGACATGTATATTTGCGACCAGGGGAGTCGCCCTCTGCTGGTCATTCCAGAGAATACAGGTTTGAAGCACTGGCTTCCCGGACCGAGTCTACATCCATTTGTTTTGAATACAGTGAGTGTTTATATCTAAAGGTTGTTTTTTTTTCTACAAACAGACTGAAAAAGAAAAAGCAAAAAAAAAAATCATTGTTTAAGTGATTGTTGAAACATTTGTCTTTCCTATGATAGAGATGTCTATGAATAACCTACCACCCCTGCAGCAAGAGTTTACAGGAGGAGGCAGGGTTTGAGTGTTTATGGGTGAGGGGGGGGCCGGGGGGGGGGGGCGGGGATAGGGTGGGTCTACCCCCTCGGTCCCCACCTCCCCGCCCGGCCCCCCCTCGTCCAATCAGAGCAGAGAACCGGTCCCATTCGGGGCCTCGCGACCGTGGAGCTGCGGCGAGGTGGGGGAGGGTCACGTGTGTACACAGTGCGGGGCTCCGCGGCTCCGGCAGCAGTAGTAAAGTCTGCGACGGACGGCCCCCTTCTGCAGAACAAGCCTCCTCGTCCCGGAAAGTTGAAAGATGAAGTGAAGCGAAGTGAGCGGAGAGAAAAGAAATGCGGCGAAACGTTGCGCGGTTTTAATTCTGTCGCCGCGCGTCGTTTTCGTTGGGGGGCTGGTGGGGGGGCTGGACGCGCGTGTTTCCCATTTCATTTCTATTTATGAATTGAATTGAGGATGTCTGTTTGTCAGACGCAGCGACTGAGACAGAATGCCCGTGGAAACGCTTCATCCGGACCCGATGCCTCCGTAGGTTTGTCCCCGAGCCAAGTCCGTGCGTATCTGGTGAGTTTACGCGCTTCTCTCTCTCTCTCTCTCTCTCTCTCTCTCTCTCTCTCTCCGACAAACAGTTCTGTTTCTGCAGAAAGAGAAAAAAGGATTGTTGTTGTTGTTGTTGTTTTATTGCAGTGAATATCACAGCAGCTTTTACAGAAGAAGAAAAAAAGGTGTGAAAAGGTTTGAACTTTTACGCGCTGCGGAGGAGGAGGACAGAGTCTGAGTCAGAGGGGGCTTCAGGGGTTTTTTTGCCCGACAAATAGTCGCAGAAATTGTAGAATGTGATGGTGACAGCGATCCACGATCTGCTCCGTGATGGAGAGACAATGTGTCCACCACCATAATAATAATAATAATAATAATAATAATAATAACAATAATAGAGCCTGGGAAGCTGCTGTATTGTTTTCCCAACCTTCACGGTTCTATGGCAGCACCTGAAGACGTTTTCTCACGGGATCAGGTGTCTTCAAGTTGTGTCAGGTAAAATTCTGAGGTCAAAAAAAGCTCCTCCGTGACTAATTCAAAATTAAAGTTGTTTTACATTTTTTCATTTTTTTTGTAAGTTGAGGCAGACTGTGCCCACCTAACGGGATGTCACCACCCCGGTGCAGTCTGTTGATGTTTATTACAGATGATCGACTTTTCCGGCCACTGATGAGTGATGAGTATCTCATGATTCAGAAGTGTTAATACCAATATTTGATTCAAAGATACTTGAACACATCGAGTTTTCTTTTTTCACCAAGTGGTTTTTCGACACTACTAGACATCTTTGATTTGATGAATGAAGCTTTTTTCCAAGACACTTTTTAATAACAGATGTTTATGTGCATCATCACTGTCATTATTCAGATCCTGGCTATAATGAAGACGATGCAGCACTAGTAATAATGAGATGTTATATGTTAATATGTATGACAGCCATTTACATCCATCTGACTTTGTGGTAATAATAAGCTGAGTGACTTGCTGTTTGAGTGCTCAGAGTGTAAGTCTTTCCTCCTCTCACCAAATGAAATGCTTCTTGAGTTATTGGCTTTGCACTTGTTTTTGTGGGAGAGAGAGGGTGTGTGTGTGTGTGTGTCTGTCTGTGTGTGTGTGTGTGTGTGTGTGTGTGTGTGTGTTTGTCTGTGTGTGTGTGTGTGTGTGTGTGTGTGTGTGGTGCGCTTAATGACAGTAAGCCTGCTTTGTGCTGACCGTTGAACTCTGACTCTTGTGTTGATGCCTGTGACAGCGTGTTGCCGGAAAGGAGCTGAGGAGGAGGGGGCCTCTCTGCCTATAGCGTCCGTGACTCGCGCTTGACCCAAAGTCCGTTACTCGAGTTTGTGAATGATGTGAGGAAATACCCGTTTTCCAAAGCAAATGTGATGTACAGTTGCATCATCACGTCCTCTGTGCAGCAGCTGCGAGTGAACCAAATCATCAAAAGTTTGGACTTTTTTCTGTTGGTGTTGATTTGTAGAGTGGCAGCTTTTAGTGCCGAACAGGTAGATGCTTGATCTGTGTTGCCCCACTGTGACTGCGTGTCAGGCCAGTTGGGACTACTGATGTTTTGGAAAAAAAGTTCTGCGTTATGTAAAACAGAATCTGAGTCAGTGTCAGGTATTTTAATAACCACTGAGAGCCTAGTATTTTTTTTGATTTTGCTAAATGTTATGTATTTACACCTGGCGCCAGATCCCAGCTCCATGCTCTTAGTTAACGGTTCACTTTCCAAGAATAATAGGCAGCTGAGGAGATCACCAAAACCATGCAGGAGAGATTTAGGATCGTCTGTAAATGAGTGATTCACATCTTATTGGCCTCTCATGCAGCAGTGAGGTAGTCTTGTGTTTTTTTAGGCAGGTTTTGAATTACATATTATGAAGTGCCAGAAGATTCCGCCCAACAAAATGTCACGATGTGTGATCTTGTGCGATCATATATTCTTTCTGTTGTGCTTCGGCTGCTGCTCCACGGCGCACTGCCGCAGACATGAGCAGCGAATCATGTGACATCACTCAGTACTTTTCTGAGAAGCGCCTGTAAATTCCAGTAAGGGTATATGAGGGGTGTGGGCCCAGTATGTCACACTACTCCCATCGGGCCCGTGATATCTGGCCGCAAAACGCGGAGACGTCAAAGCATGTGGGCGGCGTCACTCGTGCGAGATCGTGTTTGGTAGGGCTGAGAGCATGCTGAAGCAGGGCCTCCCCCCCTGGGAGTATTCAACTTAACTGCATCTGACATGGAGTGGCGCAAAAAGTTCAGACGGGGTTTAACCCAGTCTGTGACTGCAGTCAAAGTCATGGGCTTATATTCTCTCATGTAGCTTTACTTGACGTACCTTTAAGAGGAGCAACCATCTTCCCCCTAGGTTTTATTATCTCATATGAAAACCTACAATAAAAGATGTGTACAAATGTCTGTGTGCATAATTAATAGAGGGTAACAGGACTGGGCAACAGGACCAAAAACAATCCACAAAAGAGAAAAACATTTTCATCTGACATCTCTTAATATCAGGACATACCAGTATTTTGTACGTAGCTGCAAGACCTGCAACTATACTGCTATTTTTCTTATTCCTTTATGATAGATTATTTCAGTAACAACGACAGCAATGTTTATATACCTGATAAACTATAAAAACTGATTTATGCACTTGAAAAGAAAGGCAATGATACAACTATGAATTCCTCATGCTTTTGTTATTATGCATGCTGTAATAAAAAATAAAAACAGCCTGTTGTTTTGCCCATGTGAATGGGGCGTCTCTTACCTTCTCACCGCCCATCTGTTGTCTTGACAACTGTAATGGTGCTCATTACTTTGAATTAAAACTGACATCGCTCATATACTGTGTGTGCGACTGTGTGTGTGGCGCCTCCAAGTCAGGGGTAGACATTTTCTTCCACCTCCCCTGTATTTTTTCTTTTTCTCCCTCAGCTGAGTGGAAAACTAGAGATTTCATTATCACAGGCTGCTGGCAAAAAATGTGCAGAGCGAAAGTGCAATGACTTTGACAAGAGCAAGAGTACAAGTTGTTGAGAGTAGAGGCACAATCTAATAGTGGTGGTTGTTTACAAGGTTAACCTGATTTGAAATATAAAACACACTTTAAATATATGTATATATACAGCAATTGTGCAGTTACACGTTAATAATTGTACATACTTGCACAAATAGTATGTACATCCTTTATATTTATGTTCCTTAAACTTGGTGTGTTGGGTGCCTTGCTGCTGTAACACCATAATTTGGACATTTAAAGTACATCTATCTACCTACCTATCTACCTACAGTCCCTGACTACCTGCAGTACCTACCTACTTACAGTACCTGCCTACCTAAAGTACCTATCTACCTACAGTACCCACCTACCTACCTACCTACCTACCTAAAGTACCTATCTACCTACAGTACCTACCTAACGTACCTATCTACCTACAGTACCTACCTACCTACCTACCTAAAGTACCTATCTACCTACAGTACCTACCTACCTACCTACCTACCTACCTAAAGTACCTATCTACCTACAGTACCTACCTACCTACCTAAAGTACCTATCTACCTACAGTACCTATCTACCTACAGTACCTACCTACCTACCTAAAGTACCTATCTACCTACTGTACCTATCTACCTATAGTACCTACCTACCTACCTAAAGTACCCATCTACCTACAGTACCTACCTACCTAAAGTACCTATCTACCTACAGTACCTACCTACCTACCTACCTAAAGTACCTATCTACCTACAGTACCTACCTACCTACCTGCCTAAAGTACCTATCTACCTACAGTACCTACCTACCTACCTAAAGTACCTATCTTCCTACAGTACCTATCTACCTACAGTACCTACCTACCTAAAGTACCTATCTACCTACTGTACCTATCTACCTATAGTACCTACCTACCTACCTGAAGTACCCATCTACCTACAGTACCCACCTACCTACCCAAAGTACCTATCTACCTACAGTACCTACCTACCTACATACTTAGCTAGCTAGCTATCTATATCCTATCTACCAGGTGTTGGCTAAAAGTGGCAACTATGCCTTGACTTGTTTCTCCAATGTTTAATGAGTGAAATCCGGGTGGAGCGTTAATTATCTTTAAGCATAAAAGGGACCGATGGTTCGTCAGTCGTGAAGCGTGAAACAAAATAGGTGTAAATAATATCAAATTTATGCCTTAAGGTTTTCCGTTTCCACTATTTACCTTCAATCCAGTATGCATTAAAAAGGCCATGTGGTGCTCTTTGTCTGTGCTACATCACTGTTCTGTCGCTGTCGAGCTCGTGAATCAGATACGACGCTTATCTCGTCGGTTGCAGGCACAGGAAACAGGAACTCAAGAAACAGAAAAGGAGGCTTGATTCAGTTACAGCTTAGCGAGCGTCTGTCATACTTGGTGTGAAGTCTCGATTTCGGGCGAATCTGCGTGTTCAGACGTCGTTGGAAACGAACCCCGGCTGCAGTTTAACAGTAATTAAACACTCACCAGAACCCCATTCATATAAACTCCTTCATATGCAGAACTATGAGATGCCCTTCAGCTGTCGGAAGCTGCACAGTGAGCCAACGTGATAATGAAAGGGTGGCTGACATGTCTGTATACAGCAGGTGCTAATGAATGGGGACGGCCGACCGCAAAGCCCCGAGCTCCCTTTAATAATGGCCAACGTCTCCTCAAGTCATTTTCTCTTTAGGTGATGAGAGGTGGTTGAAGGTTGTGAAGGGAGAACCGACTTCTCTTCAAATCAGATTATGTGTGATTATGTGCTTTTGTCTGTTCTTTAGTCAACGAGTCACCTTGCTGCTAATGTCAGAGAGACATTGTTTACAAGAGGGGCCGACCAGTGCTCCCTTTCTGGGATTGACAGTTTTTCTTCTTTTCCTTTTTCTTTTCTGTCAAGAGTAACACTACACTTCCTTCCTCCTGATCCCGCTCCAGTCCAGCTCTGAGCTCCAGCCGCCACTATAGTGTCATTACAGCCGATCGGAGTAGTATAGAGGAGGGACTGGGCCCTTGTGCGTCTGTGTCTGCGGCATAAGGCCAAAACAGTCCCTCTGTAGTGGAGTTACGTAAGTGAACGGAGGAATGTTTCCCCTTTACTGGCATCGTTGCTCACCCTCCAGGAAAACAAAACTGCCTTCCTTCCAGCGTATTGTTTGGTTTGTTTTTCTTGTGTGTGTGTGTGTGGGGGGGGGGGTTTCCAGAAAATTCAGCAAAGATTGACGACATCTATGTTCTTGTGAATTTTTTCACTTTCTTTTTCGAAGCAGTTCTTGAGAATGAGTCACTGAGGAAATGAAGCCTCTTGGGTGACTGATCGTCGCAACGCTGTCATCTTCCCTTTCCTTGACCAAAGAAATTTGAATAATTCATTTAAAATGACCTGAGTAAATTATGCAAAGAGAGCGTTACATAACTGTTTGAGATCTCGCAGCCCCCAGCAGCCTTGACACACAAAAGGCTCCTGAGGTGCGCCTGGTCGTTTTTCTTTGACCTTGCCCTGAACTGCCAGCCCCTCGGCTCGGCCCTCACTGACCTCCCTCGCCAAGAAGCCTGCTTCACATTTCACTCTTTGTAAATCTACCCATCACCACATGCTCAACCCCCTGGTCAACTTTGGCAGTAACCTGAACAGAAGGTGCAAATGCTTTTACTCAGAGTAAGGGCACCAAAGCGGTGTTCCTCTTTATCTTGCCACTTGACCGTGTGCAAAGCACAAGGGCGGCTCTAATGCAGGCGGCGGTGGCCCTGCACGTGACTGCGGCAGAGACACAGAGATAGAGAGAGGCAGAGAAATCTTGCAGAGGCGTGAAACAAACACAGTTTTGTATTCTTCCTTCAGGACAAGGGCCTCATTTGGCTCTCGACGAGGGAAGAAACGGTGGGTTTTGGGGGCCGAGCTAGCGGCTGAAACTCTGTGGCAGCGACATTGTGAGGCGTTCGTACTCGGCCAGTCAGATGCAGTGGAGTGAAATTAACAGCGTTACCCGGGACATAATAGCCGAGCCGTGGCTGACGTGTTTGTGTGTCAAGACCTCGCTCGCTCTTCTGTCGAGCACAGAAACCAATAACAGGCAGGATTGAATCCTGCAGCCAGGCAAAGTACAGAGAGCACACACACACACATAGACTTCTACATAAAATGTCCACATGAGTTCTCCAACGTGATTTTTTTTTTTTGTCATGATTGTGATATTTCTATTTTTCCACATGACCTCCAAGGCTGAATTACAGGAACACACACAATGGCATATACAGTACACGGTTTGATGTTTTGAACAGTTATGAAACTGATTGGTGATCAAAGCCACATCAATCCGACACAAATCATTGCTTTATTTTTAATAATGAAAAATACTAAAACATCATTATGATTTTGTCAGCATCCTCCACCTCTGATTAGAGTACTTCTGCATTTTTTTGGACGTTTGCCATCAGTGCACTAACTAAACTTCTCCCTTCCCGCAGTCGACCTGTTGAGAGAGCGTGACCGGTGTCAGAGCCCAGCGATGTGGATCTGCATGGTTTACAATGCGACGGACGCCAGCGTGGACCTCCGGCTCTGCCAGGACTTTGGCCTCATCCTGTCAGTCTTCTCCCTCATCTACCTCCTGGTGTGCTTCCCGCTGGGCCTGTGCTACAACGTGCTGCTGGTCGTGGTCAACCTCTCCAACAAGGTGTCCATGACCATGCCGGACGTCTACTTCGTCAACATGGCCATCGCGGGCATCGTGCTCAACCTGGTGGCGCCCGTGGAGCTGCTGAGCTCCACCTTCACCCGCTGGCACGCGTGGGAGTACAACAACGAGGTCTACATCACCCTGCTCATCCTCTTCAACATCTCGTCGCTGGTCATCATGTACTCCACCACGCTGCTCAGTCTGGACTACTACATAGAGCGGGCGCTGCCGCGCACGTACATGTCCAGCGTGTACAACACCAAACATGTGTGCGGGTTCATCTGGGGCGGCGCGGTGCTCACCAGCTTCTCCTCGCTGCTCTTCTACGTGTGCAACCACATCTCCACCAAGATGGTGGAGTGCTCGAAAATGCAGAACAAGGAGGCGGCCGACGCCATCATGATGTTCATCGGCTACGTGGTCCCAGCCGTGGCCGTCCTTTACGCCTTTGTGCTCATCCTGCGCATCCGAAAGGAGTCCACGCCTCTGGATCAGGACTCCGCTCGGTTGGACCCATCCATCCACAGGCTGCTGCTGGCCTCGGTCTGTGTGCAGTTCGTACTGTGGACCCCGTACTACATGACCCTGTTGGTGCACACTGTGGCTGGGGCGCCGGGCTACGTTAGCAGCGCATATTACCTACCTACCTATTACTTCTTGAGGTTCGTGTCCAAGCTGCTGGCGTTCTCCAGCAGTTTCGCCATGCCGCTCATGTACAGGCAGATGAACAAAAACTTCTCCAACAAGCTCCGGCGGCTGCTCAGGAGGCTGCGCTGCGGAGACCAGTCGTGCCCTCACGAACACTCGACAGTGCAGCGGGTGGTGACGTGAGACCGGCGACGCCCCCTCCCACTCCCCCGTTCCCTCCTCATGGCCGAGCCGGCACTTACTCCACCCGCCCCTCCACCCTCTGCAGAGCCACTATCTCGCCGGGCTCCCTCGCTGCTCTGGACTGTGTTAGGAGCCGCCTGTGGAATTCCCTGTCACCATCCAAAAACTTGATCTGATCTACCGGAGCAAAAAAACCACTAAGTGCTGTTATTTCCCATCACAGAGTAGAGCTCTCCACTAAGATACCTGGGCTTCTACTTTCAGGGCAGTAAATTTGAGCGCCATCAGCCAATAACACTGACAAACTATCCTGTTTGCGAGGGACTTCCAATCACTACGCCTTTGCGCCGGATGTTTTTCTGCGTTCAGTGGTTTGGTGCTGACAAGTGTGCGAGTGCATGACTGCCTGAATTTCACTGTAAAGTCTCAAATATGCTATCAGATGTGATTTTTATTTTTTTTTTAATCTTAGCCTTTTCCCTCCAGCACTATCCCCACACACACAAACACACACACACAGAACCAGCCAGCTATAAACTTTAATCATCAAGAGATTGCCAAGCTATTTAGTTTCTAAAGAGAAAACTCCTGCGTTGATGGATGGTGGCGCGTGAATCAGCGACCCACCACAGCTAATGAACTCACATTGTGTGTGTGTGTGTGTGTGTGTGTGTGTGTGTGTGTGTGTGTGTGTGTGTGTGTGTGTGTGTGTGTGCGTGTGCGTGTGAACATTTCAAAGCGCAACACTCGGCGCCGCCGGTGAACAGCACTGTCTGCTACCCTGGAGCTAGAGGCCCTCGATCACTGAAATGAGAGGACAGCTCTGCCTTTGCAGAGCAGAATTGTCCTTTCACTTAAACGTGCGGAGAGGGATTTCGGCGTAACATTTTTTTTTTTGCATTTCAAAGGTGTACAAGTACAACAATACTGGATTATTGTAGCTTCATTTTTTTCTTTATTGACACCAGCGCTACCCTGTAGCTATCAGTAGGTGCTGGTCTGAAGAGACGTTGTAGATTTGAGAGTTTTGAGGCAGGAAGAGATTATTCTTGCAAATGTCAAGCTCCACAACAAGTAGGAGAAGATAAATAGTACACACACACACACACACACACACCACCACCACCACCGTCACCACGAAGTCACACAGATCTACACGGAAATGCTTATGTGAAGCTCGCATTCAGGGTTCAGACGTAACCGGTATACCTCTCGTGATCTCTGCTGAAATCACACCACCTGTTTGAACCACACGCACTTCAAAACCGCCTCGCACGGCCTCGGCTCACTTGGCGATTCGCTGAGTGCGTGTTTTGGCTCCGCGCGAGTCATGCATGTTGCGAGTGTCACGCGGGGTCAGTGGGGACCCCGAGGAGGCGGAATGTGCATTCCCTGAATGCCGCGCACTCTTAACGATTGGTTGGGATGTTTTGGGAAATATGCAGCCGGACTGGGTCACCATCCAATAAAACTAAAGTGTGAAAGACTCGCCTGCCAAGCACCTGCAAACAGCGCGTTTGACGCGGGGGGAGAGTTTGAACTGTAATGCTGCTCAGCTGCGTCGATGCAAGGTGCAGGTTATTGGCCACGCTACTTGGCCTCTAAGTGAAAGGACAACACTTAATAGAGATTAACCCCCAGTTATGTTTCTTGCCTGAGGTCTGTGCATCACTGCATCAATCTGGTTGTATTTTCAATTTGTTTTTCAGAATGAAGAGGGGCCAGTTTATCAATCATCCTGTGAACAGACACACCAGCCAGGTGTTACCGTTACTGTAACTCCCACTCACAGACAACGACAAACGGTAAATAACTTTGAAATTGACGTCTTCGGGTAAACAACTGTGCTTGGCTTTGGCTGTAGAAATGTCAAGGTTTGGACAGTGATTTAATGCTCGTCATACATATATGAAGTTATCATTAAGATTATACTGTATAAGCACATGCACACATACTATTTATTTTTTTCAAACATCCCACATGCCAGGAATATTTTGTCTCTAGGATTCTGCTACAGTCCCATTAATTTATTTTCTGCTCCATAGCCCCGACAACATTTACGTGTATTCATAATCAGTCAGCAGGAAGTGTTTGTTTTCCACTGAAGCTGTGTTTACATTTTGCGCTACAGTATCTATTGCCCCATTTAAAAGAAAAAAATCTAGTATTGTGACACAGTTAATCATTATTTGAACTCAGTTCAAAGTCCAAATGCTTACTGTTCATTGAAGGTTGGGAGTCAAACAGTAGGACACGTGTAACGGTCCATATTCAAGCATCACTCCTTCAGTTGGTCTATTATTTAACCAATAGGTCCAAATGTAACACTTGAATTATAGCGAACAGAATGTTTCCTATTTAATCATTATTTGACACGAGCATGTTTTCCATTGGTATTTTTATGGCGGAAACACGGATAAAAAAACTCAGTCTTACTGTAATGTCACGAAAACACGTCACACTGGAGACTTTCAAAAAAAGGTGTCATTTTGATGAAGAAGAGGTTTAATAGGTTTCGGGAGTTTCAGTCTGAGTCAAACGACAGACAGTGAGTGACAATCGTGGTGATTTTTGGAGAAAAGCTGAATTTAAAGTTAGGACCATTTAACTGCACCGTGTCGCTGCAGCGCCACCTTTAGGGAAATTTGGACACAATGACACCAAACCCTTAAGAATGAACGCAGGTATGTCAAGATAGCCTGGCTTTCAACTTCCGATTCTAACCAGTTTTTTAATGTATGCTCTAACTTTTCACCAAATTCCACTAAAAGCCACCACACCGTTTTTTGAAATATCTCGCAAAGTGACCTCAGATAAATACCTCGTGGTTGAGGTAATAATTAGCAGCCACCGCAAAATTGACTGACTGCACGATATTCACAACGGGCAAACGGAGCTTGATCAGAGAGGGTTTCAAATCACACCCAACTCTGACGAGAGCTCTGTCTGCCTGCGTGTCTTGTCTGGGTTTGGTTTGTTGTTTCAGAGGGGCCGTGCTCTCCACATCATTGCAAGGAAATTGGAGTGATAATCACAGAGTTGAGTCCGATTGCCGAAACAGGCCCGAGTGTGAAAACACCCCTTCAAAGTTCTCGAGTTTTCGAATGTATGCCGGAGAATTCTGGCTGTTTGAACGGCAGAACACCTCAAGGGTCCGGATGAGTCCACTTTCTGATGTGGCACTTTTGTGACTGCGTATGCGAGTGTAAATGTAATGTGTATATATTGTACAGGGGGGCACCATGCTCCTTTCAAAAGAAAAACAACACCACAGTATTTTTTTTTTCTGAGAGATATATATATCTAGATTCTGTAAGTGATCTATTCAACTGTGTCAAAGACTGATTAAAACAATAAACCAAACATGGATGTCGCCGCTTCCGTTTCTCCTGCTCGCCACACCGTTGGCGGCAGAGTTGCTGTTTTATTTTCTCCACTCGGCCCTTTTAACCGTGACACTCAGACTGGGAAGCGTAGCAGCGCATCGGGCCTTGGGGGAATTGTTTTGTCCTCGGTGGGTCCCACAGTCCATTACTGCCGCTGTTCACAATGAAAACAATGTTGTGTTGGCTGCATCTGATAGCGGAGCTGCGCACAGAGCCGCCTGCGGGAAAAAAAGAGATGACGTTTTTGTGTAACGAGTTACAATTAAGGCTCAACAAACGGCCAAGGTTCAGTCGGCAGAATGCAAACTATGGGCCGCCGTTCATTTTTTCTTTTTTTTTTTACAGACAAGAAACTACAACAATAACAACAATGTACTGCAACATAGTTTATGTATTAACTCAATCTCCAGAGCCACACGTGATAGGTCCAGCAGGAGGAAAGGGGAAGTCTTGCATTATATGTACTTCATCTGGAAACGATATGATAATGGAGTGAATTGAACACGGTTGTCATGGTTTCCCCCCCTCTGAGGACCAGAGTTTCAAGGGCGCTGTGAGCGACTCGACGCTGTTGGCTCAAGCGAAGAACACACAGAAAAGACACGGTCCATCAGTGAGATCGCTCACTCGCGTAGTCAATTTATAGTGTGTTCGTGTGTTGTTTCTTTAGTTTTTTTAAAGAGCAGGAAGTCAGTGATGCAAGAGGAAAATAATGACAGAAGTCTCAAAAGGTAACGGACCACGTAAGGTACCAACTTTCAGGAAGGGGGCCCTCAAGAATGTGCGCTTCACCACTCAGCTCCATGTCCCACTTGACACAAGCGGGGCATGGAAGAGAGGAAGAGGAAGAGGAAGAGAAGCACAGACCCTCATAAGAGTCTCCAAGATAGCAAATGGGAACTTGGGCGCGTACGTGTGCGTAACGTGCCGTTATGGCGACGAAGAGCCGGATATTTCCCCTCCGCATTTGGTAGAGACCAAAAAACTGAACTGGGTAAACATTGGACGGATGTCCCTTCAGGGGAACAGAAACAAACATGAGTGAAAATGTTCCACGCGCCCGTGTTTGTGTTCGCGACTGGTTTCTGCTGCGGCGCACTACTGCGGTTCAATATTGTGGGGGGGGGAATACGCTGCTTTCCGGTCGACATTTCGACAAAGTTATGACTCCCGTGTCTGGACAGCAGCTAATTGGAAACTTCGTCCATCAGCAAAAGGGAAATCTAGAGTCTAGGAGTTCAAGACGTCTTCATTGGATGCATACAGTACATCAGCAAGCAGCACATCAATACCAGCTTCAAAGAAGAAAGAAATGTGCGAACAGGAAACTTTCCTTCTCGGTGACCCCTGCGTGACCTCCCCTCCCCCTCCCCCGCGTCTCACAGTCTCCAACACTAATTTGTTCTCGATATCTTTCAGTGGGTGGGAGTCAACCGACATTCAAACACACATCCTTTGACCTTCGGTGAGGGCTCGACTCGTCGGCTGCTCTCGTGAGAGAAAAACCCTGCGGCATCTTGAAATGAAACTGATTCGCACGTGAAATCGAATCAGTTTCACCCGGAACTTTAAAAAAAAGCCTCGTCATTTCCATGGAGGTTTATGTCCAAAGCAGTTGCCAGGCAACCGTTGGAGTCAAGCTAGCGGTTTCCTCTGAGCTAAGCTAACTGCAGTCTTATTTGTAAAAATGAATCATAATTGTATTTATACAGCACCTTTCAGAAGTGGCTTCACAAAGTGCTTTCACAAAAACATACAAATCGCAGACAATTAAAATCAGCATTCCAACAATAATACGCTTTTCAGGTCACATATCTGTATAAAAAGACAATATTCAAAGACGACATCACATTAAAGCAAGTCCTTATGTCTACATATTCCCTAACCCCCTAACTGAATAATAAACATAAGTAAAATGAATTTATCTAATTAACTTTTTTTTTTTAACACAATTTTAGCAATAATGCAATGAAACTGAGCATCTCAAACTGATCTGTGTGTCATACTCGATGTCTCACCACTGTTTTCCTCTTCTCACGGTGTGAGAAGCGTACTCTGTCGGGGGATCAGGGTAACGCTGACATAGCACAGTTTTTAATACGCTACATTAGGCTTAATGTTGTTTTTCTCCTTTTGAGGTTCAAGCCCGACCCAAAGTATGAGGGTCAACTCCAGTCGCACACACACACACACACACACACACACACACACACACACACACCGTCGAACAGCAGACCACCTATGTAGTGAGAACAGTTGGCTTGCGGCCTCGAATGTTTTACCTGGCTGTCGACCAGAATTCACACACAACCCCTGGAACACCGCAGTTTTCCTCACACGTGGCCTGCGAAGATGTAAAGAGGGGAACAACATTTAGCGGGTTTTAGTAGAAAATGGACAATGTTCATGAAATAAATTTGTGCAACAGAAATCAAAGAGCACCGGATTTTCGTCCTCAGTAAACACAGGAAAAGGGAGGAGGGGAAGTTCTTAAATGCGAGGAAGGTACGATGGGATCAAACAGAAAAGACCACCGGGAGTAGTGACGCTGATAAAAACAGGTTCAAAACATTTGAACTGATTGTTGTTGAGGAAGACCCACAACGTGACTTCAGGTCTCGGGGATGCAAGTGGACCAGGGCCGATGCTTGGGAAAGCAATCCACCCTTCCTTCCCTCCCTGCACCTCTTGGCTGGCGCTCTTCCAAAAGGAGAGCAGAGAATAAAAAAGAAAAGAAAAAGAAAATGTTAAAAACACTAACAATAAAATCCCAGCATCAGCTTAATATCAAACACGGCCCTGGACGCTGTGCAGAGGAGCTGGACTGTGCAGGATGTTCCATCTCGAGGTTGCGGTTGTGGCTGCGGTGGATGGTGGGCTGGAGCCAGAAGCACATGAGACTGGTAAGTGGAGGCAGATGGGGGTGTTGTACCCTCCCTCCCACATTGGACCTCCCACTTTCACTCCCCCAACCACAAGCAGTTAAACCCCGCAACTTGCCATTAATAACCCTGGTAATGTTGTCTCGTTCATTAGATGTGACTGGGTGGGAAGTCTCGTCGTTCCTCCCTTTTCTTACTCGAAAACAATAAAGTTATTGTAATAGTATGTTTTTACACTTATGGAAGGATTCCATGGCTATGATAATAACAAGACCGAGACCAAGGGAACGGTTGGATTATCCCTGTCATTCGCCGTACAATTTGATTATTTACCCCTCGGCCTCTTTGAAAGTCTTAGAGGCAGAGATTCACATCAATGTTTTCACCCCGCGCGTGTTATTTTTTCGGTGCAGAAAACCAGCCTCATGACCACATCAGTCATTTCCCTCATCCAGAGCTTGTGCATTGTGATTTTCCTTCATCTTGCCCGAACATGATTCACTGTTTATGCCAAGTGGGCCCCCCAGTGGTCGTGGACAGGGACTGCATCCTCTCTCACCGCCCTGAGCAAATTGATGTCGTTGGAAAAAGGTCACACGGAGGAAGTAGCTGAAGCCCAGTATTTAAATTCAGAGCACAGAGATCATGAAAAATGCCAAAGCTGAGTCTAGACTGGAAGATAGGAGATGATGTGCTGGATAAAATCTGACAGAAAAAAGACAGAAAACAGAACAAACAATCACTATGAGTATTTTTCTCTTATGCTGCAGCACATTGAACTATTTCTTCAAGTGGTTTATACCAACCTCTCTTTTCAAACATAATTCCAGCTCCACTCTTAGAAAAGTACATTGTCCAGACGAGGCTCACTGTTTACTTAACCTTATGTTACCCTTTCTTAATCAGTTTCCGTGGACGACCTTTCTAACCTGCAGAAATCCTGGACTCTGTAAAAGTCCCAACTCCTCTCTCTGGCCTCCTTTGTGTCTTTCATGAGAAATAAGTCCTTGGTGTCACATAATCACATACAGTATTGTATATTTGACTGAATGTGTCGTAAGATCTATCTTCGGTGCTCCCTTAATTTGAGTAACACTTCATCATCTCGGTCATATTTCATGTCATCACTGTGCAGGTGAATATGCAATATGCACGCTGGACTGATCTCTACTGTACATCCCCACTTTCCACTTACGTGTGTGAAGTCATGTGAATTATCGCTCGAGTCTAACTTTCTATATGACCTCTTGAACTTTCTTCTCTTCCCTTTCTCTGTCTCGGCCACTGAGCTGACTTTCTAAAAAACGACAAAAAAAAACCCCGCTTGCTTCCAACCCGCAGAAATTGTTCTCGTCTGTCCCCTCTCCTGTCAAAAAAAAACGACCAACTTGTTTGTCCCAGCAGGGCCACCAGCTGCCGGACTGACCCCGTCTGCTCCTTCGGACCATCGCTGCTGCTCCGCTGCTCCATTTCCTGGCTGCCAACCTCAGTGTCTCCAAGACGTGAGGCTGGGTGCCATCTGCACTCAAAACAGCAGGAGGCACTCTGCTTCCCCGCGATGAAGCCCCCTTTATTCTTAAATGCTTCAACGACTCGACTTTTCCGGAGATTGTGATCCTTTAAGTCACTGACTCACTCCACACAACAGTTTTCCCACTCTCAGTCCTCCTTTGCCTTGCTCGCCACATGTCCTGAGAGCTATACCTGTGAGCATCAACAGCATTAAAAACAACCACAAACAGGACTGGACCATCCACGCATGATGTGGAGGTCAACACAACATGGTTTCGTCACCAGCAAACCCCCTTAGAAAGGGATTGCCTAGTCCCAGTTTGTCTACTGTAGGCCACAAAACATGATTATAGCTCAACCAAAACATGCAACAACAACAATATGTTGGGACTGTGGGCATGCAGGCTTGCTAAATACTACATTAGCACAACATTGACATGTTGAATGTATGGTTGCAAGGGTTTACTAGATATACAGCACCTGTAGGGGAGCATCGGAGTTGTCTTTCTGTTCCAGAATCAGAATCAGAATCAGTTTTATTGCCATGTAAGTAACAGGTTACATACAAGGATTTTTTTTGGTGTTATTAAGGTGCATTTAGCAGTCAACATATATACACAGAATTAGAAAAAGAATATAGAATAAAATAATATCAAATCAAATCAAATTCACACTATTTACAATGAATTTACAATAAATATCGGGGTCACAGGTGAAATGTGTGTGTGGCGGATTACGTTAATATAACGTGTTATGTCCATGGGGAAGGAAGGGAGGTGTCAGTGGGGGTCCCGGGCCTTGTTGATGAGGGGAGCATTTCAAAAAGTTTGTGTCCGGGGTGGGAGGGATCTGCTCTGCTCTTTCCTGCACGCTTCAGAGTCCTGGCGGGTAGCGGGTATCACTTCACTTATCAACATTTTATGAAGTAATAGACATACCAGTTTGATATTATTTGGTATGAGCAAAAGTGTGGTGCTCATGTACATGTGACACTCACTCCGCTGGCTCTCGATTGTTGCTCGTGTCACATTCATAAACCCTGAAGTCGTAGCTGCAACCCCATCCGTCCGGGCAGGGCTCCAGCCTTGGCCTTGGCTTTTCTCTCCCCTCTGGCTGTGTCTGGATGAAGTGACCTTCCCAACCTTGTGAGAAACTCCTAGTCTTTTTTTTTTTTCTTTCTGTCTTTTGGAGGCAAACTCAACATGTCACTGTCACGGAACACAAACCCAATTTTATAATGAGGATGACAAAGATATTTCCTCTTTGCAGCTGCATACTAATATGTTGCCGTAAATAAGAGGCCTGTTATCTCAGTAGATTATGAAGGAATCAATTAAATCAACCCTATCATAAAGCTTTTTTTGTAACAGATGGTCATTGTATGTCTGTAATTATTGAAGGCATCTGCAGTTTATCCATCCAGAGAATCACTACACTAGCCACCAACATATCAAATAGTCTCCATAGTCACAATTTGGACACATAGATTAGTTCAAATTATGTTCATGTTACTCCTTGCCCAGGAGCAAAGGGCCTGTTCTGTTTCCCTCTTATTGAGAGTGAAGGCTCACTCAGCTTTCTCAGCCTGAACCTAAACGTAATTGTAACATTGAGAATGAACATTAAATGAGCAAGGCTTCGAGTGTCTCGTTGTATGTGGGAAATCAATAATTGATACAGATGAGTAGGAAAACTATTTTACCAACATATTGATGGAAAAACTGAGAAAGCTTCTGTGTGCAGTGTGTTTACACGGCCCTCAAGAGTAGGAGGCACATAAACCAGGTGAACAAATACTGTACAGCAAAAAAAAAGGAAAAAGAAGAGGTTTCCATAACAACACAACCGGGTTCGTCTTTACTGTCCAAACTTTTCTTTCCTTTCGTCTTTTGAAATCGCCATCGGGGCAGTTCGGGTCTTGGGATCTTTGCAGACGCTCAGTGGCCACCTCGACTCACAAACAGCACACACACACACACACACACACACAGAAAAAGGAAAGAGGCACAGAAAAGGGAATGTGATGGAGCACGGTGACAATGCTTGGGTGACAGATCATCTCTTGCGTCTCTGTCTCTCCCGCCCTCCTCTCCTTGTCCAGACAGGGTTGGGCCAAACAGCAGGTGGTGCAGAAGAGAAGCTCGGACATGGGACTTAGGAACCGCTGGCTCTCTGACTTCAAGCACCAGACAAGCATGGAGGAGCAACAAATCCCACATTTTCCCAAGTAAGTGCTTGTGCTGTGATTATGATGTTGTGCTCTATGTCTTTTTTTCGTTTGTAATTAGAACAAGGACGGTCAACAGTAAAATTAAGGCTGATACATTCAATCTTATGGACTTATTTATCACTTTACAGTTAATGTGGCATCTGTTGCATTTTGTTTTGTGGCATTCCCTCATGTTTTGTGAATCCGGTTGGATGATCCTTCATGAAGCTTTATCATCTTCCATTACATGTCTGTGATGGCTGACTGTAGTTTGTCAGAGAGAATGTTTACATGATCTCTCAGACATTGGTTTAAAAAGAAAAGAATAAATATATTTAAAAATTTGAACATGCTCAGAACAAAAATAACTGTTTTTGAAAGTATTTAATTCTGTTCCAAAATATCCAAGAGTATTACAAAAGGGTAGTTGAGATGCATGTCTTCAAGATAAGACGAATATATACAGTAGACATTTTGTCTGTAATATTTTCTTGTCTATACATGATTTTATCCACATGTACTTATGTTGTACATGTGCTGAACTACTGCCGTGAAGACTGTTCTTAATGAGAAAGCATTAATATTGCAAACTGTTTACTCTGGTCGGAGTAAAACTCAAAGGTCTGGGAGTGTGTGTCAGTCGTGTTTGCCGACAAAAGCACAGTCTTTCTACAACCAGGGAAAGTCGGGGATTTTGGGGGCCTCCTGATGGTCAACCAAGCGGGATAGTTCATATATTTATCTGATACATACATTCAAAATAATGAGGGTGGTGTGTGTCGACTGGAGCCAACAACACACAAACGCAGAGATTCAGAGGTTTGTTAAATTTTAAAGGCAAATATTTCCCCCCCCCCCCCCTCCCAGCAATTAATAGTCATCAAGTCTGGTATGAGTGAGCTCAGATTGGCTGAGGATTTCTAAGAAGGGATTTCAATGCATCTGTTTAAGTCTGAGGTTTGAATGTTAATGTGCTTACATAGTGTGTGCCATCCATTTTGAGCCGCAGTAGAAAAAACCAAAAAGTCGACACATTGGTTCCGTACTTAAGATTTTAGCCGATTTACAGACATGTACAATGCTGCTTTTGCAGTTTAATTTGATATTGTATACAACATGAATGCTGTTTGTTGCTTTTCAAGTCTTTACACCTAATAGTGTCTTTCATCATCTGTTTTCTTCTTCTTCTTCTTCTTCTTCTTCTCCCTCTCTCGTCTCCACAGCTCAGGTGTCACAGCAGTAGCGTCTCTGGCCAAGGCTCGCTGAATAAAGATGCTCGTGTACTTGGAGAGACAAAGCACCGCTCAAATCGTATGACTCAAAAGAGGAGAAGGAAAACCACCTTTTTTAATGCTCAGGCCAACGGTTTGGTACAGTGGAGAACAATGCGAGTCCTCAGATTAAAAAAGGACAACGTTGTTTTTGAGACATGGAGGTGCTTCCCTCGAGTGTCTGGAATATTTTGCTAGTTGAGCCTTGACGACAGCATGGGGTCAAACAAGCCGTAGTTGTTTTTGCCCCGCTCACCTGACTTGTGTCAGCATGTCAACGCAGCATAGATGATTTGCCCTTTAAAGAGACATAAGTGGGAACCAGCACGGTCTGATGATGTAGCAGCTACAGGTGATTTACATGTGGCCTATGATGATTCAAGACGGTCCAACCGCAGTCAGTATGGAAGTGCAGACAACTGCTTTGGTCTGGATATTCGTTAACAGGACAGAACGACTGAACTCTTCATATGAATACAACACCACGGACCTGATTGAACACTCAGACAAATACCAATCTTACACAATTGGTCTCTTCCTTTCCTGTCTGTACACAATCCTCCTTTTCCCCATTGGATTTATTGGCAACATTCTAATCCTAGTGGTGAACCTGAACCACCGAGAGAAGATGACCATCCCCGACCTCTACTTTGTCAACCTGGCGGTGGCTGACCTCATCCTGGTGGCCGATTCCCTCATCGAGGTCTTCAATCTGAACGAGAAGTATTACGACTACGCCGTCCTCTGCACCTTCATGTCCCTTTTCCTGCAGGTCAACATGTACAGCAGCATCTTCTTTCTCACGTGGATGAGCTTTGACCGCTACATCGCCTTGGCTAACTCCATGAGCAGCAGCCCACTGAGGACTATGCAGCACGCCAAGCTCAGCTGTGGCCTCATCTGGATGGCCTCCATCCTGGCCACCCTGCTCCCCTTCACCATTGTGCAGACCCAGCACAGGGGCGAGGTGCACTTTTGCTTTGCCAACGTCTTTGAGATCCAGTGGCTGGAGGTGACCATTGGCTTTCTGGTGCCCTTCACCATCATTGGTCTGTGCTACTCTCTGATCGGACGCATCCTCATGAGGTCCCAGAAGCACCGTGGATTGTGGCCACGGCGGCAGAAGGCCCTGCGCATGATCGTGGTGGTGGTGCTGGTGTTCTTCATCTGCTGGCTGCCAGAGAACGTCTTCATCAGCATCCAGCTGCTGCAGGGCACAGCTGACCCGTCGCAGAGGACTGCTACCACCCTGTGGCATGACTATCCGCTCGCGGGGCACATTGTTAACCTGGCAGCTTTCTCCAACAGCTGCCTCAACCCCATTATCTACAGTTTTCTAGGCGAAACCTTCAGAGACAAGCTGCGTCTCTTCATCAAGCAGAAGGCCAGCTGGTCGGTGGTGAACCGCTTCTGCCGCCACAGCCTTGATTTACACCTCCCGGTCAGGAGTGTGGTGTCAGAGGTGTGACCGCTAAGAGGAGGGACAATTGTTTTGAAACCAAATCCACAAAATATGCTTTAAAAAAAAAGAAAAAAGAATCTTCATATCAACTAGGGTGAAACATTACCTCAGCTTTCTTTCAACTGTTGATTAGCTTTGCCTCATTATTGTACCAGTATCTCAGTCCACCTGCTCACTTTCTGAACAAAAACACAAAAGCACCGGGAATGTGCACTCAGAGGATTGAAAATGACTTGATGTGTGTATCTTTCGAAGTAGACAACAATGCACACATACAGTACTTAAAGTGATTTTCCATGTTTATCTGCATGTTGGACTGTTTTCTTGAATTGGATTCGGTGTGTTATTCCCTCCCCAGCCTGTGGTAACTGATGGATAGGTGAAGAGAACAGTGTAACAGTGTGAAAGACAGACAATAATGGAACATTTTACATGGGTGAACTCGGATACAAATCTTCCAGAACGTTTTCTGGGTGTGTGGTAGAAATAGCAAAGGCTGCATCACAGCTGCATCAACATGCTTATATAGGAAATACTGCATCATATAAAATCCAATGAGGCAGTCGATTCCAGATGCAAGAGAAAGGTGATTTCAGTTTGAATCCATATGATGATAAGAAATATATTTTTCCAGATACTCAAAACATACTTGCAATCCATATCAACAAAATGATGATAGAAATAAAAGTCGAGTATCAAAGCAGAAACACGTCTTTAAAAATGTAGGATCCCACAGTTAAGGAACAAACTGACCTGCTTCTCATTGCACCTCTTCAAATAATATACAAAACCAGTTTCTTTGTACTTTTCAGTTACCCCCTTTTTTCTTGTAATGGAAAAGAAAATGGCATTACATGAAAACCAAACAATCAGAGGACAATGCAAACAAATGTTCACAAATGTATTTGTTTTTATTTTTTAAGGAATAAAGAAAATGTCACATTTTCTAGAAATATAAAGTGAAAGTTGTCGACTTCAAATACAGTATGGAATAGATAACAGGTAATGTAGCTGCACCCTTCATTTCTTACTTGTTGTTCTGAACATTCTGGTCAAAGTCAAATTGTGAGATGAGTTATATATTTATATGTATATATATATATATATATATATATATATATATATATATATATATATATATATATATATATATATATATATATATATATATATATATATATATGACACAGTTTTTGTGAGATTGATATGTTGGGGGTAATGCGGGAATCAGTGAGTGCTCATTTCAAACATGGATGAGTTATTACCCCACCTGTCAGTTCCCGTTAGTGTGATGATAGAGCAAAGAGGCAGGTGTTGTTTTTGCCTGGAGGGGATGAGAGTGGGTAAACACATCATTCAATGATGATAAGGTGAAGCCGCTTCAATCTTCCGTTCATTCGCCGTCTTAACATTACGCTGATAGACAACATTGGCGAAACGTATAGGCATAAGAAATGGGCCTGCAACATTCTTTATCTGCACATTTTTGGCCTATTTTTATCTACTTTTTTTTTTTTTAATCACAAGAATAAAAACTGAAATCAAACAAATGACATCAGACACATCCACAAAGCCATCACTGGACATGTGGACTCTCTTTAAGTATGTCAACGCAATATGATTTAGTTGCATTTGGCAGAACAAAGACGCTCATCAGCACATCCACACCACACGTTAATGTAATGCACATCACCAGGCTACATGGGAGCAGTGCAAAAATTTTGGAATTGCATAGGCCTCAGAGGAGAGGTTCTCTGAAACCTGTCATAAAGTTTTACAGCATTGTGGTTTGTTGACCCTATCAGGACGAACTAATTATTTTTCTGTAATATTGCACTATCTTCTGTCAATTCAATAGTGCTTATCTGTCTACGCTGGAATAGAACAGGGTCCCAAAAGGTTGTCATTTGTTTTTTTTGCAAAACCAAATCACTGTACAGTATCATGTACAACAGGTTCTGTGCATTAGGGATGTTAAAGACACAGAGGCTTTGTTTAGTATGGACTCAAAGAGCACAGAAACGCGGCCACACCAAGGTTTGAAGCTCGTTCGTCGGTTTATATAAGATCTGTGTATTGCCAGCCTGTGGTGGGCCTGTGCTGTGTTTGTGCATGAGTCGATAGAGATAATGGCGTGACTGGGAAGAACAGGAGTCCAAACCACAAACTGTTATTTCAGCTGTAACTGAGCCTGCAGCCTGGGAAAGCAGCGCACATTTGAGTGATTGTTTATTAGAGGTCTGCAAAAAAATGCAAAACTTGTTGTGGTACATGTTACTAAAGATTATTTCGCATGATGTTTCCTATACACAAGTTTCATTTCCAACATCCTTATCAATGCGCAATACCTCTCAGCCAAGGACAGATTGTGTGTTTGTATTTTGCGTGTGGATTTAGACTGAAATCTTCTGTTAACAGAACCGGCCACAGAGTGACCAAGACAGAAAGAAAGGTGAGTAACAATGCAATGAGAGCGGTCAAGTTCACTGATACAAACAAGCAACACCTAGACACCAGAGCCGAGACCCTCAGAGTTCAAACCTGAGGGACAGGGAAAGGATCATCTTTACATTACACATACACACACACACACACACACACACACACATTTACACACAGACAAACACACAGAGAGAGGGAGATGCTGTGAGAAGAGGATGACAGTGGACTGTGTGTACAGCTGAGGCTACTGAGTAAGGTCAAAGGTTTGTGGTGACTGACGTCACAGAAAGGAAAAAAGGGTGGGACTTTTACCCCTTGCTTACATCCACAATACTTCCTCTGGATGATACTTCACAATATTGAGTGTATGAGTCAGTCAAGATGAATAGCATAAATACAAAAATTTGTGAATCATGTTGGGCTGGATATGCCTTAAGATTAGTAACATGTAATTCAACATAAAGGTGACCAACACGTTTTCTTACGTAACAAAGGTATACTGGGCATCGTGGATGGGGCATGTCAAAGTAATTACAACTGGGTAGAGCAGGCTTATGCATAATTACAAGCAAATGCACTCAGTGGACCCTGGCAGCTGAATAATGGATTAGACGTATAATTGCATTTGTAAATTAAAACCCTTATGGGAAAAAAAGGAGCTAAATAGAACAGATTAGCTTTCCAGAATCAGAGGAGTTTGGCATGCTTCAGTAATGATGAGGCAGATCCCGTCAAATTGCCTGCTGCCAATATGTTGTATATGTACATACGCATATGAATTATTAACACCGAAACCTAAAGACAGGCATCGGCAAAAGACTACAACAAAAAGAAAGGTGAGCTCCAACACCTAAAAATGATTTTGTCACCAACACTAAAATGCATTATCAAATAATGTGCTATGGCTGTAAAAGTCACATAATAGCCTACTCCTCTCACATTATTTCCTGGAAGTGAAGGCAACATGACCACCTGTAAGTGTCTCACATGGGGGAGACATGAGACTTCTCCCACCTCCACCACCACCACCACACACTTACTCCATCACCTTCAATAGCTTTATCTGTGATTTTCACAAGTGAGGTGTTCAAATCCATGTCGGATTCACCCATAGATGCCTCAGTGTCTAAATTAGGATGCAATATGTTAACGTTTTGCACTGTTGTATATTGTTATTAATTAGAGACCAGTATAACATAACATATAGACCTTTGAGGACACAGACATGTCCTCATATAGTTTTTTGTTTTGTTTCTTGGTATAATAACTTAAGTTAATCACAAAAATAACATTTTTGTTGATGTAGGCATGAGTGTGTGTGACAATTTAAATGTGAGTATACCATCGGCATAAAATAAATAAATACATTTTTGTTTTCCATCTTAACAATGCTACTAATGAGACTGCATATGTGACACCGGTTTAGGATGATGAATTTCTTTTTCAATTTGTTGATTTTCTTTAATTCAACAGAAAGAAAGAGAACATGCCACAACAAAGTTTTAAGAACATACCCAAAAGACAGAAACAACAATAGAATTTTTTTTTGGTTGCATCTTAAAAAAAAGGATGGGGCATCTGTATTTTCTTTTTAAAAACCTGGCCACAGCCCCGTAGGCCCTAAGATGTAAATAATCTTTATAAACTGCAATTGAATAAAAAAGAAGCAGACAAAAGAATAGTTAATAATTAAAATAATGTTTTAAAAAAGAGTATAACAAAAACAGAGGTAGGTACATTATATATAAACATGAAAACAAAGTTCAGTTTCACAGGGAAATTAGTTATATTGCACTGTGTAACCTGAGGTGTAACGTTCAAGGACATTTGAAATAATATGTCTTGACGTTTTTCCAAATATTGTTTTGTTCTTTAAAGTCAAAATATCAAAGCACACTACATCATCGGACACAATAAAAGCTGCATCCCGCCTCTCCGCCTCAACAGCGCCCCCTGCGTCACCGTTCGGCCCCTGCAGCGCGCGCAAGGCGGTGCGGGGTGGACGCATACGTGCACGCACGCGAGCGAGCGAGCAACAGATCCCGGCGCATGCGCACTTCATTGTTTTGACTGAAAATGCCGTCGGTTTCGAAAACGGCGGCCAACGCGTCTCCTCAAACCGAGAAACCGACCCACTATACGTGAGTAAAGCCTCCGCGCGGCGGCAGACACGGCACAAGCCGCTCGCTGTCGAGAAAAACCCCCACAAAGAGCCGCGTCGGCGGCCTCGCGCGCTTTGCAATTCGCCGCGTTCCATAACTCTCGCGCGCGTGTGTGTGTGTGTGTGTGTTGAAAACATGGTGCTTTTCCTGGCTTTGTGACTCCTAACACAGCGAAAACACTGCGACCGCACGCGAACCACACCAGCCCCCGACGCGGGGGGGGGGAAGCACGGCCGCTGGCCGCGCCACTCACTCGCTGTCGGGGGGCGTTGTTGACAAGTGTTGCGCGGAGTTTGTTTGTCGAGCGAAAGCGCCGTTGAACGTTGCGCCGTCAACTCGCGCTGCTGGGGAAAAAAAACTGAAAAACAAAAAAAACCAGATTAGCCAGGAACTCGCTAACCAGTCCGCTCGTAAAGAGCCTCGGCCTTATTTTGAGTTCCCCCTTCGCTACGCACATATCTGGACGTACGCTCACGTGCTCCTAACGGGCGCTACGTCGAAAAACCTGCGTAGTCTCCTCCGTGGATAGCGAGCTAACGTTCGTGACCCAAAAAATGCAGAGAAGCCCCGCAGCGCGAACTTCCGTCTTTGCCTTCGTCTGCCCATCGCTCCACACTAACGTGTCGCCTTCCCCCCCGCCCCCTTTCCCCCCCAGCAGATACTTGAAGGAGTTCAGGACGGAGCAGTGTCCGTTGTTCCTCCAGCACAAGTGCACGCAGCACCGGCCCTTCACGTGCTTCCACTGGCACTTTCTCAACCAGCGGCGGCGGCGACCCATCCGCAGGAGGGACGGCACGTTCAACTACAGCCCCGACGTGTACTGCACGAAGTACGACGAGACCACCGGCATCTGCCCCGATGGAGACGAGTGAGTCTCCCGCAGCCTCTCGGGGGGGGGGGGGGGGGGGGGGGGGGGGGGGGGGTCAGTGAGTCGTGACGCAGAGCTGCTGACAGAAGGCTGCTCACACCCCCTGACAAGTTTACTATAACAATACCCTTTTTTTAATATTGCACGCAGCTCATCAGGATAGTGGTGGATGGGTGGTTCGACCTGAAATGGCTTTTGGTCTGTTTTGATTTGGAGGGGAAATGTGTGGTTTCTTTGTGAGTGTTGTTGTACTTTAGTTTTACAGAGATGAAACTAGAAGCCAGGCCAATATGGATTTTGGGCAGCTGATGATGACACGCGTGATATTAGGGCGCAAACAAATTCCAACACTGATAATGTCTGTTAAAAACATATTTGGCAGTGATTCCTAAGATGTCACTATCAAACCCTTACAACAAAGTGTACAGACATTGAGGATTGATATTTTTTCACTTTAGTCATAAGCTTAATCAGTAACCACCATAAGTAAAAAGAAACACACAAATGCCAATATATAGAACTTAAATGAAGCTAACAAACTTTCAATTTTTTTTTACACATATTAAACAGAAATGCTCAACTTTTCTGCATTGTTTGTTCTGTAAAACAAAAGTTTTCATATCAGTGCATAATGGGAAACATAAGCGCTGTGATGTTATTGGCCAACTGATATATCGGTCGGGCTCCGGATAAAAAACATTGCACTTTTTCATTGTGTTAATATGTATTACCATCAAAGAGCATCTGTTGTGAGATAGATGAGGTTTGCAGGACATTGAGAAAACCTCCGGGTTTTGCTTTTAATTATTTTTTTACCACCCGCTTTTTGTGGCAAGCAAACTCTGTTTCATGCCACATGTTTAAGGGCTGCAACTAATGATTAATGTCATTATTGTTGATTTGTCTCCCCACTATTTTGTTTATAAAATGAACATGAGATAAAAACTGTCCCGTTATAATTTCAATCATCCCTTTTGAAACGTATTCAAATGTTTTGTCTTGTCCAGGCAACAGTGCAAGCAGTTGAGGATTGGCATAAATCGCATAACCTGTGAAATCTTCACATTCGTGTGGTCAGAACTAGCCAATATTAGTCATTAATTGTTTAAAACAGCTAAATATAGACATAAGATTATCCAAATACACAAATAACATTCCTCTGTCAACCAGCTAATTGCTGTATCTCTCTATATATGTGCAAATTAGCTCAGGTCATAAACTGTCACTCAGGATATCAAAGCCAAATTTTTGAGAGCTTGTTATTTGAATATGGCCACCAACAATGGGTTGTGTGTTTGTTGTAATCCAATTTTATTGCACACTGCCGAGTGATTCTGTTATTTTACCCTTACTTATTTATTCACAGAGGAAAATAAGTATTTATTGGTGGTAGTTGCATGGTAAGCAGTATTTATCCCTCAGTTCCCGTCTGAAGTGGGACGTTGCAGCTTTTTTTGGCAGCACATTACATTCTCTATGTGGAGTATGCATCAACTTTAACGTCTCACCCTTTAGTTGGCAAGACCGCAACCAATTTCCCTTTGAGATTGGCCAAGTGACAGGTCGGATCTGCCCTCCAGCATTCTGTTCATGAGTGCTACAGTTTTCAGCTTGTTGTAATGTTGTATTTTATGCAACATTTTCTAATTGAGCTTCACTTAAAAAAAAAAAAAAAAAAGCATTTCCCCATTTTTTTCAATATATGAGCAGACAGCCTCAACAGTTTTGTGCGTAGCATTTTTTAAAACTCTTGTCATGACAGGAAAATAAGATTTTGTGAACGGCTAGGAGCTTTGGGGAGTCAAGCGTTTTCATAACTATTGATTAACTGTCTACAAAGGCTTGATGGCATCCCCCCTTTAATATAAAGATTGTAGCCCCTCTGTGTGTGCAGCAGTTAATTGATCCCCACATAGAAATAAAGAAAGAAAGAAATAACAATCCTTACAATTCCTCCTCTGCCAATGGAAACTATATCTGTATGACCTTATGTGTTGCTATAGCAACTGTTGCTACTCAACAAAGGGAAAATTTGCTTTATTCAGAAGCCTTATTGGTGAAACATTTTTCGAGGCATTGCTGGCGTTTCAGCCCTGCAATCACAATTGAATATTAAAAATGTGTGCAACTAGGAATCAGCCCATTTTAATGCAGTTTGTTGAAACCTTTCATGTCAGTGCAGTGTTCTCCTGTTTGTATGAGCCCATATCATCTTGTCATATGAAACATTTGATGCGATGCCAAAATCCTTTTGTCACATAGGCTGAAATATTTCAAAGCTGTGTTCTTGCTTCCTCAGCTGTCCATATTTGCACCGGACCACTGGTGACACAGAGCGCAAGTACCATCTACGCTATTACAAGACGGGCACTTGTATCCACGAGACGGATGCTCGGGGGCATTGTGTGAAGAATGGCCTCCACTGTGCTTTTGCTCACGGGCCACATGATCTCCGACCTCCGGTCTATGATATCAGGTGACGTACACAGCGAAAAGTTGTCTCTCTTTTCTCCCTGCCAAACTTTCACTCACAAGCCTCACAATGGAGTGAATCGATCAGCCAATTTAGACATAATGTAAACAGATAATGGGATTGCAGGGGGTGTAATGGGTTGCCAGGGTCACTATTTGGTTTGTACCTTGGTTTTTAAGGCTAGGATGCAAAAATTAAATATACAAACACCTGCTAGTAAAAACAAAGAAATTCTGGAGCAAATTGTTCAGTGCAATGAAAATTCAGGAGTTAAATTGATAAATTATTATCATTTAGATTTTATTTCCTGGTGTGTGAGATATATCGTCACGAATGTTAACCCGACCTATAACTAATGTTTAGAAACAGAATGTTTCAGATAGTCAAGTATAAGGCGTCTTGTGCTTTGTATTTATCACCTTAGTATTTAGATATTGAGATATCTATATATTTTATGTTTTAGACAACAAGCATCCAAGGTTTAGGGCATTGAACCGATGTCTTCTTGTTTCTGCTGCACAAGGAATAACAAAATTAAATTCATTGTTCTTCATGCAGAGAAATTCAAGCACAAGAGGCCCTTCAAAATGGACAGCTGGGATCTGGGGAAGGCATCCCTGATTTGCAACCTGGTGTATTAGCCAGCCAGGCAATGATTGAGAAAACGCTGACCGAAGACCCTCGGTGGCAAGGTGAGATCTTCAAATGGTGATGGTTTCATTCAGGGCCAAACCAACCACATGTTATCATATGGGAGTAAATCGTTTATGTTCTGCTAAATGAAATGAAAATCGGCGTTAACATTTTTGCGCTGTGTGCTTTTATTGCAGATACCAACTTCGTTTTAGCCAATTATAAAACAGATCAGTGCACAAAGCCCCCAAGACTATGCAGACAGGGTTATGCTTGCCCCCACTACCACAACAGTAGAGACCGAAGACGAAATCCACGAAAGTTCAAATACAGGTGAGATGCGACTCCGCTTACTTTGCAATAACAAATTGTATCAAGTTCTCTAACAGCAGGGTGTTAATAGTTCTGGTCCTGTGCGCAACGTGGCAGGTCAACTCCTTGCCCAAACGTGAAACATGGGGATGAATGGGGCGAGCCCTCGAAGTGCGACAGTGGAGACAGTTGCCAGTATTGTCACTCTCGCACCGAACAGCAGTTTCACCCAGAGGTGAGTGACGGATGTCACATTCACCATTGCTTATTATAAAAGTTCCAATATTATATTTTAATTTTCGCTGAGGGAACTGTATTGTATTTGAGGTTTCACTGATGTAACCCAGTGGTCAATTCTTTTTTTTTTACCATGAGCAGGCTTCATTCTGTATCTCAATGGATCGTGGTTTGTTTTTGTTTTTTCTCCCAAGATCTACAAATCTACCAAATGCAATGATATGCGACAAACTGGATACTGCCCCAGGGGACCTTTTTGTGCATTCGCACATGTGGAAAGTAAGAAAAAGTCTACTGTTGCATTTAAAAAAAAAAAAAATTTAGTTGATTTATTGAAACATGATAGGAAAGATAAAGCTAAAGCCGATTCACATATCATACTAAAGAAATTCACTTTCCTTTTTTTCATTCATTCATATCATTTTGATTAGAGGCATTTAATCTACAACACAAATAAATACTAACTTGCACGCTAATACTTGCTTTTTACTGGAAACTGTTTGTGGTGTTAAATGTACAAACTGTTTGGTAACATTTGTCACTTTTTTGAGTTTCTCATTGATTTCATCACAGCCATAAGAAACGTTGATGTCAGTGGATATTGGCTGTTACAGACCACAGTTTGATATTCATCCTTCTTTAAAAAAAAACTCCCAGGAATTCCCTCCACAGAGGAGACCATGAGCTCACTACTCACAGCGATGCAGTCGAGTTCACAGTCCCAGCTCGGCTGTCCGCAGTATCCGGAGTGTCCAGTCAGCGAGTGGAACAGTGGAGGAAGCTCCACCACCAGCGCAACCAGTAGCAACGGACAAGTAGGAAGTGTAAGTTTCCTCTGTTGTTACAGCAGGCCCCTCAGTCGGTCAATTCTCAGAATCGATTTAAGTGCTGGTGTTCAAGAGGAGACACAGTTCTTACTGTTTTAAGGAAATGTCCAAACCAGAAATCAGCTGAATAACAATTGAGCTGATGCAAACTAGCCTTTTACTTGTCAACATATTGTTGACCACAGTCTCATTTTTTTCTGTAGGCATGTTGAGTCATCATTACCATTTTCTTTTACCGTTTTACATTTCATTAACACATTATTTTAAAAGAACAGATGCAACTTCTCATTGAAAGCGGTCATCATTTATTGTTAGTCCTATCTCAGCAGCCATCACCTTCATAGCCCGTTCATGATATATGGTTTAATTTAATTTTTATTGTTTTGACCATTGCTTTTTATTAAGATCATGTGGGTTTCTCTTTCTCAGGTGTCATGTTCTAATAGCGGCACTGTAACGCCAAGCTCGGGAAGCTACAGTTTGTTATCCCCAGTGGGATCCATCAACAGGCGCAAATCCTTAACACACAATAGTTTATGTTCAGAGTCCACCACGTCCAGTATCTCACCTCTGACGTCAAAATATCCTAGAGCTCTGGGCTTTGAACGTGAGGACCAGGTACACATACTGCTTTCTACAGCTTCAGGACCAATGCAACACACTGACAGCGTAGGGCCTGACACTCATTGTATCATTGTCACTTACAAAAAAAAAATAGTTTTATTAATTTTTCCTTCATTATTTGCCTTACATTTTAGTTTCATCACTGAGTCAATGTCCCATGAATTGTTCTGAGGTCTAACAGTGCGTTCACACCAAAAACAAAGCAAGTTTTTTGCGTCACATTACTGTCGCAAGTTTGGCCTAACGAATATTCGCCCATTTACTTTGTAATGGACGTCAGTGACATCGGGAGAATCTCAACGCCAATTGGCTTTCGCTAAGTTCAAATATTTCAACCCGAGCGAGTGAAGCAAATTTCACTTCTTTTTATTGTTATCGGTATTGTGTCATTCGCTTTGTCAGTCATTGCATTTACTTTGTATGTAAACTCATTGTGCAAAAAATTTGCTTCCCATTTGGTGTGAGCACACCATTGGTCTTAAGAAAACATGTATTGATTTGATACCTGTTAAATAATGCAGATTGAGTGTGTGTAGAATTGGTGTGATGACTGCGGTGGTGAGAAAATTCTTGAAATATGCACCCTATCAAGGATTTATAAAGTATTAAGTAGTTAATACCAGGGTGATTTGTCTTGGGAAAAATGTTTTGAAAAGTCTGCTGAATATATTTAGAATCAGTTTTTTTTTTCCAGTCTTACCAGCAGACGACCTAAAAGTATTTTCACACTCACACAGACCCAGGAGTATTTGTTGCTCTGCAGTAAAAATTCCTTAGTTTGCTTTCACCGCATTCTGATGTTGTAATTAGAGCAAGATGCCGCCCACTCATAGTAAAATGTTCAGGACATACTGTAATCAAAGGCAATATGTTCGTAAGGGTTCCAAGAGGCATCAGTTTACACACCTCTGATGCTGATTGGATGTAATTCAGCAGACTGTTACCACATAAATAATCACAACAACAAGAGCAGTTTTTAATGAGTGAGTCACAGCTAGATCCTTGTGGGAAAGTGAAAATGCCTTCAAGTGATTTTAACTTGATGTTGAATTTCCATTAATGTCTCTGTAATGTGCTGTTTTGTTGTTTTTTTAATCATTTTTTTAGATTAAGAACAAGGGGCAGGTGGACCACAAATTGATGGACCAAGAAAAACAGGTTTGTGTTTTAATGGGTTTCTTTATGATGATATTATGTCATTTAAAAAAACTATTTATTTAGTTCGAACACCTACATGATAATTGACAACAAACACCTTCTGTTCTCCCATTTTCAGACACACAATACTGTATTCTCTGCGGTGAACCCCTTGGCATCAAGCTTCACCTCCAGCATAACGTCCAGCTTGGCCTCCAGTATTGGCTCAGACAGCTCTTCACCCACCACCTTATCAACCATGAATGCAAAAGCCACTCCTTTCTATCCAGGGAGCAACACGGTGGAGTCCGTCATCGGTAAGTGCACGTAAAAACCGATGCTAAGCCGGTTGGGCTGACTCGATCCCACTCTGGTTTTTGTCAATTGTCAGTCAGATGTGTTTTTGTTTTCCCTCAGGATCTGCGCTGGATCTCAACTTCAGTGACATTAATGTCGCGTCTCTCGATAAGGAGTTCGAGGAGCAAGACAACAGTGTCGGGATGGCGAGTAAGGACCCCAAGTTTGTCAGAGCACCTTCAGTGCGACCGTTCAATCACAAACAGTCTCATTATGAGGTGATTGTAAATTATTTTGAAAGCATCATCAGTATTTTCTCCCTGCAGATCAAAGGGTACTCGTCGGATCAGCTCCTGTTAACATTCCCGGCTCCCTGGCACGATCGTCCTCGTTTAATTCTTCGTCATCCCTCTCCACCTCCCCGCTGAGCTCCTTTTCCCAGTCCCTGTCGCAGTCCCTCCTGTCCGCGGGGGCATCGCAGCAGAATCAACATTCAAACATGTTGGCCAAACAAGAGCATGGCCTCCTGGGAACGCCAACCTCCTCCTCCCAGAACTCTTTGGGTAAGCCGATAGCATCAGACGTCTCACTTCAAGTGAGAAGGAAAGAATGTGGCTTCAGATGTTAATCTCCGAGACTTTCTAGCCATATTGCATAACTTCTCCGTTTAATAATATTCACTTTTTTAGTTGAAGTATTGACCATAGCTAACCGTTAACTTTTATGCTCCGCTCTTGTGACATCACTCACCCAGGCTTAAATGGAGGAGCCAGCAACATTTGGGACTTTGTCAGTGGCAGCTTCTCCCCGAGTCCGTCTCCAGTTTTCAGCAGCCTAACCTCCACGACCAGCGGCGCCGATCTGACCCGCCTCTTCAGAGAGCTGGACGATGCCAAGAGGAAGATCAAACAATGGGAGGAGGCCTGGCATCAAGTCAAACAAGTCAGTGTTTTGAACGAACTCCGGTTGCAAATACACGTCGTAAGCTATTTTCAGACACGAACTCTGGGAAATGCTGCGGAAAGCAGCAAAAGCATTTTGTTTACAGTCATCAACACGCCCATGTTTTTTTATGAAGATTTTCCAGCTGTATTCTAATATGGGCTCACATGGACATTTTCCAGAAATTTTACTAGGGGGGTTGGCAGGAAAGGTTCCAGAAAATGTCAGGAGCACCATTTGCAAACATTTGCGTTCCCAGAATACAGCATCTCTGGAAAATTTCAGGAAAACTTTTGTGCATGTCTGAAAAAAGACTGATTAACCTTTTCCTCGAAAGCGTGATTTGTTTTTCCTAATCTTAAGGCCTATTCACTTTGTTCCAGGCCTGCGAAGCGTGCCAGAAAGAAGCCCGCGAAGCAAAGGAACAAGCGAAAGCGGCCGAGGCGGAACGGCAGTTGGCGGAACAGAAATGGGAGGAAACGGAGCGCAAGCTGAAAGAGCTCCAAGGGGACTTTGATGTGCTCTGTCGCAGCCCCGGGGCGCCTCTCCTGCGTAGCTACGGCGAGCTGGAGCAGCTCCCCTTGTCAAAGCTTCACTCCCTCCAGAGTCAGCTGCGTAATGACCTAGACCTTATAGACGGGGTAAGAAAGACTAGATCGTACAACGCATTTCATTTGTAGCACCTCCATAGTTTTTAAAAATGGTCTCTCTCAAACCGCCATTCAAATCTAGGTTTTGCCATCAAGCATGCTTATTTGATAAGTCTGCATGAACTGTACTTTCCCTAAGTTGCGGCTGATATTCGCTCTTTTCTTCCCCCCAACAGGTAATATATCAGCTTCAGTCAAAGAAATGTATAGTTTGCCAAAAGCATGATCGTTGCATTGTCCTGCAGCCTTGCCAACATTATGTACTATGTGAGAACTGTGCGCCTAGTAAAACAGAATGTCCCTACTGTAGAACGAAAATACTGAAGTGGTGATATACAACTACTGGAGGTACTATTTAAAAAGAATTAGCCCTTTTGAAAAACTACTAATAGATATTACAGTACACTTTCTAAATAGCAATTTCTGTTTCATACAGTGATTTAATTCATTTAGAAACAACAATGATGTTTGACTGACGTAACAAATGGTATTTGAGATCAGATCCTTTACAGGGTAATTCAATCGGTGTAGCCTTTTGCTCATTTTATGTGACGACCAGTTAGCGTTCTCTTTCGGAAACCCATGCACTCGAATGAGAAAATTAAATTACCTTGCAGTGCCCTTTCTCAAATCCTCTGTCATGACATAGACACTCTAAAGGACAAAAATCTTGAGCCCAGATTGTTTTACATTTGGTTTCCACTGTACTATAAATACATTTTGACCAAACACAAAACACATTGCTGACCTGACATGCTCTTAAAGTGAATTACTAATAAATAAAATGCAAACAGGACCAATACACTTAAACGCTTAATACAAAAATGCATTGATGATTGTGAGTTTGTACTTCTGGTGTCTTGTTGTTTATAGATTGTTAATGCACTTAAAACACTTTCAGACAAATCCAGTGCAAATGTGTATGAAGCCAATAAAAGGTTTTAATAAATATGTTCAATACAGATTCTTTGAAAACTTAGATTTTACATGAAAATGGATATAGCAGAGTTTTAAAATGCATATTTAAAAAAATATATACATATCTGACTGTCACATGTTGGAATATCTTAAGTTCATTCTGAGAGGAAAAAGTTACAAATTCCTAATTCAATTTTTGTCCTCTGTGGGTCAATGGATCAGATTTGACAGAATCGCAGATAAAAACAATTGCCATGATAACTGGTCCAATTTCAGGTTAGGATCTCGACTGCAAGGAAATCATAATGTAAATAATAGAAACTTTCTGAAAGGAAACAGTGAGTTCACTGGTAAGCTAGTCCGGTGATGTTCTGCATTAAATGGAAAAACCCCAAAATAAAAACTAACAGTTGTCTAACAGTAGAGACTTGATATGCAGATTTGTAAAGTGTAATCAGTGCTGAACAAAGACCCTTGTCTATGAATCAGCAGCAGTGACTTAGATCAATAACCAAGTAAACAGCAACTCGTGCTCGTCCTATTTTAAGCAAAGCCGCGTTTTGTTAGACCCCTAATTTTTCATGAACATTTGAAGGGGCAGTAAGCGATTTCGGAGAGAGCTCGTATCGCTATATTGTTGTTGTTTTTTGGACACTCGCACAGAACCAACAGCTCGCGGACTGCGAGGAAATATTCGCAGATTTTTTTTTGCAAAACATATATTGCTTTAGAATCGCTCACTGCCCCTTGAATGCGACCAGTCAAACATCATTATTTCTGACCAACTTTCTGAAGAAGTTTGATTTCTTATTAAAAGCACTTTGTTGACCTGGGACTTTATTAAAGGGTATATAGAATTTTTGCTTTAAGCTGCTTTGTAGGTTTTTCGTGTCTTTTTTGTTTGTTTGTTTGTTTTATACTTTTTTTCTATATAAGCTAATGTCTGAAGCAACGTCTGCGTGTGTACTGTGAAACATCATTTGAATATTTCATGTTTCCTATTGTTATATCATGGCATGGTTCTACATATTACTAAGATTTCGTAGGAAAAAAGTACTTAATAGTTTCTACTTTTCATAGTTAGATTTATAAAAAAAAAATCAATCAAATAAGTGCAAATTTAAAAATGCATTTCTAGGCATAACCAGCAGCTGTAATATCAATAAGGCACAATGCTACATGTTAAGGCTGTTATTCAATCAGTTAGTTTTGTTTTGTAGACATATATATATATATATATATATATATATATATATATATATATATATATATACATACATATATATACATATATATATACATATATATACATATATATATATATATATATATATATATATATATTTAGCCTAGCTGTTAGAGAAGCATGTATTGTAATTGCTAAAAGCCTGAGATGAAGATTTTTGTAGGAATCTAGCCTCTCGACTTTGTCTAGAACATATCGGCCTCTAACTCTAAAGTGCCTTGCCTCGGTTGAAAAAGGAAAATGTATCGAATTTTCAGAGCAAACGCAAGTCAGTTGAAGCTTGTGCGCAGGTTTCTACAAAATTTGTCGTTTAACATTTGCAGAAGCAGTGAAATGTGTATGACTATATGTGTATGTATATATATATGTATACATATAAACATACGCCAGTGTAATTGGCCAATCCCAAATAATTGAGAACAAACGTTGTCAGTACCGGTGTCCTGACTTCAATTTAAAATATATATATATATATATCAACTTGCCTTCCTTCTCCCTCCCTCGCTCCCTCCTTGCCCCCCACTCATTCCTAGGTCGTGGTGCTCTTTCGATGCAGCTTCAGTCTTTTTGAAATTAGGTTTTTTCAATTTAAAGTTTTTGGGAGTATGCAAACGTAGAACACGTGACATTGTATTGCAACACATACAAAATGCTTGTTAAACCTGTCGGGTAACTTGCATTTAGATTTACTGTAATAATTCTGCAGCGAATGAAGAATTCTGTCGTTGACGTGTAAGTTTTGATTTTTTGCATATAGGATTTGTGCTTAGGTTCGTCTAATTGAAATGACCTTCTACTGTGTTTAGAAAAAAAATCTTTTTATTCTTGCTTTAAATTCAATAGAAAATCATTTATTTCCAGGTACACCTTTTGCTACTTATGAATATGGGAAAAATACATTGTTTACATTAACATAAATGAAAATTTAAGCAACTCAGAGGAAAAATTGTCGAGAGAAAGGTTATGGTATTTTAGCATTTTCATGATAATATTTCAGCATAAAAAGGCAGGCTAAACACTTCTGGTATTGCATGTTATGCGATATATTAACCAGCTACAAAAAGAAAAAGTAAAAAAAAAGTCTGCACTGTGTCACACTGCCATAATATTTGTAATGACTTATTTTTAGTGTAGTAAAAAGGCTTAATAAGTTATGTGAGCTTCGCTGCTACTGGAAAAGGTATTAATGTAATTTTCTAGTTACACATCTAGATGTTTGAATGTTATTGTGCATCAACAGGTCAGATTTCAGAAACTATAAAAATAATCTGTCTTCTGCATTTAATTGACTCAAACCTTATTAGATTTAAATTTGTTCCCATTTGTAAAATCCATTTAAGTCAAAGTTTCAGTTCTTTTTTAAATGACTTAGAATGATGTCACATACCTCTACTCTACTGTAGATTGTCCCTTTTTTTGTTTTTTAATTGATTGATGGTAAATGTATTTTTGTTGGATTTGTCCCCTGCATACACTGGTGTACGGTGCAGCTCATTTCACAGGGTCCCCTCTGGTCTTTTTTGTTTTAACCTGTGAATTCGACTAAATTAATGATGTCTTGTGTGAAAAATCCAAAAATGAACCAAAGTGGTGTTCGAGTAGCTGTCCAAAAAGGGAAAAAAAGTCCTTGAAACAGAATTTCAAATAATTGCTATGGAATTGGTGGTTGTGAACAAGTTTTTTTTTTTTAAAAGGCAGGTCAGAGCACCGAGATTATGCAGATGAAAATGAGTGTCGTATTGAGAGTGGCAGGGATTCTGTATTTTTGCTTTAATATTTCATTCAGTAGGACAGAATATCCTCTTGCCAATGGGTTTTACTTACAACATTAATGGATTTAAAGCCCAATTTTGCAGTTTTTACCAAAGACCTTTACTATCGTTATTTCATTATTTTTTTCTTACTACATTACATCGTTACTTTTATTTCAGTAAGAAACCTAAAATTAGATTTTTTTTTATCACCTAGTACCTTAAATAGATGTGTGGTTCCTTAACAGTAATTAATGGCATTGTTTTTCTATCTTATGTTAGCTCCAGTGAGTTGATACACACATAAGATCAAAAATGCATGGGTCAGATCCTCACAAACATGTGTATTATTTGTACATTTCTGTTTTTGTGTTGAGTATACATCGACGTTTATGGCAGACTTGTGCAACAGCGGCTCGCACACATTGCTGACCTGAAGCGGGGACTCGGTGTTCGTTTAATCGTTGTCTACAGTGAAGGAATGTCGAAGGGGTGAATGACATTTGTGCTTCTGAAGTGGCCATACGAGCTTCAGTACTGCACCGTTCTGAAGTTCAATCTGTCTGACTTTGCTTAACTAGATAATCTCAATCACTTTTGGAAGTTGACGTTTATGCATTATACGGTGTTATGATAGGCCCGACTGTAAGGTGCTTTCTTTTTACCTGACTTATTTTCTTCTTTTTTTTTTCCATTGCTGAAAATTGTGGTCCAATTTGTTTTTGTTTTTTTGGAGAGTTTATGATTGTGGAAAAGTCATCAATGGCAGATACAGACATAATTAAATTTGAATGAATTGTTCTCATGAAAATATGTTGTTGGCCCCTTGATCTCTTAAAGTGGTCTACTTACCCCAAATCAAGTTTTCCAAAAGAAAAAGAAACTAAACATCCACTTGGTTTAGCACAGCTTACACTTCTTTGCATTGTTCAGATTCGTTAAATTTATGTCCAAAGGACCAATTACACTTTGAAGTACATCTGTGCCTTTTTCAATAATCACACAATGTCAATTGGTAACGAGAACATTTCTCTGAGACGCCATTTTGTTCTCGCTCAGATGATAAAACACAACATGTTCGATTGGAATCAAAATTTCAGTGCCTTACAACGTTTTTTTGTGGACCACATTGTGATTGCTAAGTGATCTTCTGCATTCGGGCCACTTTAATTGACTGATAATTCTCTATCTCAGTCTGTATTTGCCATAAGATTTAAGAAAATGTAGCAATACATAACCACTGAGTACAACGTTTTGATATCAATTAGCTATTTGGCACCAAAAAACCCCAACTCAATTGTTAGTGAGAAAAGCACCAAATAGGAAGAATCTTGTAAATGAACTGTAATAGATGTATCATTATGCTCTGCGTTGGAATAGTTGAATCTATTTTGCATTATTGTTAGTTGTTGTTGTCGTCTTTTTTTCTTTCTTTTTTAATACTTACGAAAATGGAGCCTGAAGATTTATGCAATCTTGTACATGTATATGAGTTTGATGTTATGAAGCTGTTCAAATTAAGGAAAATACTAAATGATCTGACTGTGGAACCAGTCGTTCCATATACGTTTCAGATAATTTCATTAGAAATGTTATTTTAACTTTTGAAGCCCTGAAATATTGAATGTATTGTTCTAAATTAGATATTCAATGAGTGGGTTACTGGATATTACGGAGCACAGTTAATTCATTATGATGTAGCATCTAGTTGTGAACTGCTATTCAATAAAATTTATTAGAACTAAAACGAATGCAAGTTTTCTATCTGTCAGCACAATGAGGAAATATAAGGAAAGAAATGTATTTTTCTCAGGGCGATGCGGTGATTTATTAGAAAAATGTGTTATATGCGAGGAAACTGCATTTCATGGGTTTATTAATGTCAGTGGGTTTAGACATAATTTATAGATAGATTAAGAAATAAGTCCCTTATTTTGTGACAAAGCTATATGAATATGTAGGAAATTCTCTACTGAAAATCGTAGAAATGATTCTGTTGGTATATTGATTTTTTTGTGTGTGTTGTGAACACAAAAATCGGTGCAAGTCTTATAGAATACTAGATTTTTCTTTTGTACATTAAGGATTGTCTACTGCATACTTTCTGTAGTGTATTACTAGTTTGTTAACACTTGTTAAATCTGTTACACTACAGTTATGCAATGGTTTACAGAGTTCACAGAATTATTTTTATCATCTTGAAAATTAAAATAATTTTTCATCCAAAGCGTGTGAATACTTTTTGTCTCAAAACCAGATGAGGGGGAAAGGGTGAGCATGTATTTGCTTTATGATGGCATGAAGAAATTAGATTAACTGAAAGTGGAACAATAGACATTATTTAAAAAAGTATTTTTCAGAGCAGACACCTTCTGATGCTGATTATTTTTTGGATAACGTGAATTCCATGGCACAATGGCCAGTGTCTCTGCAATATGTCATATTCCTCTGCTCGTTACCGAGTGCGCTCATCCTCCCTGCCACCAGATGGCAGCCTGACCTCGGCAGCCGTTCCCAGCATCTCCAGCTGGGATGGCACCTGTCAAAGCCCGTGGGGCATTCAAGGCTATCAGCAGACAGGTTGTCTGCCAGATAGGACTGTGTATCAGGGACCCTGGTACCAGTAGACGAGCCAAACAGGACATCAGTTTCCCGCACCTTTTTTTTACGAAGGTTACCTGGAACTGAGTCATATTTCAATAACCTTTTCCAGAACGGTCGCTGCCAAAGTCCCAATAAATGATTGAATAATTCAAAGGGAGCCATTAATAAATGATTGAACCATGCACTGTTAAATGCTTTGACTTTAACGTTAAGACTTTAACGTAGCGCAGTAGTCATGAAGATGCTAATGTTACCAGAATAGAGGCCATAGCCTAGAAGATCTTCAGTTTACCACGATACATCTGGTTTTGTTTTTTTAAAGAAGATAATTTATTTCCGTGCAAATAAAACCAAACAAGTAATCCAATCCTCCATTTGGGCCTGATGCATTTGGAGTTTCCTGGGTCACAGGGGCTAAAGGGTCCGAGTATCCGAAAGGGGAAACACAGAACATCTGTCTTTTATCAGGTACAAGTACAGAAACATTTCAGCATTGTGACACTTATCTGGCATATTACAACTTACAAATGAAAATGATGTTCTGTGTTGTTTCCCCCTCTTGTAGAATCACTACACCAACTGAAATACTATTTCAGATCGAGTTGTTTCTCTTTTTTAAACAAACGTTTGTTTTTTTGTACTGCAGTTCTGAGGATGGACCTTCAGTAGTGGGCGTGTGCTGGGGTCTGTGGACAAGAGAAGAAGAAATGATGCGATCCTCACAAATACTCAAAAGCACTGGAGCATCCCTCAAGAGATTTCACTCAAGACTTGGTATCTGATTGCATGTTTTCTATAGCACTAGCAGGAATCCTCTCATGGTCAAAGAAGAAGAGGGAAGCTTGTCTCGAGGCATGCATTTCAGGTGCAGGTGACGTTGGGACGCTCAGGTTTCCGGGGTAATCGTGCGGTAGGAGCTTTTGCAGTGAAGATGAAAGCATCCATCCGTCTGAGAGCAAAAACTCTAGGGCCGGTAGAGGAAACCAGACTGTTCTGGCTGCCGTGGCAGAGCTGCTCTCCCGCCTCCTAAGGACTCATCTCCTGGGCTGGAAGTCCAGTCGGTGCTGGCAGCCACTTCAAGCCCAAGTAGCTTGCATCATCACCTAAAACATAAATTTAAAAAAAAACCCACATTTAAACATAACATATTAGGGCTACATTAAGAGAGTTCTGGCGATGAGTCATTCCAGTGCTCGTTAATTTGTTCATTCATTCACGTGTATCGACTGCTGTGTGTATTTTGTTTGTTTGCTGCCGCCTCCAGTTCCAAAACCCAGAAACAGGCCGTGTTCTTGGAACTATGGCTGAACTTCACCCACCTTCTGTCCCGTCTGTCAGCACTCTGTGTAGGAGGCTGGGGCCTTGGCCCATGTCCTTCCCACACACACAGGCTCGCGATCACCACCTGCTCCCTTTCTGAATTGTATCAAGACTTTTGACATAGATTTTAAGGCTGCAATGAAAAGGTCAAGACAGAAGTACAAGACGAAATGTGTTGTTGTTTCCTTTACTGTACTGTTCATGGTGGAGGAGCTGGAAAATAGGATGTGATAATATTCCAGCACAGCCTCCTTCTTAATCTCTGACCTCTGGCTGAGCAGGTTGTAGCTTTTACCTGCTGGTTGGGGAGTTTCGAGCGCAGTAGCCTCCGCAGCCCCCGTCAGACTGAGGCATCTTCAGTCATGGAGGCCGCAACAGGCGACACCACGAGGAGCATGTCAGCTGAGCAGGAGAGAGAGAGGGATTAGGAGCTCCACTCTGGGAAAAATCCTTCATCCACACTGTGCGAACATAATTTCCCTCAGGACAGTAAAGGTGACAGTTAAGAAATTAAATATGGATCCCATCCAGTCCTCCCCCCCTTGTGACAGTTATAGTTATAGAGTTATATTACCTTTGGTTGTAGCACAATGGCAGATGATCTGCTTATAATTGAACAGGCTGTCACCAACTCTCATCCGAAGGCACATCACTGAAAAAGAAAAAAAGTGAGGGTAACTGATTATGAAGACTATTCTTTTTTTCTTCTTTTTTTAGCACAATCTCTTGTGTTTTCTGATGGAGAAAGCTGGTATTATTTGTTTTGAGGTTCAGACAATAGCTAGTACCACGATTTATGATTATGATTATTATTATTATTATTATTATTATTATTATTATTATTATTATTATTATTATCCAATCTCCAGTTCAGCATCATCTGTTAACAAAACTGTCCAGGTCTTCAGAGACCCTCAGGAACAGATAAATGCTGATAACCTCTTCACCCTCACACTGTAATGTTAATAAGAAAAATCTGCCAGGTGTTAAGTAGTAGTCATAGTAGTAGAAAAAGCTATCGACAGTTAGGTTTTAAGACGTCAGCACATTTTAGGAAGAAAGAAAAAGCATACTGATGAAGAGGCTCCTTGTTACCGTTGGCAACAGAAAGCTTCCGCGTGCAGGTGCAGCAGCAGCCAGAGCGCGTGCACGCAAGTGCCTCGTCAACAATGTTGCCTTCAAGTGCTGCTTGGAAATATCGCGACAAACTGAAGCCGCGTGAAGTGAGTGTTTTACACCTGGCACAAAACAAAAAGAAACGAGTAGGCGACAGAACTTCTACAGTGGCTGTTCATGAGCGATAGCAACATATGGCAGTGTTAGCTTTAGCTCAGCAGGCCGTAAATCATCAGTATAAAACCTGTTCCGCCGGCACGGCATGCTAAGCCAGCTAGCTTGCTAGCTGTTGTGCTAAAGTGACTTACCTTTTTACAGGTGCTGTGTCGACGACGCAGGTTTGACCTGTTCCGCTCCTATCCAGGTAGAAACTTTACTCTCTTTTTTGTGTTTTATTCATTGATGTATTATGTAGTATGTAGTTAGTAAATTTTTTTGTGGACTTTTTTTTATTGCATTTGTAAGGCAATTTCTCAGCATCTCTTAAAGTGACAGACACCAATTTACACTTACACACACACACACTTACACACACAGACACACACACACACACACACACACACACACACACACACACACACTACAACACACTTGTAGACATTTATTTTTTTAGTGTCTGAAGTGTGTAATATATTTGCTCCTGCAAGAACCCATCCAGGCCAGTGAAATACATAACTAAATACAGTGAGTTATAGCTCAATGGCTTTTAAACTTGAAATGTTAGTAACGTGTGGCATTTCAGTTCGTTGCTCTCAGTTTTGGATAAGGTGGATGCCTCTTCAACTTATTGTTTTTTCTGACTCCATTTTTATTGGCCCTCGGTGCTCATGGCCACAGCGATGAAAAGTGCTTCCACATTGTCAAGTGACTTTGCTATTTTTCAAGGGCATGACTGCAGAGTCAAGTTGTTGATTCGAAGTATTTCACTTGAAAAATATGATCACATTTGAATTCACCATTTATTAATGTCTCCTCTAGACCAAGCAACCCCGCACGGGTACACACATACTAGACTCTTTGTAGCCTCGCTCATGTCAGTGTAAACCCAGTTATCTCAAAGCATTCTTTGTGTCGTTTTCTGCAGAGAGGTGATGAGTTACCGGCTGTCGTCACACGACTCCCACAATTAAACATTCACGTCCATTAAGCTTTGGCGAAGGAAATGTGGTTTGTTCGGTCTTTTCATTGATGATAATTCTTTGCCGCCTTCACATCTGAAATTTACAGATTTACACAGGCTACAGATGACAACAATTTATCTTGAAAATCGTCTTGAAATCAGAAACTGAGGGAGTTCATATTGTTAAAAGTATTACAGTTAACCGTTTTTTTTAATATTCTGTGCTGTGTATCAACACATTCTCTGAACATGACTTTATGTGGCTGCTTAGCAGCTTTGGTAGACTTCGTTATCAATGTCCCGTAGGTCCTGACCAGCCAGACGTGGTGGGCTGATGCACGTAATGTTGTTGTAAATGGTGATGGTCGTGTCAGGCTCTTCACCCTCTGCGTGGGTCTCCACTTGCCGAGGTATCACCAATGGATTCCTCAAGCTGTAGTTTCTGAGTGGGAGGGTGCTGCAGTCACATTTCCATCGGTTCCCAGACAGCAAAAGTTTTTCCATGTTCTCTGGGAAATCCGGGACCATGCTGGTGAAGGCGTTAGCTCTCAGGTCCAGATAGCGCAGCCTCGGAAGTAGCTGTTTGGTGCCATTCTGCAAAAACTGTCGACAGTCGTTGTTGGACAACAGCAAGTACTCCAAATTCTTGAGGCCGGAGAATGTGTTGGTTGTGAGAACCTCCAACTTGTTAAAACTCATGTCCAGTCCCAGTAGGCCCACCAGATCTACAAAGCTCTGGCGTTCCACCACGGTGATGTTGTTGTGCTGCAAGAAAAGCCTCCTCAGACCAGAGAGTCCAGCGAAAGCTTGAGATGTGATCCTTGTTAGGCAGCCTCTGTCCAGGTGAAGGCTGTGGATCTTTGACAGACCTTTGAATACTTGGTCTGGCAGAGTGTGGAAGCAGCTTCCGGACAGGTTGATGACAGCCACGTGAGACAGGCCTGTGAAACTGCCCACTTGTGCTTCCTGCACTTGGTTGTGTTCTAGCTCCAAAACCTCCAGGTGACCGAGCCCTTCAAAGATCCTCTCCCCCAGGGCTCGGATCTTGTTGTAGCTGAGCCGTAGTTCCTCTAGGTACTGCAGATCACGGAAAGTTCTGGGCCTTATTCCGCTGATAGAGTTGTTGGAGAGACGCAGGACATGCAGGCTGTGCAGGCCCAAGAAAGTGTCGTCATGCAGAGAAGTCAGTCTGTTGTTTGTGAGATCCAGCCACCGGAGCGACTTCATACCTGCGAAGGCTCTGGGTACCACTGTCGAAATCTGATTCTGGGCCAGGTACAACTTTTGAAGTTTAGTGAGTTTAACAAACACATTAGCTTTGATGACCTTGAGGTAATTTCCAGTTAGATCCAACTCTTTTAGCTCAACAAGATTTTGGAAAAGCTGCGGCTGCAAGTAAGCGAGTCTGTTCCCTGCGAGAATGAGCTCTCGTAGACCTTGCAGGTCATGGAAAGCTGTCTCCGGTAAGACTGCGATGGAGTTCCACCCCAGGTTGAGAAGCCACATTTGCGAGAGCCCTGCAAACAGCCTCTCCTCAATGCGTGTCAGCTGGTTGTTGTGCAGACTAAGTGAAGCAAGGTTAGGTGTATTTAGGAAGAGTGTACCTGGCAACGCACGGATTAAATTTCGCTCAAGGTGAATGTGTGCTAGCGATTTAAGTCCTTTGAAAGCTTGAAGGTCAACTGTCACCAGCTGGCCACTCTGCAGATTCAAAAAGTTCAGGTTGGTAAGATCCTTAAAGGACACCGCCGGCAGCGAGGTGAACAAGTTGCCATCGAGCCAGAGAGAGTGAGTGGATGTGGGCATGTCGGTCAGGACTTGGGTGAAGTTGCGCGCGCTGCAGTACATGTTGAGCTCCAAGCTGTAGTCATCGTGCAGGCAGGTGCATCCCTTAGAGCAGGGAATCGGCTCTTCAGTCGCCTTCTCTCCGGCTGTGTCCGGGTCTGGCAACACCAGTGATGTCCCCAGTATCCACAGCACCAACAGCACAATGGTGTGCATAACAGCTGTGGATAGAATGTCAAAATATAAATACTCAGTGCATTCACTACAGAATACAGAAGGATGTTCTTAGAACTGCAGTCTTTTGAAGTTTTAAATGTTTTCATGCTTTAAGGTCTAAAATAAATCGCTTACCTTGAATGTGAGAGCTCTTGATTTAAGGTGGACAAGCTGCGAAATGGTGAATGACTGAAGCTTGTGCAATTGTTTGTATGCTGAATGGAAAGTCTGAAAAGAGTCACGTGCAGGGAATGTGTACAATTAACCCGTTCATTTCCATTACACTTGTGCTTTATGTTGCAAATACGTTTTCAAGTTTTTCTCAGTTTCCTCTTATTCTTTAACAATAATTAACTTTACCTTCAACTTTAAATTCACCAATGTCAACGATAATATTGTCAAATCCGTAACCTGGTGTTTGGATGACAATGACGTCTATAAAATCTAAAAAATATACTTTTTTATTTCCTTGTACAGTAGATAGATTTTAATGGTACTTAAAAAGAATCTCTCAAGTGTACATGTAACCCATTTATTCTTATTATATTTCACACCTACAGTATTGTCAACCTAATAAGGTATTATAGGGAAGTGGCCTTTGGTGTTTACTGAAGTTGGGGTCCTGTAACTGAGTGCGTGTACTGTAAAAGATTAAATGAACCCAGTGCACTTGACCCTTGACTTTTCCCTTTTTTTGGTTAAACTTAACCATGTCAAATTAGTATTTGACATGGTTTCATTTAAAAATACCTTATGAAATATTGATTCAACCATCTCCCTTGCCACAACTCCATGTTATGTTTGAATAAAATAGAATAAAAGTGTGTGCACCTGTCTGTACGATGACGACAGCTGTATGTAAGAAAAAAATCATTATGCCAGCGCCATTTCTGTTATATTCGCTTTATTTGACAGTGCAAAATGTGGCCAGTTCCAGAGGTCGATTACTGTAATGACTAACTTTCTGTTTACTCTCTTTCTTGGTATCTGGGTCCTTTTTAGACAACCATGAACTCATCATGCGGTAAAGGACAACCAACACCAGATAACACTGTGCTTGCAAATGAATTTCTTTAATTAACTTGCAGAACAGTATGAAGAAAACACATTATGGTCGACTCATCCTCTAAGTTTGTTTGTCTGCCACTCAACATTGTGTTCCAAGACTGTAGCAAATGAATAAGGTAAATTTCATCAGGTAGCAGAGTTCGTATGCACAGCGCAACCTTCGCTTCTTCAGTAGCATACGATCTAGTTGTTTAATAGAAATAGTAAAGGGTAGTTCTCATTTTTATTTATTAAATAGTTCCACACAGACAAATTATGATGTGTCCTGCAATTTTATTACCATTCGAATTAAAATCTAAACAGATTAGTATTTATAGTCTTTATATTTAAATCTTTGAATGTATTAAACAGTACAATAAATATGGCCCAAGTTTATTTGCAGACTCATTGTCATTACCACAGCATTCATTTCAACATTGTTTATGATAAAACTCACTTCTCATGTTCTTTACTTAATTTATTTTTAATTGTATTAGACATGTAAATGTAAATGTGCAAGATCAGGATATACGAAATATGTCCCCATATGTTTTGAACTCGCAATCAACAGCAAATTAACAGCACAGCACAGAACATAAAACCAGTTTGACCCACCAACAAGTCAATCTCAGTTCAATTGATACGTGTGATTGTCTGAAAGTTTTTATTTCTCCTGCCAGCAGAGAGCGCTGCTGTCCTCTTGTCTGAATAAGTCTCCTCAGCATCTAAAGGAAACTGTTCAGTGCAGTTAAGATAGAGATGAACAGAAGGGTTGAGCTCATTTAATGAGATCAATCTTGCCAGGTGATACTTTGGAGCTGTAGCTCTCATTTTGCTTGATGTCTTTGGTTAATGCATACGATTCTACTTCGTAAAATTAATATCAAAACATTTCACCAACACCATCACCATACCGAATGGATGTCTTGGTGAGTTGTTTCATGATTGTTGCTCCCCTGACAAACACCTCTAATTGGCTCCTTCCCCAGCACTCAACCAGGCACAAAAGGTTTCTAGGTTTTTCACTTGCTGCGGGCTTCCTGAGTGGAGGAGACCAGTCTTAATAGTCAGAGACAGAGCCTGCCGCTGTGGCTGAAAATGCTTGAGTGGCCCTGCGCCTTGCTTCAGGAAGGATCATTTTCTCCAATAATCCAGGATAGATTGTGTGCTTCCCTCAGCAGTGGTGCACAGGCCTGAAAGGCATGATGTCAATCTGACTTGGATGGATTGCATACTGATCAGTGTCGTAGCCCTTGATACTGCCTTGTCCCCCCACTGCACTGCATTTAAATGCCAGAGAACTCTTGACATGTAATGCCAAGGCAGGCACTCACGTCCATACAAGTCCATTAAAACATAAACTGTACATTAGTGCCCTTTTTTTGTATTTGCACACAATTTACGGTCAGAGCAGGTTCACCTTTGAAACCATACAACCTTTCCAATTCTCTTGATGAAGCTTGATGCAGCATGATAACACCAGTGCTGAAAAGATCAACGGAGGTATTTCCTACTTTCTTTCTGTAAGGCAACGATATTGAAACAACACAGTACAATCCCAAGTGAAGCCCACATTACACGTGTGTGGTCACATTACACAATGCTCGCAAGTACATTGCAGCCAGCAGCCGAATGCAGTTAACTGAACCTCGGGAAGAAGTAGCTGTATAACAGATAAAACCATAAAGCAACAGATTGGTCCTCCTGTGCTGTTGCTGTGGGACTCCTTAAGTCCGCCACAGGAGGCAGACTTAAGGAGAGACTCGCTGAGACAGTTGGTGGTTAAAGGATGAAACTCTTTTTTGTTGTTCTCGACTATTACTAAGTGGAGAGACTTAATTTAATTAAGTTGTTTTCTTTTTCCCCACAGAGGCTCAAGGGAGCAACAGTGCATCTTTCCCAGCCAAGAAAGGTAAGTTGAAAAGGTTAGATTCAATTGCAATGCAAACAACAACTTTTCTCACTGAATGACAAATGGGCTCAGTCAACGCTGCCATCATCTGGTAGAAATTTGGACTCGCAGCAAATTAAATCTGAACAAAAGGATGGACATGTCTCGTTTCATGGACACAGTTTCAGAACAGGGCTGTTGAGGGGCCTTTCACCCGTTGAGCGCTTTCCTGTACCCCAGTGCCACCTCGACCATCTGACAGCCAAAGACCCTGAGCCCTCCTGCGGTGGCTATTAATACCCCTCATAGCTCGCCGTCAACTCTCCCGGCGGAATCCGGCGGGTTCGTCTCGACATCTGGAAGGTGCCAGATCCACTGTTCCTTAATCGGCTGCGATCATTGTGACGAGAGCAGATCATTGCAGCTGATGACCCAATTAAGTCGTTTAGTTTTTTCCAGCTGAGTGTGGGAACCGCACCGCTGCAATAACATTAAAACATGCAACAAGACAATATACGGTTAATACATTTTTTTAAAGTGAGTGTATGAGTGTATGCACTGAAAATACTTTGTATGTACGTTTCAGGTATGACAAGCATGAAGATAATAATAAATATTTTTTTCCTACTAATCTAAGTCACTCTATGTGGACAGTAATAAACCTTTACAACTTAATACCTCATTACAAATTACATATACAATACTTACATTTGCACCATTGATCAAAAGTTTTTAACCATCAACCAAACAGTCTTGTTTTCCCGCCATGTTTCTGTACATGACGTCGGCAACTAGCGTACCAAAGTTTTCAGAGTTGTTGTTCCGACTTGGGGTGGCGTTCATGCAAATTTTCCCTGTCAGAAACTCATTTTTTCTGATTATTCTGACAGCCAAACGAATGCACTATCTCTCATCCAGTGCATCCGCAAACACTGACAACACTTTTAACTTTGCAGAATGACCTTGAAATCGTCCAGACAATGTCGACTTCCAGAGGGGCTGCAGGAGGACAAGGTGAGAGACACTACACGCAAACAAACGCGCACCAAAGTCCGTCTGAATCGGCTGCCAGGCTTTGAATCAGGGGGACCTGGATCCCATTCAGAGGATGAAAGAAGAGCAGCTGGCGAATCCAAGGAGAAACTCAGAAAATCCAAAGCCTCTTTTACATCCCTCATTCGTTTATACATTATATTTCAAATGACCTCAGCATGACGAACCTTTCAACTGAAGGACACAATTAGAGGTTTGTTTATTGTTTGCTATACCTCTACTTTTTTGTTATTTTGTGTCTTTGTGTAGGTTGACGCAAAAAATGGCCGACAAGTGCTGCATATTAAACTCGACACATTAACTGTCATTACGAAGGGTGTGAATTAAATTTCCTCTGCAGCTCGGGGAAGTGTGAGTTAATGTTGGTGGCAGTTGTCATGATTTAAGTTTCTTACAATCCCTAAAGAGCGAGTCTTGGAAAAACATCCCAAGTTGTTTAGTTCTTACAACTTTGTGATTGTATTTGAAATATCTCTCTGGGATCAATGCATAGTTTTGAAAAGCAGGAAACTAGCTTTTCTTTGTATCTCAGTGAATGTTATTGTTCATCTTTTATTTCTACAGAGCAATCGTTTAAGATTACGAAAAAAAAAAGTAGGGCAGCGTGTAGATCCTACAGATGAAGCACATCGTGCCTGTCAGGTCGTGCATATTATTTATCATGCAAATAAATAATACCTAACCCAATTCGTCAAGACACTTTATTCTAAGGTGACCCAGTTGATTCAAGTTCACACAGGTAAAAAAAAGAAAAAATGTGTTGTCTTTGCAAGGTGAGGGAAATGGTTGAAAGGGTTTTCAAACTGTCGCCCGGGGGTCCTGTTCCACATTAAGTGCAGTAGAACGAATAAATGTGGACAAAAGTGTAGGTCAATACTAAAAAATAACACTGTGCCTGTGGGATGTGGGGAATATTTTAATAGTTCCCTTTTCTTAGACGCTGATTCTAGCACACGCATATCAATTTGACGAGGCTTTACTGTAGTTAGAGTCCTTGAATGGTGATGAACTTTTTCATTGTCTCACCTAACAAAACCACACCCGAGGATATTGCATGTAGTAGCATTGCCCTCCCTACAGATCTTTTTGGATCTTTCATCACTGAGCCGCAGCAGCTGAACAAAGTATCAGGTTTTTGTTGGGGGGTATTTTTTACCTCCGACAAGGAGGTTATGTTTTCTGGTTTGGTTGTTACAGTGTCAGCAGGATTACAAATACTAATCAGTAATACTAATGGATTTAGTTGGATCCAGGAATTGTTCAAAATAATTTTTCTGAAACATTTCAAGATGTTTTGCGAGGCGTTTTTTGTGACATTTTCACTAATTCACTTGGTCTGGATTACATTAAAAGTACTGAGCAGATTTCCCAGACACTTGGTGGAAGTCTGGAACACTTTAATATTGCAATATAAGGCTCTTTTTTATTTTTTTATTTTCGCAGATATCCAAAGGATTAATTAATGGATCTAAATTAAAAGAAGTCGGGCATATTTAGGCAACTGATTGATTGAATTTAAGGGGTCTATTAGACCTTGGCGGAGGTAAGCACTCCACTGAGTGCCATTCTAGTTCTGTCTGGTTTACTCTTCTTCAGATGAGTTTGTTCTCCCGTCAGAATTTGCGATGGATGTTCGATTAATTCATTATTAACACTGTCCACTGTTGTGTTCCTGTGGCGAGAGATGAGGCTGCCTCATTCTATCTCCATCTTTTATTTGGGCTTTTGTTTTATCTGTCCTGCTATTTAATGAACAATGTAGGGACATTATTTTCTCTTGTGCGTATTTCGTTCCTAAAAGTATGTCCAAGGCCTCCCTAAATGTGTAAATAATAATGGATTAGTGTGTTGAATTCTGCCCGGTTTCATAAAGTCTCACACTGACAAAAGCCTTGGGTCCACAGGACAGTGGCACGTATGATGAGACTTTGTGATTAAACCGGGTTCTTGTGAGGACTTTTCAGAGGACGGCAAAGCAAAGGGGAGAGACAGAATGGAAGTGAAAAAAATTAATGAGATAAAGAGTTGCAGCCAGTATCTCCGACCACAAAGAGGCAGGAAAATGATGAGCCAAGTCTGCGACTTGAATGACTGTCATCATTCAGTGAACAAAAAAGAAACTACTGACAAGAGAATAAAGAGGGGAATGAAATTGATGCATTATATGGTGATTTTAAGGCCATCTGGGAATCTACCTGGTTAAGCTTGGGGGTTTTTTGTAAAAAAAAATTAAACTTTATAAACTGATAGAACGGTCTAATTTTCTCATGTCGCTAAGGTTACCCAAGTATCTGAAAATCACTGAGCTTTATTAAAACCCTGATTTTACATATCATCAGCTATGCCATCACTAAGCCTGCATGACATTTCCTGATTAACTGTGGTCAAACTGAGCTTCGCTCTTCACTCTGTCGGTCGCTAATATCCACAATCATTTCACATTTACATTTGCTCTCATCATCGTCGTTTATATTTGCAAGCTTCCTACTTGCTGAAGCCAAAACTCTTGTGGGCAACTTTTGGTGAGAGAGTCCATAATGTGGTGCAAAGTTAGCAATTAGATGTTCATTCAGTTTAAATGAAAAGTTACTCCCTCGCCTGTAGGTGGGTCTTAAGGCCACACTGGAGAAAACACTTGGTAAATAGAAGAGTCACTGTAGACTCATGACCCATCTGGCAAAATGACCGCCTCACTGATCTGCTTAGTGATAATTTGAGACACTTGAGCAATGTGACAGTGGCCACATCATCTGAAACACCCAAAGCAGGAAAGCTCGCACTTGGCTTCATGATAAACTGAAAAATATTTCACAGAGAGTTTAGTCAAGTTTGATAGAAATCAACAAATTGCTTCTACAGTCTGTGATCTCTGAGGTATATATGATCTCATCACAAAAAGAGCAGGGAATCGCGATGTTTAGATTAAACCAAAACTTTTGAGGTGGAATCGAACTGAAAGTCATATTCTCTGTGTCAAAGACATATCAGCCCGAGTTGTATCAAACTTCCTCAAAGTGAATGTTTTGCAGCGATGATACATTTGAGGATAATCGGCGTGTCACCGACTTTTAACCTGGGAAACCAGCCACTATCCCCAAATAACACGATGACCTTTCTTCCCTGCCTCGATGCAGGAGGAAGGGGGCTTCCTCTCCGAGGAGCTCCACATTTCCTAATCTCGGTGTGCCTCCTTTCAGAAGCTCTCAGATTTTCGCTCCAAGCCGCTTCACTTGCTTTTGTGGCCGCACAACGATCTGGGCTTTGTTAGCTGGCGATGGCTCTGGGGAATGGATTAATTTGGAGCATTGACAGTCCATTCAAGCCCCGCTGATGTGTATTTATGAAAAGGGAATTTGCTCCCTTAGTAACCATCTAAGTTTGACTGCGGTACAGTGGAAAGCATGAGCATTGATGTCGCCTCCACTTTTAAAATGAACATAGTTCCCTGTGTAGAGTGTAGCTTTGTTATTTAGAGAAAGGATACATGACGTACAGCACAGTGTTTGTTGGTCAGAATATTTGTTCATTATATATTTTCCAGCTATAAGTTCTCTGACAGCAAGATAAATTGTCCAGTTCACTCCAAAATCCTGAAACTGAATCTTAGCCCAAAGGTACTAAAATTAATTATAACACGTCGTTTTTGAGTACGACTGTGGTCCCGTCTTGACAGTGGCTGCTGCTGCTTCTCTCCGGATACCTGTAATGATATGAGTCTGCAGCAGCAGTTTGCCAGGGAAATGCTGAAGTGTCCCTCATTATCTTGGATGATGGCTCAAATTTAATGGGAAAGTTATTATTATTTCTTATAGGCAGCAGTACGTGAATAAAGTGTCTGTAGCAGGAACCACTGCCCGTCACAGTCCAGGTTTCCATGTCAGGAACAGCTCGTCACTCCAGTGCTCTGCTCTTATTTATTATTCTCCTATTTTCATTGGCATATAGTCCGTCTTTGTCGGATGTATGCATAAAGTACATGCACCATTGTTTGTGAGGGCATCTATAAAAAGTGTTAGATTTGAGGATGTAATGAGTTTTTTAATAGGACACTATTATATATGATATAAAGTCTATTTGCTGATGAATTCCCTCCTGAGCCTTCGAGCAGGTCTTTTTCACACCAGCAGACTCAGTCAGCTGTTCAGTTCGTCTGTTGTTGGTGAGACTGACGTTAAGGTGGTGAATTATTGGAAGTGGTGGTGCAGACAAGGTTCATGGTGTTAGTTTAGATAGTGTGTGTGTATGAATGGTTCTGGGAGTTTACAACTCCATTTACTGCAGCTGTGGGTCTGAATAGAACTGCTGCTTACTCATCTCTTATTTCAATTCAACTTTATCTGTTCATTCATTGCTTTTGTTTGAAGTAGAAAGTGCACATTAATGCAAGTACTAATGAAAAAAGTGTGTTGAATTAAAGATGTCATCCTTTACCAGGACTTTTTTTTTGCCACAGAATTCAAAAATCGTTTGTATTAAGACATAAACTGAGGTCCGGACCTTTTCCTTAACTTATATCCTCTGTCACCTCGATTATACAAAACTCTCATTTGAATTGAATTGGGAGCATTTTTGGAAACATATTTGTTTATGTTGTGCTGAATTAGATGTGAGCACCACAGTGAAGATAATCCATGTTTTTTTTTTCATTTCCACGTTGCTGCTGTGGGATAAAGATTTTTCACGCACCAGGACCATGTCCGCAGCCCTCTCTGTCTGACTGAATTAGGTTATTGTGCTGATTTAATTTCCAGAGGGAACCACCCTGGTGGTAGGAAACATCATTTGCTAATTAAGAAGAAGGTCTCCCGGCGTTTTCAAGAAAATGACAGTGCTCCTAGAGGCGTGTTCAGACTCCGGTTCTGATCGCAGACTGTAAACAGGAGAGATCTGCAGTGACGGGTCCGGAAACGAGGATCGAAACAAGTAGAGTGAAAAGCAAATTCTTACATCTCTGTGAGGAGTGTATGTTTGGATGTATGAGCTGAATTGGTTGTGAAACTGGGTGCTAATACTTTTCCAGTGTTACACGTCGCATTAGGTGGTTTAAGTTCAATTCAGCTCCTTTTATTTGTCCAGACCTTAACAGGTAAGAAAGTATTGAGCGTTTCCCATGAAAGTGGCAGCTCCCTCAAGAAATGCCTCTCGCTCCGTTGTGAGGCAACAATGAGGAAGTCGATGTGCGTACAACTCCTGGTGCTTGGGACCGAATGAGTGGGAATGTGAGGCCGTGGTCAACTGTTGCACTTGAACAACCTGCACAACATCAGCTGTTCTATGTTAAAGTTGTTGATTTCTTTTTTCCCCTCTTTACTGAGCCAGGCTGTCTTTTCAGCACAAAAGTAAAAATAGATAGACATATATTTTTAGCACATAGTAAGCATTTTTACACTGCTGCAACAAGTTAAGGAAACATGCTCCAGACGAACAAAGTAATCATTCTTTTCTCTTAATCAATCCATCAATCCATAATCTACACCGCTTTATCCTTCAAGGCGGCTGGAGCCAATCCCAGACACCAAACACATTTTAAACCAGACTTGGCAGTTGACTAAAAGGACATGGTCATTTGAAGGAGATGGATTCGAGTCCATGCAGAACTTTACACGAAACAAGCAAGTGTATGAAGTTTTCAAAGTTTAATAGACAATGTTTTTCCAGTTATGTTACAAAGATGGAATCAAATATTTTAGAAAAGAAAGAAAAGTGGTCAAATGATAAATCAAGGAAATTGCTTTTTTACAAAAAAGTCTGGGAAAGAGAGGGATATTAAAACATTATTTGAATCTAGACAGTATAATGACAGCCACTTAATAGCCGGGTCACAACTGAACGTCACGAAACTGAAAGTCCCATGAACGTCACGTATGATATATGGACGAGGTTCCTTTGGCTGCACTCGTCCGCGGTGTTGTGACACCATCTGGTGTGGTGTTGTGGGGGCAGCCAGTAGAACCGGAGAGAGTCAGGGTTTAAAAAAGGAGGAAAAACAACAAGAGAGCTTCTCACTCGTCACCCTATCATCAGCCAAATTATTCTTTTTTAGTTAGAAGTAGGAGGTACGTCAGTTGAATAATTTACGAAATGCTTGAAAGCTGTACAAGATTTACTGACTTTTTTCTTCTCACCTGTCAGTTGGAATGTGAAACGTAGTCTCACGAACATTGTGCTACAGTTGCTCAATGCCAATAAGCATTTCTCTTGTTCAAGGTACAGTAGGCTACACTGTAATATCTAGCACATGAAAACAGTTGCCATGCACTATCTTACAGAAAAGTCAGCTGTAGAGGTTTTCCACATCAAGAAAATGTTTCATGAACCTTGGATTTTTTCCAAAGGCTGCGATGAAACTATTTGAAAGTACCACAAAAACTGAAATAGAATATCTGCATTTTTCATATAATTCCGTGTGGCAAAAGAGGCATTGTGCAGAGAGCGAAGGTTTCTGCAGGACACTGTTCAACATGCGGATTATATTTTTTTACTGCACAAAGAACATGTGGAAAACATTTAAAACGCTAAAACGATAAATGGAGGAGTTGAACTTTCCAACACAGAGGTTGTAAATGTGTTTAACGGGGAATCAATTTGTAATGTATGTACATAAAGACACATAATCACACTCATTAGCGCAATTGAGTAATCAGATAGTGAGCCAACAGTGATACAGAGAATCGGTAGCAATCACAGTGAACTGCATTTGTGATCACAGGTTTTAATCTTAATCCAAAATATAAGATTACTGCTGTGGTGTCACTACTGGATGTTGCAATGCTAACACATATTACACACATTATTATTACACTAGACCTTTGTGTGTGAATATGGTATATTGTAGCTTAATAACAGTGATTTCAGTTAAAACAACTTGTCTTCACAAAACAAATGTACAATATTGTCTGCGTAAATAATTAATCTCAGGTGTGTTTGGATAACCAATTTCATATAAATGTGAAATAAACACCGAGACAATTCATTATTTATGAGAAAAGACATTTTAGTGCACCAAATATACATATTTTTGAAAATGTTGACTAACAGCTACCAAAATACGACAGTCTGCCGTTGTTATGTATTTTTTTGTTTTGTAAGACTTCTTGGACATTGAGAACATATAAATAAAACTTTATACTAACAACTGCCACTTCCCACTCAGCTTGTCCTCAGCTGCTCGAAATAATCAACCGCATGAGTAAGACTTGCAGGCCGGCGTGCGTGTCCCTTTTATATTTCTTGGCTGGGGAATCGGTGCAAGTTTCTTTAGCTCTCAGTTTTTGTATGTCATTTGGGATTTTAACAAAAAGTTTTGATCAAAAACATTAGGATTTCTGGCATATTAACAGAACAGCAGGTACATATTGTTGTATTGTAGGGTTGCTGTGGTCAGTCGTTCTAATTCAGGACCCATTTATTTATATAACAGATTAAAAGAAACACGAACATTTTTACTTTGCTTCACATCTTTAGATTCATCCTAACAAAAGTTCATTAACCTCAGACAACGGACGTTTCTGACCAGATAACAGTCATTACAGGTGAGATTAAAAAATTATTAAAATCACCTTGGTTTCAAACATTTAAGTGAGCCAACCATCTAAATATTACTTTTGTTTTGGGCGCGTGATGAATTACTAAAAATAAGACCCTAATCACCATTCTAATACTGGGGCTTCCTATACAGTATACTCTAGGATAATCACCCACATGCTGGTAATGATAAGAGGCACAATTACACCAATACAACACTGTTTCCACCATCTGCAGCTACTTCTTCTTCTAGTTATCATAGAAATGCATGTATTAGTAGGAGTCTGCTGGCAGTGACCTGGTTTGAATGGATTAGCAAGTGTCCCTTCAAAGTGAGACGTCTGCAGTGACACTACATTCACAGAATTTAAACAGATCTCAAGTTAAAGTTAAGTTTTCACACTTTCAAAGACTAAAATGTCTATATTTTGTAAATGAACCCGAATAATCAGGTACATCTCTTATTCTTGAATTAATACACTTCTCACTTAAGTCACGGGTAAGTCACAGGGAATGATTGCGGCAGAATATTAGGGCCATATTAAAAATAACATAATATTCCGAGCACAACGTCGTAATTTAATGAAAAAATGTAATAATATTGCATTAATAACGTTGTAATATAATGATGAAAAATTCATAATACTTTCAGAGAAAAAAATAAACGCAGCAATTTCCTCCAAGACTGTTTGTTTCTATTGAATGGAGGGAATATCTTGCACAATCTTTTCAAAGTCCTGATACAACAGATTAAGAATTTTGTTGTAGGACTTTATTGTCGTAATATTGGGAACTCTCAGATTTATTTATTTTTTCCCTTTTTAGTGCCCCTAATACTCAGTTGTACATGATGAGCTCCAATAATGTTACTCATCCTCTTAACTTATTCACAGTCACTTGTGTTGCATACTGAAAAGTAATTAATTTCAAATAAGTAAAAAAGGAACAAATACTTTGACTGGTTCAAAAATTTCAGGTAATTTTTTCCAAAATTTATCAGTTAGCCAAAAGGTTAATGTTGGACAACGTATTTATTGGATGAATGGATTCATTTATTCTTTAAACTGCAACCGTTTTCCAAATATTATCTTTAAATTGTCTAGTAAAGCATGTCATTTATATCCAATCAACCAAAGACAAGTTGACATTACATTAGACAATCTAATTTAAATTAGATTAAAGGGACTGTATTTTTATATTGCGCTTTTCTGTTTTGATCGACCTCTCAAAACGCTTGACAGTACAAGTCACATTCCCCCATTCACACATACATCCGATGAATGCAGTGTCTGAACAACAGGATTCTTGGTCACGCAGACTGGAGGAGCTCGGGATCGAACCTCCGACCCTCTGGTTAGTCGACGACCCGCTCTATCTCCTGAACCACCCACACAATTTTTCCTTTCCTTTGACATCTTGGTTGATTATTGACTGTTACTGTACAGTGTGTGTCACGCGTCTCATCACCGATACAAGTTATATATTTAGCTTTTGTGCCTGAGCACTTGGAATATATGAATATTGATGACAATATATTCATCACTGTGCCTTCCTGGGGCACAGTGATTTCTACCGAGTTCTGTTACAGCACACTTCACCTTAAGGTGGCGTCTTTAATGCTGCCCGTTACATGCACAACTGCACACACACAGCAGCCTATGCTGCTTTATTGCAAAACCATGCTCGGTCAACAGTTTCTTGTCTTTTTAAAATCCAGACTCCGTTTAAGCCCGGTGTTTTAGACAATACCTCATACTGTCACCTCTGTCTTGCTGTTGGTGACAAAGTATGGTTGTGGCGGCATGTAGCGAGTGGTGTGCAGCTCCTTCTCCACGATGCAGAGTTTCTTTGGGCCGTAGCTCTGGCGGAGTCCCGACGCGTCCTTGCCGTCCCAGGATCTTAGTATCGCCGGGCTGGCAACTGTGCTGGAGCAGTAGATCAGCGAATGGGAGCTGTGGCTCTTGGGGCTTTTGTATTTGTGTTCGTTCTGCTTTGCGGACAGCTGTCTGGGCGGGCTGTAGGGATTGCTCGGCTCCGGCTCCATGTCCACAGCTTCCATTGGAAGGCTGCCCTTGGATGTCATCTCGATCAGTTGCCGACGGTTGCTGTAGAAGCCGTCATTGGCATTCTCTGCTAACAAATACACAAATACACAACATGATGGGGGTTTTTTTCGGTCAATTTCTCTTCGTTAGTCATTGCTCCTGACACAGACGATGTAGGGAAACATTGACTTCAGCACCAATTGAGCCAGAGCATCCAAATCTTCAGTGTCAGTCTTTGTTGTTCTATACTAATTTCAGACCTTCCGAGTGATGTTGATGAGCAGCATATCTCTCCTTTACAGCAGCTACTGCAGTAAACTCCACCATCAGTGCAGGTAGATTAACACAGGGGCTCACGTGGCTCTCAGTGCACTGTACAGTTGCTTCCCACCACCACCACGCCCCGACTCATTTGTGTTTTGATTGCTCCTGATTGTCTCCTGTCCCCAGTCTCATTAGCTAAGATTTGCTCTATTTTTATTTTCCCTAATGATCGGTTTGTTTGACGGCACTTCAGCGGATTAGCAGCGGCGAGGCTTTCAGCTGCTCCAGTGAATCACAAAGAGAGCGAGCTGTTTTCCTGTGATTGGACCTACTACACGCATTTATATATTATTCATTGGTTCCATAGCAGCCAATTGACACAGGTAGTGTCTATATGAAGACTCCCGTTCCTCTGTGATGAATAGCATCAAATGCAGATCCACAAATACCGCTTTGATGCTTATTTCTTCTATTTTTGGGGGATTTTTTTTTCCTCTGTTCATATTAGGAGAACAAGCAGTAATCAATATGAAAAGTAGTGGAATGTTAATTAGGTAGGATTCTTTTTTTATTAATCAAGTCTAAGTTGAATAGTGCTAAGAAATTCTAATTCTGGTAAGGCTTATATTAGGTGGGCAATCCAATATCATTATAATGTACGTACGAGGGGTACCTTTCATATTCTACACTGCAGAATCCATTTTATCTTATGATTTACATATTTTTACAAAGACTTAAGACTTAAACAATTCATAGAATATATAAAAAAAATGTAGCTCCCTTTAGTTTTGTGGGACTTTTTTGCAATTTGCTCTTATTTCCTTTTTTTCTTTTTTTTTCTGGTCAAATGCAGCGAGTCCAGGCTCTGGCTGCAGACTTTTTAAAATTAGTACATGAGAAAAAAACAACCAACCTGCATCTATAAATAAACTGTCCGTTCCCCTCACGGTGAGCATTGATGGACTGTGGATTAACCAACAACGATTTCTGTCACCTAGATATTTGACGGAGATTCAAACCAACTAAAGAAAAAGTGAAGTTTTCAAAAGTACATTTCTAACAACCTTTGTGCTGCATATACAGGGATCTTGCTGTATGTGATCATGAAACTGATCAGAAATAAAACCCTGAATGCATATTGTCTTACATAATTTCAAGATAACTAAAAAGGGAGAGATGGCAGTGAATCAGATCATTTTGATAACAGGTTATTTTCTATTGAAACAATGGTCGGCACTACAGTGTCCATATTTGATTTAGCAGGAACTAAAATAAGAAAAAAAAGCCTGGGAAAAACCCTGATTAATTATGCAAGTTTTATTTGGATGTGATGAGCTCCCTAATCCGATCAAATGGCGAACGCTAACTAGTTCCTCATCATCGTGGTTTCAGCGAGAGCAGCGTCTTACCCACAGCCTTGAGCGTGGCGTACTTGTTGAGATCCTTGACAGGCTTCTGTTGCTCGTAGGGGCTGGTGATCTGACCCACGGGCGGGTACGGCTGAGCGATCAACGTCGACGTTTGGACAATGTTGTTCATCTGGCTGCTATCTAAAGGAGGGGAAAACACAAGTCGTTGACGCAGGAATTCAGACGCTGCTGTCAAGTACAAGCATGTGAAAAAGCAATTCATATTTTTCTTTTTAATTTAGGGATCGACAAAGGTTAAATATAGGTGTTGAATTCCCAGGATGTAGATCATTTGGACAGATTGCATGTGAGTATAGGATGACTAACTTGGTATAGTCACTTTCCCTCAAGTAGGCTTTCTGTGGGGACCCAGCTGGAGAGTCATGACTGCCCTTTTGTAAAACTGTATTTATCCTACAGTAGACATCTGGTAAATTAAGGGGTGCACAGCAAATAGACTGGCCCCCTGCCTACTGGCACGACAGAGCCAACAGATGTTCAGAGTGTCTTCTCCCCGTTCAGATCGGAGGACACTGGAGGAGAGTATGAATTCACAAGGCGACGAGACTGTTCAGAACAGAGTCGGTGCACAGAACAAATAAAGAATCAATGAAAACAAAAATCTTGTGGCATTATCTCTACAATGGAAAATCCAATATTTTTTTCAGAGAGTTCGTCCCGACATTGTTGCAGAAGTTTCTACAAACGTGTTGAACTTGGCAGGTTGGTTGTTTTAGCGTATGTATCTACTGGACCTTGATACCGCCACGTGGCTCCACTCCACGATCACTTCTGCGTGCGACTCTCGCTCACAGTGATGTCACCAGCGCGTAGTGGGAGGAAGGTAAATGCCGTTGTCCATCTTTATCTACTGTCCATGGTGCAGACATGTTTGACCTGTCACAGATTCACAAAATGCCATTGAAGTGAAGTAAACCGGATATTTGTCATGATTCAAATGGTTTCCTTTTAACGGAGACCTTGCTCAGAGGAGGGGGCCCATCATTATTCCTCTGTCATCAGCACTGGTGTCATCTTTTCCCGCTGCCGTTGTTGATGGTTAAAGTTCACAAACTTCATAAACTGAAATGTCGCAGTCGTCTAGTCCGTGTTCCATGATTAAAAAAAAAAACAGATCATTAATACTGAAAATAGGTTAATTAGGCTCTTATTCCCCACTGGTCAGCAAGAACTGTTATTAATGTGCTAATTAATCTGGAAAGTCTCAAATTATCGATGCTGTCTCGTGAAGCGATGCAGAGGTCGGCTTCGGCTATTCCTTCCTCTTCACCACACCTCGGCGAGTGGGGGCGGTGTAATGAGCGGGATCAGATTTGGAGGTCACCTAAGGTAGGGAAAGACTCATGCTGCGACTGTGTTCTCCTTAAGATGAGGATTTCTTTCATAACAGGCTCCTTTGTTTTCCAGTTTTAAGCCTTATTAACAGCTGGAGTCGGTAAGAAAGACAGCGCAGCACTTTCACGGGAAAAGATAACTTATTAAACTCGGTGATGAAGTGGCCTCCATGAAACCTCATTAAATCCTTTAAATCTACAAAAAAAACGTGTTCCTCAGGTGCTCCACACGGTTCGTGTGCTGCAGAATAGTTTCTGACCACTGGTTTTTTAGTTGTGGCTGATGACATTTGGCTGCTGCTAACAAAACACGATCAAATTATCAAAAACCCAGAGGCAAACGTCTGAATCAAATCCATCTGTGTTACTTTGCCGGGTTCCTTTCTGAGCCTGTTGACCTGTTTCAGTTTCACACACTTCACTGCAACTGGGCCATGCTCACTGGCTCTCAGTCAGTGTGGTCTCGTTTGAGATGAAAGCCAAATTCCATCTTCTGCTTCCATAGGATACTTTAAATTTACTTCCATTTAAATAAAAAAAAAACTTGTATAGTGATAAACTTTTAACACAGTTTTCCATGTACACGTCTGTTGAAGACAACACGAAGAAGAGCAGATATCAAATTTATCCCTGTGCTGTTTTCTGTCTGATAAGCTCATTCCACCACGGGAAAACAATTTGGATGTCCTCGTTATTTGAGCTATCCACTGGGGAGATAGTTTGTAAGCTACACCATCTGACGGTTATCATCCATTTCAAGGTCAAACTCAGGGTTTCCCCTTAAAAGTAGAAACCATTAAAACTAAATGATCATAAAGACACGCCCTGCTTTCTACCCCAATGTTAGTTATTAGGAAATATGAACACATAGTCTAGGATGGGAATAGATTTCACTGAAGTTAACAAACAGGGACAATACTTTTGCCAACATCTGGTGCAGCTTTGCTATTTTCAGGATGCCAACATCAGTGTGAACCGACGCGCTGATGTTTGTAGTTGTTTATCCCTCTTTAATGTTCGTCTGACTTTTGTGTCGACGGGAGTGTCACTTGCGCTTGTACTGTCGCAGCTTTCACGCCAGCCGGTGGAAGAAAGTAGGCCACTTCTGGAGACTTGTAAGGTTAAAGACTTCCATGGTTGTGTTGCGGGAAATATGCGAGTTAACACTCCAGACACAGACACGTTCCCTGGAACTCATAAAAGATTTAAGCAAGTATTTTGGGAGCTGTATGCCCTGAAATAAATGGTACAAGGAGAAGGGCGCTCTTATTTACAGACAGCCTACTTTCAAGTTAGTGATGGAAAATATTCTGTTCTCTCCGAGTCAATATCGTGCCATCTGCCAGTCTCCTGAAACTCTTAACAACCCAATTTCTTTTTTTCATTAAGAGTAAAACAGGTGGATGTGTAGTGGAGGATCTCTCAGTCAGGCCCACCCCCCGTCCTCCAAATATGGTTACTTCTGGGATTTTTTTATAAACAACATAGCAATGACCAAAATGCTATATAAACGCTTGAACATGGTGGTTCAAAAACCGATGGGTCACGTCATGGTGGGTTGCCACTTGCCCAAAACATGTTTTGTTGTTGTGTTGTGTCTCTTGAAAGTGGTATCCCATGATTGCGGTGAGGGATTTCTTTCTTTTTTTCTCCAAAGAAACCTTTCCTTCGACTCAAAGACCAACTGACTTGATTTTGATGGTTCGTGATCCTACAAAACACGTTTTTGGCCTAGTGAATGTGAACAAGTTGAGGAAGTGTCTTCAAATTTGGCTCAAACTTTTCCTTGGACTCGAGGATAGATTTTGGTGGTCAAAGGTCAAGGCCATAGCTCAAAAAATCATCCGTATATTATGACAAAATACAATTAAGACCATTTATTCCTTTTACTTTACTTTGTTGTTAACAGCAACTTGACTGAACTAGATAAAGGATGTTTTTAATTGGCCATGGTCCCACTGTATCTGTCAAAAATGTATAATTGACAACCTCTACCATAGTTACTTTCTAATTTCACAAACTGTTAAGAATTGAACCAAAACAACTCATGTGTCTCCATCCAAATATTCTTTAGCTCTCTGTCCTGTAAGATTGCAATTATCTCCTTAAAGGTTTGAAGAGACAGTTCAGAGTGAAGTGTATGGCAGGCGGAGAATTAATCCATAGGTAGACTCCACATTTGGTCGCGATTTCTCAGCTGCTGTCAGAGGAAATGCAGCTGAAATACATTTCTATCTGGCAGCGAGGAAATGGACTGTCATGGACCGGTGGAGTGTTGGCAGTGAGCTGGGACTTTGTACGCTCTGGCTGACTGCCTGGAGCAAAAAGAGGCCACACTCCACTATTGCCCCAAATACGCAGGACATGGCCAGAAGGACATGGACGACATGATAGCGATGGTGACCAAAGAGACCCAGCTCACACAATCTGTACTACTGGTGTCTTGAGGGGAGCGAGAGCCCATTGCCCAGTCGAACGGATTTTTGGTTATCTCTGACAGCCGACAGATGAGGAGCAGGGGGCTCCCTCTGGAGCATTTCAATCACTGCTTCACCAGTATCCGTTATATAGTGATTATTATAGCTGGGGCATAGTCACACCTGCCACTAGAAGGCACAGCTGGAGAGGACAGGATGGATTCGTGTGGCAAAAAAAAAATCACCTCACCTCTTGTAACCCTGAGAGGATTGCTGTCAAGCAAAGAGCCATCATCCCTGTGCGGTTGCCAGCTCCGTTACACAGAATCCCTCCCTCCAAAAACCCTCCCTGTAAGATTCGGCAGCCAGACACACTTTGCCCTGGATCTCAGTGCCCAAGGTCACAAAGTAAAAAGAAAAGCTACACCCACTTTCTTCAATAGAAAAATACATGGATGAAGTAGCAAATATTTATTCTAAATTAAAAGAAATTAGACAGACACAGTGCTTGTCTGGGGGTGTTCCGAAGCAGAAGTAATCTTCCAACATGTGGATCCTCCTATTCTGAACGTAAATGAGGAAGGACGATGCGTCTCCACTTCCTTCCAAAAACATGATGCCAAAATATTCCAAAAAAACTGTTGCTGGTGATGTCATGTCGAGCCAGAGTCTGCGCAGAGGTGATCGTGGAGTCGAGCCGAGGTATCGAGGTCCTGGCGATACACATGCTTTACCAATCGCGAGTCAATCTCAGCTGTCGATCACAGCATTATCAAATAACTAATTAAAAACAAACTTACTCTAAAAATGAACACTTGGCCATACATCGATACGAGTAGTTCTACCTAAAATGTCAGAAACCATCTTTGGAAAAAATTTAAAGAGACTTTTAGTCAAAAAAATGTATTTGACTAAAATGACCCATATTGCAGACAGCCCCCAGGGGGCGATCAAGATGTTCTGGCTTCACTTTTGGGAGCTGTCAAGTCCTCCGTCTTTATATCATATACAGTATATGGTTGATACCCCAGTACTGCACCAGAGAATATACACTGTATGATTGAGGTGAATGCAAGTACAGTACATGTATGAATTCGCTATAAGGTGTAAACATTTCTTTGCAAGTATATTAATACTAGTATCTTGTGTTTAATTGCAGGGTTACAAAGATTCCCTTCACATTGCTCATTTGTAGTCATTTTGCAGATTAACACGGGCTCAAATTAAAACTTGATATGCAATTATCATCAGGTATGTAGTGCTATTTCCTGAGGCAGTGGGTTGGGTGCGATAACGCGCACATTTTCAAAGCAATTCAGTCTCACTTTTTTATGTAATCGCTTAACCTTTTAATAGATTTAGTGCCTGCACATGTATTATAGTACAGTAAGGTTGTGTTATCTTCTCCGCATCATTGATTGTTGTCTTTCATTTACCCCAGGGTGTAGCAGGGAATACGGGATTTTTAAATCCGGACACACTTAAGTTTCTTAGTGTCCACCCACGTTTTGTGTTACATAGATCTTCACAATGTGCATGTGGGGCAACCATGAATAACGTCAGAGCGTTACTTTATTGAATTATGTTCCTCACAATGTCATACTGTTTTTTTAAAGGAGAATATTGTAAAGAAAGCATACAGAATTTTTTTTTCCCACACTCAATCCTACCTGTCTCGTGTGTTGGCTGGTTTTTAATTAACTGATAATTATTCTGTGAGGAGGCAAGGTAAGAATGAGAGCGCTCTGATTTTAGAATGATTAATTATTTTCATGTCAGAGCTGACGCCTCACCTCAGCTGGTATGTAGGGGAGTCAAAGAAAAGAAGATCACCTCAGCTAAAATGAAAAAGATATCTAAATCTTAAAATATAATACCTCTCTGTTTTTTAGGTTACTTCTGATTTTTAAGTTGAATCGAATTTCTAGCTGAAGTAATATTTGTAGAAAATATAATGAGACGCTGAAATGTCAGACGTGTTGAAAGACCCTATTTAGCAACAAGCTAAACGGCAGGTAGAAAACTGTCGACTGCAAGTGTGCTGTCATTAACTGAGGTGTCTGTTTATATAATCATTCTGTAACCAAGTGATAAACTGTTCCCTGGATTATTGCGACAGTATTTTTGGGATCGCTCGCTTAATTGGACTGAACTATTTTTTGTCACCTTCTCATTGTGCATAACGTTTGGCTTGAAGAAGAACTTATTTGTTCCGTCTGTAACTTTCTTGGACTTATTTTTGTCCATTTTTAATAAACACATGCACTTGATTCATGTAGATCAGTTACCGACAAAGTCCGCCCGTTGTGAAAGCACTAACATATTTGTGTCGCTAAAGCCTGGCGGAGATAATCCGCGTGTGCCAAAGAACAGGCTGGGTTTTTCGTTCCAAATACAGATTACACCAGATGTTTTTTGGCTAATTAGAAATCCTTCCAGACTAATCAGTGAAATCGCGCACTGCACTCTTCATCGACGCAAGATAATCCCTGATATTTATTGGCATCTGCCTCGGATCAACCATCTTGAGAAGCATCTGCATTAAGGATTTATTGTCATATTTTTTTACACTGTAACTAGATCACAAAGACTTTCCCCGGCTCGATTAATAATAATTTTAGTGCCTCCTCGGCTTCTACGGATGTGATGTGCTGTTATTAATCCTAATTGATATCAGGAGACTTCATCCTCACACAAGACAAAGAGTTTTGAATTGACTTTTTTTTTTGGGGAATTAGGGATACAGCCACCAAAAATGCAGCTTGACTGTAAAACCCTTTTGGGGGGGGGGGGGACAGGCAGAGAGACCTTCATTCACTGTAGCTGTCAAGGCAGTAAACCGGTTTAGCGTCAATAGGGAACTTTTCTGTGTACGAGCATCTGTGTGGGCGTGTGAAGGAGTTGATGCTGATGAATGGGAGAATGAGGGTGTCAAACACGCGGTAAGTACTGGGGGAGAAAAGAAAGCTCTGGGTTGTCGCTGGTAATTAGTGTGTATTTTAAGTGATTGCTGAGGCCATGACTAATTACTCCACTAGCCTGCAGGATTTTTGGACGGATCTTTTCTCCACACTTCCAGTTCCAGAGCTAATTCAGGGTAGGCAAGCAAATGTGTAGGGACAATATTCGATTTATATTTGTTGTAGAGAGAAATAAAGCGGGGGGGGGGATTTAAGTTGCCGTTTTTCGTGAAAACAGATTGCAGCGGCTAGAAGTGAATAGATACACTGGTCCAGATAAACTCTGAAGCAAACTACTCTCTGGTGTGAATGTGTGTGTAGTCGTGATCCTCGCCGTGTGCTGCTGACGTACAGTAACGGTACTTACGGAGACTGTTAACTGTGACTCTGGTTTGTATGTTCTCGTAGTGATGGCCCAGTCCGATGTCGTCCGTGTGTTCGGACGCTGGGTGGCGGATCACGTGGGCAAGAGCCCTGGAGAGGAAAAAGAGAAATCTCAGGGAGTAAATAATCACAGCACCACAGATTTCTAAAAACAGTATATGGTTTGTCAGTGCCTAAAGGAAGTACCCATTTCTGTGCTTGGTCGAGGTTGAGGGGAGGATGGAGTTTATCGTGAACAGAAAACACCTTTGACTGTTAGTAGAAGGGACACAAACCAGTGTCTCTCGCACATTTGTACAGCAATCCACGGTTTACTTCTGGGATTTGGTTTTGCACTTGCAATGAATTAGGCAGACTCACAAGAGACGAGAGAAAAATCTAATTAAAACAAAATTAAAAAACAGCAGCTGAGATATCCCAACTCCCACAGGAACCCCGCAATTTCTCGTTAAAGCGTCCCTGCACATCTTTCAAAATTCACTTTTCTGCTTGAAAAGTGTCAACCCCAAACGGTCATAACCCTGAGGAGATCATCTCTACGTCATCATTTTGTGCGTTTCCCGCAACATGGAAGTCAGTGGCCTGGGACCCAGACGAATTCTCGGAGCTCATTTCATTTGCTCTGGCAGACTCGAGCTCTGGATCCCCTCCGTTGGGAAGGGATTTCCCTCCGGCCGGAATCTTGGCGGTCCAATCACAACCGATTATCTGATAATGGGCGGGGCTTATAACATAAATTTTGTAAACAACCAAGGCTGCGGCTGACGAACGAGAATTTGACTGAAAGTACCCGACATTTTCAAATTTGTCCCTCAAGAACGGCACAATCATCACAGGCATCTCCTCCCTGCACGCTCAATTGTGTTGACATTTTCGCGTCGCTCAAAACAGACGTCATGTGATTCGTTGCTCTCACTGGTCGGTACGTCTATCCAATTGCGTCTGGAGGCATTTTGGTCTGCGTCCGTTGGTATCGCCCTCTTGGAAATTGAAAATGAACTGAGAGGTCCCAGACGAATACGCATTTGAGTATTAGTCTGGCTGCGCCAGGCTTGGATATCGGAGCGGGTCAAGTTTGAACGCGTGTGTGGTCCCTCCCCTTCCGATACGTAGCCAAGACGGTGTCTTGAGGGCCCCATTGGCATAGTGCACTGAATGTGAGACACAGCCTATGTCCAGGGGTTTATTTGAAACTGAGCTCTCTGAACTTTGTGATGCAAGTTCATCACCTCCCAGGTATTCTTGTCAACATTTGTTGTTTTACTTTTAATAAATGTGCTTCGAGTTAAACAGGAACTTTGTTTGATTGGTTCTATCAACAAAATAACTTGTTGCTTTGAGACTTTGGCATGAAAAGGATTCTCGTAATGTTCCCCACAGATGGGTTACTAGTTTTTTTGGGAAGAACAAAAAAAAAATCATACTTTTTTGGCGCCGAAACACAAAGTCAGATTAAAGATGCTGGTTTTAAATTAGTGTGACGATATAGTTGAAATGACTCGATGTTGGTCGAACGAGCACCCACCTGGACATGTTGTCTCTGTGCGGACGCTGCGTCTTCTCCAAGCCGAGCTTGGTGAAAATCCCTACGAGCGCAATGATGGCCACGACCCCGCAGATCACGTACACGATGAGGTTCGTCTTGTCCTTCGCCGACTCCAGCGCCACGTCCACCTTCGGCGGGGGCTTGCCGGTCATCATCCACGGCGGCGTGTCGTAGTTCTTGCAGTTGGTCTGGTCCAGCCGGGAGCTCTTGAACGCGCAGCAGAACCGGAAGCCACAGGTGCCGCAGCAGTACAGGTAGCTGCCCGTCCGGCACACGAACGGCGGGTCCCACTGGCCCATCACGTCGTAGTAGCCGCGGCACTTGTCCTCCGTGTGCGGCCCCTCCGTCGCCGCGCTCCCCGCCCCCGTCGACTCGTTGAACGGGGTCATGATCATGAAGTCGTCGTCGGCGGCGGCGGCCCCCCGCGCCGGCTCGCCGCCCTCCGCGGCGCACACCGCGACTTTCGCCAGGAGGTAGCCGAGCAGCAGCCCGGTGCCCCGCATCGTGCTCACTTTGTACTCCGCCCTCGGCGCGCCGACACGCTCCCGTAGGCCCGGCGGCATCTCCCGTGGAGACGAGGAGCCGCAGCCATGCGTAAAGGGAATGAGGCCGATTCCAACTGCCGTGCGTAAAAGTGCGGCGCAGGCGCGCACTTCTCTATTCCTTGGGAGAGAGAGAGAAGAAAAAAAAAAACAAGTGTGCAAAGGCAGACCACGCACTTTCCAAAGGACAAAGTAGAGTAGTAACTAGTTCGAGTGGAGAAGCATCACCGGCGCGTTGCCGGACACCTCCGGGACCGCTTCACTCCACAGAGCCAGTCTCAGACCGAGTGGAACAGACCCCGACGAGCGAGGGACTCAGGGGGAGAGAGAGAGAGAGAGAGAGCCAATGAGAGGGAGGGAGAGAGAGAGACTGCCTGCTGCAAAAACTCCAATTACAACCCCTTTACAGACATGTATTAGATTGTGGTTTAGTCTTAACATCACCTGTAAAGATCCACATCACCCCACCAGCTAGATTTAAAACAGAATTGGAACCTGCTGATTTGACCACAGGTGCCAGAAAACTGCTAAAAACGAAATGATGCTGTTAACACTTGTTTACATTAGCATTGTCTTCACATGGGAGGAAACAATTAACCGTTTTTAAACTCAGCCAGTGTTATTTGCTCTGAGCAGAGGAACTGAGAGGTTCTTTTTTATTCTTATGATTTACAAGTGTTAAGACAGTAGATTTGGGCTGTGAATTGTGTTTTAACTGGCGCCTGCTCTGGCTTTAGGAAAGCGATCAAACACGATCAAATCAAATAACGGCGGACAGGAACACAAACACAAAATACAACATTACATAATTTCAAATGTACTCGGTCTGGTTCTCTGCCCAGTTTGAATAAACAACAAAAAGAGTCTCATTGTTGTTTGTTGAAGGAATAACTCTTGTAAGTCAAAATCCAGCCTGAATGTTATTACTGCTCTTAATAATTGTGCATGTAAACTTTGTGATTTAAATTATGTTTTGATAAAACCTACAGTATTCCAGTGTTCATGTCATGCGACAGACACTGCACTATGTAACCTCAGCTATTAATTACTGATCGTATACAAACACAAAAATATTATGAAGGGTCCTTGACAAGCATTGATCTGGGGAAAAAAAGAAGCTAGTTGGCAGATTATTTTTAGAGAAAATCTTTTCATCTAAAATTATGATCAGTGATTGGAGGCTTACCATCTTTCACTTGAGAAATCTCACTCCTTTTTTTGTTTGATGTCGAATCATCTTAGCCATAAGAGACGAGTTTTATTTACAATTGGCCGTCAGGGGAGGTTTTACTTGTCTCGTCTTGATGCATCTTTAAAGTTCCACCTATAAATAGTGTGCACAGTCCCCAGGGATGAAACTTTAGCTTTTCCTTTAAAGCCGAACCACTAAAGCTTTATTAGAAGCGGATAATCTCCGGACTGAAAACTTTCAAAATGTGCATGAATGCAGAGTGACACACACACATCATCGTTTTTTTGCTCTTGGTATTTTCATAATGATCAGTAATATTGATGCCCTGTCATCACTGCTTTTTTTATATTACTATGCGTTGGGTTTTCAGCATCATTATGAGGATGATATTTTTTTTTTAAACTGAGAGAAAAACAACAAACCGAGTTTTAAAAGCAGTCCCAAATATCCTTTATCTTATTCTCAAATCCCAGTAGTTTTCTCTGAGTCTGTATCATTTAGTGTCTGTTGTGTTATTACTGTTTTGTGTGTGAATGTGTTCATTTTTATTTCTCGTTGTAGTAAATTATGAATATTATGTATGAAAAGCACATGGTGCGACAAGGAAAATAACCAGCATCTTATTAAAGAACTTCCTCTGTCAAGGTCATTTTTTTGGAGCAGAAACCGAGACCACAATAATCAAATGCATACGAGTGTAAATTTCCCGATTTTGTGCAACAGGGCTGCCGCACGACAACTGCATGACTCCTTTGGGCACTTTTTTTTTGTGTGTGGTTTTGTGGAACACGTCATACTGAGCCATTCTTCGGGATGGAGCAGGTGGGCAGACGAGAGTGTTGTCCATCTGCTCAGACCGGGAGAGAGAGAGAGAGAGAGCCTAAGTAAATGCTTACACAGTGGGGAGTTTTAATTTAATCCCTTTTCTGTTACGTTTGAGCAATGCGTCTGTTACACGGTCTGGATCACGCCTGAGACAGAAACATAATGTGCCTTGTGTGCTGAAGAGGGTGGAAAACGTGTCTTAGGATTACATTGCTAATATGGAAAGTATTCAAATGAGAACTATTCTATATCATTGCACATACAATGTATTTAAGTCACTAAAATTACATTTCAATGGGCGCATTAACACCTATCATGCTTGACCACCGGACCAAAACTTAGTCCGACTAAAAGAGGCAATCTATACACTTTCTCAGATGGCTTTTTTCGGGAAAAAATTAACTTGCTTTTTAACTTCTAAAATGAAGTTTGTACATTGAGTGTGTTGTAGTCTCTGTGTACTACCATGACAAAATGAGAAATTATGAGGCTTTTATCCAACAGCAGATCTAATTTTCTTTCCGTGCCATTAGCGTCTTCCCCATTCTGAACTCGTTCGTTGTTTTTATTATTCCTGTGGCGGGCCGGAGGACCGCTGTTCAATACTGTCAATGTCTTTGTGGCATAACATTCCTCAATTTCAGGCATTTTCTGGTCAGAACGACCCCCACGTTTGAAGATTTGTTGAGATTTAAGTCACAACAGTGAAACGTTTGCAGCGCCGAAAAAGCGTGTGAGACCCGTGTGAAGCAGTGGCTGTCAGGCAGACAGTCTTTTGTCACGTGACCCTGGTGTTACGGCCTCTGCTCACAGCTGGAGTTCTTCATTGCTGGAAGCTTTCCACTTCAAAGTGAGACACACACAAACAAAAAATGTACATGACGTTTTTGACGCTCTCATCGCGGCGGTTTCTTTTCATGTCCAGATTCTCTTGATATCGGATGAACTGCTCATTGTTCTAATATGAGGCAGCACAGAGAAAAGATCTTCTTCTTCCTTCCTAACTAAACTTGGTGTGTACATTTTCCTAACATGGTCTTTATTTTAAAGGTACGCTGTGTTATTTAACCACCGATAATGCAATGTTTATGTGGGTCCTCATTTTGTTTTTGCACATACATTAGCACACAGGTGATGCATACATTGCTGCTGCCAGATCCATACTATTCCACTGATCGACAGATGGCAGCAGTAAAATGCCACGAACCATGTGGGTCAGCAAATGCAGTAAAGTAGACTGCAACCCGCAGCAAACACTGATAAAAGGGTCAAATGAAAAGCAAAGTGGCGATACATACCCTGCGCTCTGTATATACCCCAATCAGGCAACGCTAACTTTTTATATATTGTCATGATGTCATTCATACCATATGATGATGAATAATTATAGGTTAATCTAAACAAGATGTTGATTTTGTCTCTACTCTTATTGCTTACTAAAGTGCCAATAGGATGCAGAGATGCCGCGAAAAATGCACTTTTGACTTATGCACAATGTCATTTTCATGACTTTCATGACGTCAATTATCATATATCATATGATGGGGGGTAATTGTCTGAGAAATTGAATCTTTAGATGGTCTCTCTGGTCCTATTACTCGTGGAGTTCAGACTATTTTTTTGATCTAGATCTAGCTGGTAATGTTCCGAGCAATTTTGGCGAAAAACTGTCAATGCATTGTTGAACACACACACACACACACACACACACACACACACACACACACACACACACACACACACGGGTGAAAACAATACCCCGCTTCCAGCTAGATTGTGATTAAGGACATTAAGCTGTGACCTTTATACCATTGTGCTGAATATTATCAGTTTTTATCTCATGAAGCAATCACACAAAATTGTGCACCGAACCACTGGTACGAAGAGTTATGACGACTTGTAAGAAACAAACATGCACATTGTGCCTCTGAATTGAGGTTTTGTGTTTTAAGTCTTATCTTAAAATCGGTTGTTCCTATAGCCTTATATACACAGACATATATCGGTTTCTGCGTTTATGTTAGCAGAGATGCGCCGATAGAAAAAAACTAAAATATCAAGCCTCAATTACATGTCTTTGTCATACGCGTGGGATAATGACATCTTATGAATCATTGCCAATTTTTCTTTATGTTTACATCGGCCGATATATAGGTATCCGAAATGTTCTACTCCCGGATAGCAGTATTGACAGCAACCCTCAAAAATTCATAGCGACTGGGCTCTTACCTGCTTGATAAACACGGGCCCAGACCTTCATATTCAACTTCTCCTCCTTCCTCCTCAGGAGAGCGGGTGCTGAGGACTGTTGATGAATTCTTACTGGTTCAAAAAGCTGTAAGCTTTCCCTTGGGCTTTTGGAGCCGGAGTGGGCCTTGGTGAATAGCCAGTGTGCTTGTTTTCATTTTTCCTTGTCCTACTTATAAGAAGTGTTAGAGGACACTGGGCGGGGAAACAGTGACCCAACGAGTCTGTCTAAAATTTGAAGGTTGCACCGTGAAGTGCAGCCGACAGCACACGAGCGTTTGTGCCATGAAATGGTTTTGGCACCTCCACATCAGCCTTTTAAAACCAAACCTGTTGTTTCACACCATGCGGTTGTTGTATTAATGCATGATGACAGTGAAAGATTGGCACTTGAGATGGAGTAACACATTTTCTCAGGACTATACATAGCTGCGAACGCTGAGACTAAAATTGGTGAGATATGCAACATCTCAAATACATCAAGCGGAGCCTTTAAATAAATTGGAGACAAAGTAGGCCAGTCAGCGCTGACTGTTCGTCTTTGTTCAATCTCGCCGTCTGACATCTTTCCCTTTGTCTTTTTGTTCATTTTCCGCACAATCAAGTGGCAGAGCGGTGCAGAGAAATGTTGTCATGGCAACGGAAAAAAAATAGCCAGGATGACCATGAGTGAGGCAGACCTGATCGCACACTGTACTGTACTAAGTATTTCATGACCTGGCACTACGGCTGCAGGATATTACTTTGAGATTTACTGCAGATGGAAAATAAGAGATACATTAGTGTGAGCTTCAAGGTCACTACTCTACTGGAAACTGCCTTTCTCAAGATTGTTACTGCCCTGGGATGTATTGTTAGTAAGTTTCAGTTTTGCTCAAGCTATTAAATTAAAAAACGTAAATATCCGTTTGAAAAAGCAGCGTCATTCTGAACTTGATTCATCGTCATGTAAGTCACTCACTGCTGTCCAAGTGGCCTATTTCCCAGACAGCTCATTGCTCTTTGTGTCGCCAGTGATTTCAAACTATGCAGCGGAGAAAAGGCATAATTTGAGTTTTTTGTAGCCCAATCCGATCAAAGCAGAAAGAAGCTGAACGAAAATCTCATTAGTTACGCGCCCAGTTGAGACGGTTTGAGATCAAGTGACCTTTTGTGTTGTCATGATATACTTTCTCGTCGTGAGAGAGAGAGGAGCTTTTGAAAACGTCCATATAGCCAGAGTATGGCAGAGCTTTGCATTTCGCACGCTGTCCTAAGCAGATTAGTGTTCAACGTCTCGTGATGTTTCTGATGTTGTAAATGGTATGCATATTTTTTTTTTTTTTATCTTCAGCACTTTTGAAATTGTCACATGAATCACAAACTGTTGGTAACTCTCCGTGCCAAAGAGGGGCGGCTCTGTTACACAGGAAAAGATCCTCTCCGACACGGAGACGGCAAAACTTTGCTGAAGTGTTTGGTCACTGACGTACCTGCAGGTATGTCTGCTTATTATTCTGACAAAGACCAGTAAGACAGACTTCATAATAGCTGAGTCCTCTGTAGCTGGAAATAGCCCCCGGAAGGACTTCAAACTCTTCTCAGAGTTTAAAGCTTTTGTTAAAAGAGAATTGGAGGAGAAACTTCTGGACGTTTTTGTTATTTCTGTAAAGATGGCTATTTTAGAAATGTGTCTCTTCTCATTGCGCCTCTCGTCTCTCGGGTTTTTCTCATTTTAGCCAACTGTAAATCAGTGAATTTGTGCTGTATGTCTCTTATACAGAAAACACAAGATGATGATTCCCAAGATGTCTTTATCATACCCTTATGGCAAAGTGATGCAATTGAGGATTGAGTTTTACAGGTTAACCATAAATTATAACTAACTATAGATAAAATGAAAACACAAATACAAGAAAAAATACAGAACTATTGAAATTTGCACATCTTATCTGCATTATAAACATCATTCTAAACATTGTATTGCTCAAAGGAAAATACTGAACATGCTTTAACTAAAAAACAAAATATTAAAATCAGTGTACTTTGTTTCCTAATAATGATAAAAAATCTGAAGTGAAAACATAAAAAGAAGGGGTAGGCTGATGGTGTGATCACCGGGGCCTGCCATTGTACAAAAAAAGGTATCTGATGAATATTTAATATCTGGGGAGTGTGATGGATTATATACAAAAAGAACAAATTAAGAGGCGTGAAACAGAGATGTTTCACTGTCCCATTTTATTTCTTACAATCTGTGAGAAATTCAACAACTACCCAGCATTTGACTAAGTCAGAGAAAAGCCTTAAAAGAAGAGAGTCTTGTTGTTGTGTGTTGAGAGTCGGTTTCCCCCTGCTCCGCAGAGAGCAGTGGAGGCAGCGCTGTCTGACGGTAGACTCCCAGCAGCCCATTCAGGGCGCCGTCAGAGGCTCCCGCTCATTTCCCTCCGTCAGCTGCAGAGCAACAGGGTGGCTGCCTCGCTCCAAGTTGGCCGGCGTCATGCCAAAGTCTCTAGTGGAATGCCAGGCTCATTATGGCGGGATGAGAGTTCACTTCTCCTGGAACTGTGTGAGCTTCACTGGGGATAATGAGCCTCCTGACCACTGGGAGTAAAAGCTTGTCTGGCTGCTTCAGTCTGTCTGTAGCAGAGGAGCTTCTTCCACTCCCTGTTGTTGTTTTTTTCTTCCTCCTGAATCCCATCATCGTGCATTGCGGTACACATCATCTTGCAAATCACACTTAACATGCTGGTCTTACAGCTTCAAAATGTTTGTTAAACTGTCAGTTATACAATACCATGATTGTATATAATTTGAGTACAGCCTAATATGTACCAAATTTAAAGTTTGACATTTTAAGGGAAATACACTGAAACACTAACTGTCAGTGAGTCAGATGAGAAAATCAATACCACTGTCTAATCCATCCTTTAAATATAAGGCTACAGCCAGCATACAGTTAGCGTAGCTAAGCATAAGGACTCAGGCTCAGGAGTCTGCAACAAAATTTGCCTAAAGCTCAGCTATTTTTGTTTGGTCAATCTGCAAAAAGAAAACCAAAGTGTAAATGTGACAGTTCACTGATTAACATGAGGTTATGTGCTCATCTATTTTTTGGGCTCTGAGCAGTTGCCAGGCAACCTGCGGAGACTGCAGCAAGTCACTGGCCACGGTCAGGAAATAGCCCGTCACATAAACACCTGTACAACAGCAAATAGTTTTTTCACAGTTATTGTTTTTGTCGTAGGATCAAACAAGCGATATCTATATTTAACGTGTTAATTGGTGAGCTTTAGCGTGGATAGTGGGAGAGATTTTGTTTGACTGTAGACAGATTCAAGCTAGCAGTTTCCCTGGTGATGAGTAGCGAAATCAAGGTTCTGCCGATTCACATGCTCGACCAATCGCGAGTCAGTCTATTAAAACCAGACTAAAAAATATTAGTTGAGAAGTGTGACTTTTTAGTTTGGCCCTTTCACTAAAATGGAGGAGGCGGGGTTTATGACATATACTGCAGCCAGCCACCAGGGGGCGATCAAGATGTTTTGGGTTCCCTTTTGGGAAGCTGTCCCGTCATCCATCTTGACAGTCTCTATATGTCAGCCCTGTGATAGTCTGGCGACTTGTCATCATGGCTGTAATCCGCCTCTCACCGCATGTCAGCCGGCTCCATTGGCTCCAGCCCCGCGACCCCCAAAGCATATAAGAAAGTCTACAAATCTAATGGATGAATGGATACAAACCCATGATATAAAAGTTACATGCGACTGCCACTTATCTGAAATTTTAGTAGAACAAAAAAAACGTGTACTCCAACCGTACCATAAGGAATCACAGCTGTCGGTGGTTATTTTCCAGACGTCATTGACAAGTCACCTTACCTTTCAAAAACAATCTTGCTGCAGGCGATGCATTATGTCTGAGAGACCTAGATATGTGGGTCTGGGGGTGTAATGCTTTTGTTGATGGGAACATTAGCAGCTTGAAGGGAAGGAGTCGGGGGGGAAGGGGGTGGTGGAACTGTGGACCTGCCACAGACGAGATATCCAGAACTGGGCTGCGCGCCTTGGCACATGTCCCAGAGAATTTAACTCAACTGTTTGAATGTCCGTCCAGTCCGCTCCCAGGTGAGCCAGCCCACAGGACGCCCCTTACTTTCTTTGCAGTGCTTGTGGCTTAGTGGCTTTCAAAGCACAAGCATTGAGCGGCAGATTCACATTTGGAATGTCTCATTTTATATATATAAATAAACAATGTGTTGCTCAAGGGACCGAGTTGTTTATGACTCACAGTTTAGAGATGAAAAATAAACTTTTGTAAGAACATTCATGTCTCAGAAAGTAAGAGCCAAATCATTTAAGAGCTAAATCATATTAACAAAATAAACACTTATGTAGTTTGATTAATCTCTTAGTTGATGCCTGCTTCATTGCGTTTCCCTGTTCTCTGCCCGTGTAGTGTTGTGTTGATGATGTGACCTTGACTGGTGTCCTGTAAGATGTGGAGACCTCAGTCTGGAGAAGTGGGGAGGACAGCGGTGAGAGCTCGAGCTGCATGGGTCTCCTGTGCAGTGTAACATGAAACACTATTCTTCGATCAGGCCTATTTTGGGCCCACAGATTTTTACTGGAGCAAAGCTGATCTCCCTAACGTGCACTCTGGGAGAATTTGGCAGGGACACACACTCACACACACACACACCCACACACTCACACACACAGATAGCAGACACTTGGCTGGGTTACTCCAATCAAATTGGGGCTAAATTTGACCTTTGAGGGAAAGTCTCGGGTCGGTCCAGCCAGTCATCATCTGCAAATACTCCTCCGCCGTGGGCAGTCACATTAACACACAATGAACCCAGATGTGTTTCAACTGAACGTAAAAAAAAAATGTATCACTAATTTTGACGTACGTATATTACTTTCAATGAGTTGGTGACACTGCCACTGCATTTCAAAACACGGTTCGGCAGCAATTGTTTTGACAATTGACTTTGCCTTTTTTTTTTTCAGCAAATTGCGCATTTATCCGCCTGAGATCCTGTCAGAGCATTTTTTTTCACATCTGCCACGATAGACAGATATTCTGTTCTCTGACTCTCCGCAAATGTATTTTCCCCAAGTAAGACATCTCTCCACGTCTTTCCCTCTGCCCAAATACGTTCATAGCATTATTGATATATATAAATGTAATTAGTTAGTTAGTGTAATTAGTTATATATGTGTAATTAGTTATTTTCATTTTCTGACATTTGATACACACAAAATGATTAATTGTAGTGAGGATCCCATTAAAACATTTTATCACTTACCTTAACATTGCATAATTTTTTATATTTTGTAATTTCCTCAGGAGATAATGTAAGATTCTTGTACAGTATAGTTCAGATTATGCGACTTTCTTCCCTTTTCCTTTTATTTTTCAGACAGATTCTCTATTCTATTCTGCGGTGGTGTAGGATTGTTTTGCCTTGTTTTTTAGTTTTTTTTGTGTCGAAGTCGGGTTATTGTGGGAGAGAAATGAACAACCATAAAATGTCATAGATGGAAAGAAAAGAGAAAAAAGGGTAATAAGCTTCTCAGCAACTGTACCCAAGGAGATTTCATATCAACCCTTCAAGTCTTATCTTTTTTTCATTTTTTATTTTTAAGCAAATGTCATGCTTTTCCAGAAGATAGTGCTCAGTAATCTCTGTGGCTCCAGTGAAGTTTTTGCCAAACGAGTGTCGCACCTCTCAAATTGTTCTGACATTTACATCCAATGAGTGTCAAGTCGAGGGTGATTTATTTGTATCGGCTTTAATCACTGCTGCCGACTCGGAGGACTCAACTCTCAGCCACGCTGAGAGCAACATCACGTTTCGAAAATGAAATGACTCTAATCAGGTCACTCATTCGCTCAAGACTTCACTTTTAGAAAATCACAGTACCAATGGATGACTGTTGGTTATTTCAAACTAATATATGATTCATGTCCTAACTAAGTTTGGGTTTAGCAATATAAATGTGCCTAGAAAAAGGCTGAAAACACAATATGCCCATGCAATTACATTTTTCAGCATTTCCTGATAAAAATTTGTCTCATATGAAGACTTAACTGTAGACTTGTGGTTTGTTTGCTGCAAGTAAAGAGCTGATATATATCAAATGAGCAAAGATTGTGTTTATCTTCAAAACTAGAGATCACCACTCACATGCCCAGGATTAAGTTTAGTCTTTTATGTGGCTCTACAACCAATTGTGCCAGTTTACAAATTCCCTACAAATTTCTTCCAGTTGTTTTGGTTTGGTTTGGTTATTTCGAGCAGTCTGGAAATGTGTTATTTGTAAAATATTACTGCAAATTTGATGACATTTTGCCTGCAGGTGGCACCAAAGCACCTTAACCGTACGCCTACAACCTATAACCTTATGCTTAGCAGCATATTGTGCAGAGAGGCACTAATGTCCATTCCCCAGTTTTTATATTCCCCCTCTGAAAGGTTTGGGATTTGTGCTGACATAAATAAAATATGGCCTTCAGATTGTATAACATTTTCTTTTTATCCTACCCCTTCATACTTCATAGAGATAATATATTGAAATGAGTGAAAAAAATGTGGATGTAAAATTAAATTGAGTTATCCTGGTACATGGGTACCTCAGCAGCCGTTATTTTAATATAGCTGGACATTTTCGAGCAGATAACGTCCTGCGGAATCATGATGGACTCGGGCCAACGATTCGCCTCTGAGGGAGCGAATCACTGACTAATATAATCACACTCCTGTAGCTTCATGCTCGGCTCTATATTTGGGACCGAGCTGATGGGGGGGGCAAATGGACTGAATCAATTTTAAAATTATCTCTGTGTGGCACTGATGCAACACTCGAGATATAAATTTAACCTCCCAGATCCAAAGGAGCCAACTGGCAAACTGCAGTTCTTAAAGACTTCACTGCCCCCTTGTGTCTTTAATTACATTCTCGAAAAAAAGGTAAGGAGGCATTCAATTTAATCTTCATGTTCATTTGCTTATTTAAACCAGTTTATGGGTTTATTATTTGTGGATAAATACTTCAGGTTTACTTGAGGGAAGATTGGCTCCTTAAAAGCCAAATTTTACTATATTTAAAAAAAAAACAAATGCATCCCTTTTGGCTTTTTGTTTTTCCTTTCCCTCTTGTGCATAAAGAAAAGCGGGATTTATTTTAGTGTCGGTGAAATACTGAATGCAATGCCTGAATCTTTATTGGTTGTTTCCTATATAGACACAGATCTCCCAGTTTAGTTCAACTAATCCTGGTCCAAGAAATTTTGGTTTGCAAAATGCGATGTAGAATATTTTTGAGTAACAATCGGCCAAAGATGTTGAGCAGACAGAAACTCCAGAGCTGGAAAATGTATTCTTCCATCTTTTGGACGACAGTCCAGTGTTTATCAGATACTTTCCACCGCCAGGCAGGTGATGTTATATGATTGCTCATCATACTAATTTTTTAAAAAAAGTGTTTTTCCATTTACTGACTTTTTCACTTATTTACATATTTATATCCACTTATAGTATTTGTGATGGTTTACGTAGCACAGGCTACAGGTGCTTTTTGTTCCTCATTAAATGTGTGACAGATGTATTTTTGAGACTTATACATTGTGAGTAATAACAGGGCAGGGATGTTAACTTTCTGAACTCTACTGTTTGAAAAGGAAGAAAACCTGTTGAATTACACTGTTTTGATAAATGTATGAGTTGTCCTGTTTTACTACACTAGATGGCAGTGTAATTCAAAAAATAAGATCCTTTCAAATTCTTTCGTTTTGCAAGATTATTATTATTGATTTTTTCCTTAAAAAAATGTATGAATAAAAAATGACTTAAATCTACCTTGGTACAATAATTTATATTAAAAAAAAGTCAAACATCAACATGTGCGTGAGTTATGTTTTTTGTAAGTTATGTTTTTCTTATTGCCAAGGTAGAGGGTCAAATATTTTTTGTGAATGTCAAAAGTCGGGGCCAAGGAATCAGAATCAGGAGATGCAAAACGAGAAATTGTTCCAAACTTTTTCAATTCAATACAGTGACCCCTACTCCTCAGATACAGTACAATGATAATACAGCCAATCATCATTAGGTGGTGGAATATGCATTTGTTCATTAGTACTGATATGCCTGTACATAAAAACTTGACCATGTTAGATTGCGTCACAAACAAAGAAGGAAAACAAGCGTTTCAGTGCCCCCCTCTGGAGAGCGACTCACGAGGAATGTGGAACAGCTTGTAGTGCTGAACATAATTAGATCACAAGAGCTGGGCACACTCATGGTGATATAGATATACAGTTCAGTTTTTTTGTTTTTTTTATCTAATTATGTCCAGCGATACAAGACGTTCTATTTTGTGACAATTCAAAACGTACGAACGCAAAAAAATATTTCTTGCGTTTGCCAGGTCCTTTGTTTTGCCCGTTGAGTGCAGCCTAAATGTAAGGAGAATATCTGACATCTTATAATTAAAAGTGAGGGGTATGTTCATAGGTTAATACTCACAGGTCTCAGAGGTGCTTTTAAAACCCTTTGTTTTTCAAGCCGGACACCACAACAAGTGGGTATAGAAACCATGTCGGACACAAACATAGTTGTCCCCAGCTGGGAAAAAACTTTAGGGGAGTTCCCCCCCAAGACATAGTGCTGCGACAGAGTTACAGGGTCCTTTGGTGGGTCCCACTGCAGATATAATTCAAACATAACACAAACGTTTTAAATAACCAACCAACCTGACCAGAGTATCTAATTACATCATGTCTCTTTGCAAGCTAATATCTTTTTTTTTTCTTCTTCAGTCTGGATCAAGACGACCTACTCTCCCAGGAACCCTTGGCCTTTCTAGCTCATGATGCATATGCCATGTGGGTGTGGGATCTGCAGTTTACTGCCCCCGGGCCTGAGTAAATACTGCAGCCATTCCAGGCATTGCTGTGAACGGTGGAGGAAGGAAATGTCCGTAATCAGGGTAACTTCACCGTTTCCCATCGCAGCGTCAGGAAGCAGATCAGTGGCAGGGAGATGACAGTAGTTGAATAGAGGTAGCACATGAGACAGACACAAAACAGGGGGGAGGCCTTGGGTCAGCTTTTCATTTTCAGCTCAGTGTAATGCGTCTTTCTGCATCAGTATTCCTTCGTTTTTGTACCACAGCTCCTCGGCTGAGGACCACGTGGGATTTTTATTTGACCACGTGTCACCTTTAGTGTACAGCCTTCATTACACATTGTTCAACACACTTTATATCACTGGGATTTATGGAGCACTTAACGTTTCCCTTGTGGTCTTTAGCCTCAGTCACACAGCCTCCTGCTCTGACTGTCCGTCCCTCTCGGGGCCAAGGCCATGGTTACACTGTTGTTACTACATGTTATTCCAAGGAACAAAATGTTATTCCTGATCTTTTTCTGTGCGCACACAAAAATGATATGCATACCGCCGGAGAGTGTATTTCTTCAGAGAGTTAAGGAAGAAAACTTTCAAAGCTGCAGATTTCGGAAACCTGGGAGGATATCTTGCACACCGGAATATTGCTCCTAAAATTAAAATTCAGCCAATTGGCTCCAATGTGTTTCAGCTGCACATCGACTCCTCGATGCTTTTTCACTTTCTACCCAGGCATGGAAAAGTTTTGTGGTCCCAAATGTTGGCGCAGGACCTCTGTGTTATGTCTGGTGGTGCATTAACAGTGATTTAGAATAACGGCTTTTTTTTCACACTTCACAAACTTTCATTTTTTCTGATGAGATCACCGCACCAGCGTGGAGGTTTTTCTGTTAATGCCATTTGAATTGAAAGCGCATACGTGCACGTGAAAACTATATCTTAAGAAGATTTTTCCTCTGAGTCAGCAGAGCTGAGGGTCCTGTGATTGCATTACAATTGCAGTATAACATACTGTGGCTGAGCAGTCCACTATTCAGTCCGGCCACCCGCATGCAGAAATCTACACAAGCTACTTAAGGTAGATTTCAAGTATCCAAGAATTAAAAAGTACTCATCGCACTAATCTCCGCCATCTTGCTTCATCAGTTCTCACCAGATGTGGACACGTAACAACAAACAACAACACAGGCGACCGTTTCCACATTTGATCATTCGGGAACAGTCGTGTTAGTTTTGAATTAACGATTATAAGCTCTCTGCGTCTGTTTTCTGTTTTCCAGAGCTTCCATCCACATAAAAACCCACTAACTGAGGCGCTCACACTGAACAACACCGTGAGTTACAGCATGCCAGTGAGCAAATAAGAGGTTATTTCTGTCTGTGGCTGACCAGTAAATGCCCCCCTGCCAAGCTCTACTGCTGGCTGGGTCCTACCAGGACGAGAGGAGAGGCGGGGGGCATGTTGTGTGTAACAGCCACTTGAGGGTTAATTAGACTTGTGGGAAAGTTATGGTTGTTGAAATCAGGGAATGTTAGAGGGGGAAGTGTGAATGAGTCGCCCAGCCCTTTGCTGCAGTTGTAGCATTTTGTTTTTCTTACGTGATGTACTGTACAGATTGTGGGGGATACCCTTATACCCCAGACACAAAACAGACCCCACAAACACACACACACACACACACACACACACACACACACATACGTACACACACACACATCCACCCGCCCACTCCAGCTGCTTCTTCCGTCTACACACAACCATCTATTTTTAGAGGCATAGACTGTTCCTGCTTTGTAGTGCCGAGTTGTTTTCAATGGCGGCGTTTTTTTTTAGTTCTGCCTCTATTAAAACATGACTTTCTTCTGTTCTTTACAGCCGCGGACACATTGTTCATTTCAACACTTTTACACTTTTTTTTCGATGATGCGATCAACCCCTGTCACGACAGCTGAACTTGTGGTGTTACAGCAGCAACAGCATAGATCACACAAAGTATTTACAGCTATACATCTATATATATATATATATATATATATATATACACATACATAAACTACTATGCAACTAGATGAAATAAATAGAATAAAATACAATTCGTATGTAAAAAAATCTATGTGCGTTTAACATGTCAAAGTCTCCTCTCCCGGCAGAGGAGAGTCATTGTTACCTTCCACAGCAGTGGGCAGGAGTGACTTCCTGTAGCAGTGGAGCTGCAGGAGTCTCCCACTGAAAACACTCTGGATGTGATGTGTTTCCCATTATTCTGAGCAGTTTGAATAATGGCTTTGTCCGGCAACCTCTGTACAGTGGGATTGAACAAGTCACAGAGAGAGAGTTTTACGAATAAATGTGTAAATCTGGATGTCATTTACTGTCACAGACTAGAAAGGTAATTGTGGGAGGGGGTGTATAAACATTTTTGATATTATTAGCTGATTGAGTCAAGGAAAGGAGGAAATTGATAATTTTTTCGTTTTGTTTTTTCTGTGATTATTTCACAGCCAACTATATAGAAAAGTGCTACACAGTAACAATGGGATACATACTGTATATACACATAAAATTATCCATAGCCACTGTAATACAGCGTCTGTACTGTAGATATATTGGAATTAGGACAATTTTACTGGATTCAGTCAGTGACGTGGAGACTTTGGCAGAAAAGTTGACAGATAAGATCTACGCTGTTTTAACCACTTAAAGCTGTACAAGTTAAGAAATATGAGCTATAAGCCACAAGTAGATGTTTCCCAATACAATACCACAAGTTGAAATTCACAGTAAATTCATCCATCTGACGCTGTGGTGTGACTCACTCTTGTCGTCTGAATGTATTGCATCATTGCATATCAGTCACAGATTGGTACTTAGGTCTCCGTCACTTACGCTGGTATTTTGGATGTCATGGAAAAGCGGTGTCTGCAAAGCTCCGCTTCCCTATCAACCGTCGTAAATGTCGACTGACTATTAATCTCGGTGAAACAATTGGTCAAACTGACAGTGTCAATGTTTGCCCATATCAAAACGTGGGAAAGAATGTAAGCCTTTGATTACCCTTGTTGATGCAAATACTGCGCAAATGACATGCGATTATTCCTGTGTTGATGCTCATGCTCGAGCGTCATTTCCTGTGGGCAGTTGCGAAAATGTTTGTTTTTTGGTAAGTGTGTGCAATTAGTTGCTTTTGGTGATGATGTTAATGCGGCCAGAGCTGCCGCAGGTCGGCCTTTTTTTCTTCTTCTTCTTTTCTTGGGACTCTGGTGGCAGCTGCATGTAGCACAGCTTCAAAGCAAAACTGGAGGCCTACAGGGATTTTCCTCCGGCTTTCCCACCATCTGCAGAAGCCTTCATGGGATGTGATTGCAGCGCGTGTTGTGGAGACTCCCGTGTGAAAATGAATATCCAGTTTTTACCGCAGCTTCTTTTTTCAACACGGGCATTATCTCTCTGCACCGTATTTATGATTTGAATCAAATGCTTTCTGTGTTCCTATCCATTTAAAGGCTGTTGTTCAGGCACCAGCCAGCACGCAGAACATTTTTGACTTGCGTCCCATCATTAAAAACACCTTCTAAGTTTGTTCCTCTGTGGAAGACAATGCCGTGGCTGCCTCCCAGACGTTTTACAACCCTGATAAATAACTCTCCTCTGAAATGTCAGCGCTTTGGAACCCTGCAATCACTCATCCACAAGCCAACATCTGATACTTGGAAAGAGTGTTTGATTAACAGATTCATACTTTGATTAAACCAAACACCTGTCTTTGGCATCGCAGCACATGCACAGGAAACGTGCCGGCTAAACTCAGATCGATATTATTCGGTCTGACGTCTTGGCTCCGAGTGAGCCAGGAGTGTGTGTGTTATGGAAGGGGCGGGGGGGGGCTATGCGCCGTCCATACCTGCGCCGAGATTACTTATAATGTGCCTCTTATCCAGACCTTCCCTGGGATTCCTTCTGGAACCAGCACTGTGAAAATCCACGAGGAATTTGACATAGTCTGGGTTTCATAGGAAATACCTATGTGAGCTGAAATAGATGACTCCCTCATCATGGTGCACCTGAACTTGATTACGGTGCGCCCATCAGCAGGCACCATCGGCAGAGGACAGGGTTACCCCCGGAGCCTTTAAGTGGCGGTTTGAAATCGGCTTAAGGTCTTTAAGGATTGTTTTTGACCTCTGGTGGTGTTCTCCTGATGCGGTCGAAGCTCAACTCAATGTGGGGTTTTTTTCCACAAAATTTGGTTTGACCTTGACCCTCGGCTGCACCGTGAGCAAACGTAAGCTGAGCAAGACTCCGTCAAATCTGAGTCTGTGTGTTAGTTCGAAGCCCCACATGGGACTTGATGTTAATGAACAGCTTTGATGTTTAAGAAAGACTATCTGGCGGGGGGAGGGGGGGGGTTTGGCAAGAGTCTAATGAGATTGTCAGGATCTCGTGCACTTTCTCACCGGGACACCATGTCGGCACAAACCTTCACTCTATGATATCACTGGTAAAAAAAAAAAATAACCAAAGGAAACATTGCGGACTGACATTTATATTAATGGGCTTTTGTTTGGGGCATACAAAGTTTATTTTCATCCTTAGGAAATATCCCACAAGAATCACTCGTGCTCCAGTGAACTGTCATGAAAAAGCAAATATAGTTGGACAATAAACACAGGATGTGAAGTGTGACTGCATTGTTGATATTGCTCCATAATATTGTGTCGATGTGGCATCATAGCACTGGAATATCACAGAGAGTAGTAGCATCACATCTTAGTCAGCTGAATCGTCCTTGAATGGGACGAGATAAACGTTTTCGGATTGGAGCGAATGTGTTGTATGGCTATGGTTTTTATAAGTTCAGTCATCTTAACGTCACTATGTCACATCAGGCTCACAATGCTGTAGTTTTACAACACAAGACAACTCCGGCTAGCACGAATCCAATCTTCTTAAAGTCAGTAGAGACAAAATGATTGCTTCATTAATCAAATATTGATCAATATTGGATTTTTACTTTGATAATTGATTGATCGTTTCATTCATTTGTTGAGCAAAAATAGTAGGGGTTGGAAGATACTAAATAATTTCAGGTTCTAGCTTCCTGCATTGGAGGATTTGCTCCTTTTCTTTATCTAACGGCATATTATACTGTAGTCAACTGAATGTCTTTAGGGCGGCACGGTGGTGGATGAGTATCTCTGGGTTTTGGACTTTGAACGAATGGGAATAAAATAGAAATGTAATAGGACTTTGATCAGACTTTTGTCACAATGTATTTAGATTTGATCAACCGAAAATGATTCAATTAATCAAATGACTCAGCATGTTATAACAGTCCCACAGTGTAACAATACCTGCAGCCGAGCGGTTGAAGGGCTCAGCAGGCAGAGGAACAAAAATATACTTTGGTTCCTTTTGAGTCCGTCCAGCTGATGCCCTGAAGCGAAGAACAAATGGCAATAACTTCCCTGATCATTGATCAGGAGAGACCAGCAAGTTCCTCTGAAGAATGTGCTTTTGTAAACCACCATGGGGTTCGGCAATTTAAGCCAGATCACAAGAAACCATCAGCTCATCTCGCAGGAATTCATGAACTTTGTATAAACGTAAAGCATACTAGCTTTAAATGTATAGCTGTGAAGCTCGAATCTCATAATCCGACTTCCTCACTTCGAAATTGAAGGACCAGAGGAGCATGGACTTAATTTAGTAATGGTTAACTGTAGTAGCAAAAATGTTAGTTTGCTTTCTTTTTTACAGTGGGTGGGGGGGGGGGGGGGGGGGGGAAGCTAAACATCACAAGCTGCTGTGTGTCTGAGAGGAAACGCTGCGGTCTTGGTTGCGTAGTGATGTAGAGCAATAAATTTAAATGGCTGCAGTTAAGCTACGGAATATCTTCAGTGAAATCAAACCAGCCTAAAATCCAAATCTGTATGTTCTAAGTGTCACAGCCTTGATGGTTTGTACTGAAACATGCATAAAGTACGTGTGATGTGTAAACATGAAGCAGTGGGGGTGAGAGTATGGGGGCTGCTGGCATCGTTCCCGACTGAGATTCAAGGCTCATGTTACAAATTGCCAATTCCGACAACCCCGCACCGGACACCCAGCACTGAAGCCCCTTTTCCTCATTTTTAGGTTTTTACTACCCAATGGCAGTTCATTGTATTGTACTTCACAACTTTAATTGCTACCAGACTTCTGTAAATATTCAGTCAAATGTGAACTCCTCATCATGGAAAAGGAGCCATTGTCAAAGGCTGCTCCTCATCAGGAAATCGTTTCACTGAGCTAATGGTTGAGATGAGCATGGCCTCGGGAATCTACAGAGTCCTGAGTCATCCGGGGTTTTATGGTTTCTTCTGAAACGATCCATCCCACTGTCACTGAGCACAGAAACAGGCTACGTCAAATAACGTTCGCTCGATAACAGGATGTGCTGCGATGTGAAGGACAGACTTCTGATCGCTCCCATGTTTATCCTTTACCATTTTTGTGCGTGTGAGTCATGCGTTATCGCCGATAAACCCCTCGTCGACCTTAATGCAGCAGAATCAGTGACCAAAACATCAGAGTTCGGAGACGTACTTCTCGTTGACCATGTAAGAGCAAGGACACTGTGGGAAAACAAACTGTGTTTGTGGAACAAAGTCAGGAATCAGATCAGAATCGCCTTTGAAGCCAAAACATAATCAGAATTTAGTTGTTAAATCAAATTCTTTCCGTGGAAAAATGGATTCGTCATGTGTGAGGTTATTTTTGCAGGACAACATCACTCTTCACTACAAAATCTGATAATATTCATCTCTTAGTGTTACAATTGTTTAGAATTAATTATTAAAAATGTGACTAAGGCATTTTTGGAAGAAATATTGCAGTCAAGTCTTTAACATGATGTCAAGTTGATTTAAGAAGAAGATAAATTTCTTTTATATGAGACAAAAAGTGTGAGGGGATCTGTATTGATATTTTTAGGAACTCTCAGGTGAAGTATATTGGCGTAATAATGACGCGTTGTTTCCCCCTGAATTAACTTGAAGATCTAGGGCACTTAAAGCCATGGTTGGGAGCCTGTGGATAAAGCCGAATAACCATGATTAACTAATTTTCCAGTTGGAAAATTGGTTAATCATGGTTATTCAGCTTTACTACTTACGTATTTTGGAGAATTTTCTGTCCTTCAGTGGTGATAAAACATAAGTGAAATCACCGCCTTCCTTCTTTTTCTCTGTCTCTCTACCTCAAAATTGTATAATTGTATTTCAGCATTATTGATAATTGGCTATGTTGTCATGTAGCCCCGAATACACATTGAAATTGATCTGCATTTTAACCCCATGTGCACAAAAAGACTTTTGCATCAAATCTATTTGGGCTGATGTAGGTTGTTTTATGTCAGAATAAAACCAAACAACCAAACCTGCCCTCAAAATTTGGGGGTCTCAGTTGGTGTGGTGCGTTCTTTATGGGGTGCAATGAAAGCGAATGGACAAACCACATCATTTTTATGACAGTAGATCAGTGATTTTTAGCAGCAATTCAAAACTAAACCCCTTTTTAATCCACCTTAAGGCCGTGTCGTTGTAACTTGCTCATTTAAAAGTAGGCAAAACATATAGCAAGTACCTTCTAACGTAAAATCACACATCTTTTTCAGCTCTTGGTGATAAAAATACAAAAGCCATTAGGATATGATTATACAGGACAACAGTCACCAAGAGCAGGGGTGTAGCACCAAATTCTGGGCCCTATACATAAGCAGTCTCTGTGGGGCCCCCCCGCAGCTATGGTGCTGATTCATTTATGATACTGTGTGTGTGTTTTAATAACAACTAGCATGTGTCTTCATGCAGCTGCGAATATAAACTGCATCAAAACCAAAAGGCAAAAACATTCAAACATTTTTTTCTTCCTCAGTTTGGACCGAATGAATCGAACTACGGTGTGAAAATAAGCATAACTTTCTCTCGCGTGCACCGAGTGCAATCTTTCCTCGACGCAAAAGAAACCTGCGCCGCGATCAACATGCTGCTTCGTGACTGCAGCTGCAAACTCATATGTTTTCGCTCGACTCTTAAATGAGTAATTATACATTCGCGAGATAGTGAAAACAAAAGGCCAGTGGGAAGCAGATGGATGTAATAATGTAATGAGAGTGATAATCATCCAGCTGAAATGGCTTTTAATCACAGTCAGTGCAGTTAAAGTAGTTAAAGTGATAAGATGTTCAATTCTAAACTGTAGATCATAAATGAAAGTGATGATTTGAATATAGGCCTAATGTAGCCTTTTTTTTAATTTGAATATATGTTTTTAATGTGAATGGAAAACATCTTGAGTTAATAGAAGCTTCCTCGCGGTGTAAGACAAGAGATCAGACTTTTAAATTGTTTGCGGCGATGAGAAACAGCATTGTTCCTGACTGCTGTGGGAATGTGAGAGCAGACCGTGGCGCAGGAGAGAGAGAAGTTTGGATTTTGACAACGCAGGTGTGTTCGTGAGGTATTCATGATATTAATTGTTTCACTTCTGCGTCCAGCACACTGATGAAGTGTGAACTCGGTGGAATTCCGTGTGTATACAGACGGTGTGACATAGCACTAGATGTTTTTCCACATTCTTCCTGCTCCAACTACGCTCCCATATTATTAATTTTTTTCCCCGTTCACCATTATTCAGTCTCAGCGGTGAGCTGTCAAGGCACATTGCGCCTGACTCTACTGGTCCCAGTCACTTTCCCCCTGTCCCGATGATGTTTGACTCGCATACTTCCCGATCCCACAAGTGAACATTATTAATTCAGCCCAGTCCAGTCGTCCCCAGCATGCGTTGTCCTGTTCAGGCCACATCACGGGGAACAGCCGGGAGGTTTGAGGGCGTCCTGCAGCTTCACCTTCACATCAGATCCTTAGCGGGACAATAATAATGCCTGCTCTGTAGCTTTGACATATTTTCTAACCACCACAATTAGCGTAATTCCGGCTTATCTCATTTCCTGTTAGTCATGAATGCCATCCACGACTACGCATGTTTTTTTGTTTAGGCCACTGCGCTTTTGTCCTTCTCTTTGAATCTTTACCCACCTTCTGTTCAGTTTGTCATTTTCTCATCACATTGTTTTTAATTGTCCCTCTGGAATGAATGCAACAGCCACAATTGGTTAAACATCAGTGATGTAATGGAAAGCAATAATGACTCCACTGTATCATCCCAAATCCATAACTTATCATTGAAACATGTTAAAAGATAAGCTTCTATGCCCCTGAGGACGTGAGTGTGTTTGTTCCTGTCATTGTTATTTAATGCTACAAAAATTTATGGAGGAAAAACAATAACACACAAACACACACACACTGTTTCTCATGGAGAGGTGCCCACTGAAAATCCCCCGGCAGCTTGTTTTTATCGACGTATTGGTTGTTTGGGCCCCTGCTGAGTGAATTTGATTATTATGAGATATTCACAAAATAATCAAAAGTTCCCCGGGGTTTTCTGTCGAATCCTCTGTGAGCAGCTCAGAGTGACCTGCAGAGGGTTAACACGAGCAGCGCTGCTCATGTTCCCTCCTCCTGACGCTGACTGAGCACTCACGCACACTTACACACACACACACACACACACTTTCTCCACTGAGGCCAGCGCAGACGAGAGCCAGAGAGGAGGGACCGAGAGCAGCTCTGCGAGCCAGCTGCCGTTAGCTCAGAGCCGCGTCTTTTCTCTCCCTGACTCCCCCCCAGGTTCTCCACTGGCCTCATCACTCCATGGGACTCCAGACCTGGCCGCCAAGCGAACCAGCACTGTCCTCCATGGCCTGCCTTGATGTGGAGACCCCTTCCATCTGCAGGGGTAAATTCAAATCAGGTGCCTTTCCTTGTCTTTTCTTCGTCTAATCCGCATGCCTCTCATTTTGTTTTAGTTGAATGTTACCAATAAGTTGGCAAGTTTCATTGCTCTTGTTATTCTTTACTGATGGTGGCAGCAGTGGCGGGGGGGTGGGGTGACGTAGATGCAGCCCGAACCGGAAATGACAGGGCAACAGTAAAGCTCATCACGTTGACTCATGCCAAGCATCATCCACTCTGATGGATGATCAATCAAACATGTCCTACAATAACAGTCCAAGTCAGAGAGAGATTTAGGGGAGAACAAATATTGGTTCAGTGCTCACGCTTACACTGTCACATAATATAAGCACAAAGTCACTGCTGTAATGAGCTGTGTTCTCACACAGTGAGCTTCATTCAAATTAAATGAACGACACAGATATGCCGCTTATTTGAATTTATGTTTTTTTATCTTTCTTCTGTGTATCCATCACGTATACATAACTTGTCTTTCAGTGATAGAGAACAATGTCACTGGTGTTTAGGTTCTATATAATATTTACCAGCCACCAAAATCAATGACAGGTTCATGTTGAGATGCAGTATTTGTTTTGCAGCCTACGAAAGAGATGATTGTACAATTGTACGCTCCTGTAAAAGGATGGATAACAACACTCACATGACAAAATATCATACAAGAAACAAGAAAAATGTTAATTTATATCCGTCACAGCCATCATGAGATGTTATACATGTGATTCACATGTATAACAGTTTGTTGAAATTCATCAAATAATTATTTTGGACTCGACGAAATAGAACTCTTTCTTTCCCAAACTAAAACCAGACAAAAAATTAAACCACCAGGCTCAAATTCTTAGCGTTATATAAGTGCTTTACAGTGATATTTTTATACAGTAATAAATAATCACATTTCCCTTCCATACATTCTCTGGCATTATGTAACAACCATTACATGGTTGTAACATGTAATGGTTAAAATGTCTGTCAGCTTTAGTAAGTGGATATGTTTATATATCCTTTGAATAAGCAAAAGATGACGGGGTATGCTATTTTCTTTAAGTTAACTTTAATATTTATAACAACAAAGTCGACATAACCCAGTGTCAGTCTGTTGCTTGACTAAATTCAACTCTGTCTGGCCAGGGACTCTCTGTATGGACACAGTGCTAGACACAGTCAAATAAAATAAAATAAAAAAAAGAGTGATGTGAGACCCTCCGGGCTGATTTGCTGCGAACAACATGGGTCTGAGATTAAAGATTACATCAGGAGACAAGGATTTCAGAGTCCTCGCTCTGTGCTTCTCCGCAAACCTCTGTTTACGCGCTGCTGGTGAGCAGGAGAGCGGAGCCAGTTTACATCACGGGGAGGTGAGCCAGGGTTCAGGTTGAGATGACACATCTCAGTGAGGGAGGACCCCGGGCCATGAGGTGTACCCCCATACTGACGATCAAATTAAACTCTGCATTCCCTTGTGGCGCTGGCAGGCAGCCGTCTGATGGTATCGATACGCAGCAATATGCACTCATAAATTTTCTTGCCTGTAGCACTCTCTGGCGAGTCACAGTGGATATAAATATTGAGACAAACCGATGGCAATTTTTTACAATCTCCAGGTATGATCTGTCTCGGGCTGATCACAACCCCCCTGGCTCGCAGTAGGAAAACGGAGCAGGCGGGGGCGAGGCACGCTGCGCTCTCCGTCCCCGGAGTTGATGGGCCGCTGTGAGAATGGAGTTTGCCTCCCACCCCTTTGCCCCGGCTCTTGTCACTCTGGGTTCTGCTGCCACCAGCGGAAGCCCGTGATCGTCCCCTCCGCTCGGCACTACAGCGGGAGATCCCACCCCCTTAACTACCCCCAAATTTCATGGTTCCCAGGCCTTGTTCTCACAGCTGCCCAGTTTATTTTTGCTAGAGTGAGTCACAGAGGCCTGTTCAGACGCAGCGTCGTTCCCAGGAGAGTTGAGCAGGTCTGGTGTGTGTGTGTGGGAGTGTGTGTGTTTGTGTGTGAGTGGGAATAGCTGTTTCCCCCCCGAGCCACTGAGTGGATCTATATAAGCCACTACAGCGGTGACGATAAGGGCCTCATGCACCCCCCGCCGCCGCCTCATTCGTCACCATCACCCATCACCTTTCTCCTCAAACTGTTTCTTGTGCACGGAGGCGTGTTATTCTACTGGAATAACATGTCCACGCTTACGTGTTTATCAATGTTTAAACTGGGATCTTACCACAGTTTACATTGATGTGAAAACAACGCTGACGACCGAGGACATGTACAGTACAAGACTCAACAATCTCTGCTGGAAGATAGACGCATCTTTGATGTTCCACAGGAACATAATGGATCACTGCTTATTCGTCCAAAGCAAGATTACATTTCTAAAAACAAGTTATTAAATAGACACAACTCACTCGGCTCTCCTGGCGTCATAACCGTCTCCAGTTTTGCTCGTTATCGTGACTGCAGCTCCGATGTTAATCCCTCTTTTATCCCTTTGTGTTCCGCACTGTGCTTTGTTTGATTCCCGAAATGCATTTGCATCCCACACAGAGATATTGACCCTGTTCTGGGATAACTCTCAGCCAATTGCACGGCGGGTCTCGCTGTTGTAAAAATGTGCGATACTTTTAACAACCCCAGTTAAAAAACCATACAGGAAGTGAACGGGATGTCTGTGGCGGTGAACAGGCTTCACTGTTCAGCCTCTGGCGTGGGGAAATAATAAGAGCTCTGTTTCATCCGTCGTCTGGCAGGTTTCACAGTTTAAAAACGTGGTTGTGCATTGTTGTTGTTGCAGCAGAGTTGGTCTCTGAATGGTGAAAGTTCAACTGTGACCTGTGTGTCTCTGCGCCCTCACAGTCCTCCAGCTCTGTCTGCAGCAGAGGAGGACTCGGGAGCAGCTTGTGGAGCAAGGCATCATGCCGCGTGAGTATTCGCATCACACATTGACAAAACTAATTACCTCACACTCTGAAAAACAGGTTAGCGGATTGGCAACTACAGTACAGTGTGGAAACAACCACAAAGAAAGGAACCGGCATGCCCTGAAGCCAGGGTGGGCTTCTTCCCCTCTTACTAATATTTTGTTGCTCTCACTTGAACAATAAGTTCAAGGAAGAAGGAGATGAGTTTTACAGCTCTTTGAGTGCTCGTGCAGAAAGTTAACAACTTTTGTGATATTTTTGTTTCGAGGAATTAAAAACTCATTAGTCAGCACATCAGACTTTGTGCAGTCGCCCGCTACCTTATCACCCAGGGAGGCACACGAGGATCCGACTTCTAAATATGAAGGATCCATATGCTCTCAGTCCACTGGACTCAGTTTTTACGACTCCTTCTTCCTTAGACCATGAACATCACACAGCCCTCCAGTTGGAAATGTTGTTTTGACGAGTCTTGTAAACAGAATAATTACATTATCTGCACATTTGTTCTGTAAAGTGTGAGGTTTGTTCCTCTCCTCCTGAAAGTTGAAGTCAATGATGAAAATGACAGAAAGGATCTAACACAGATAAGCCACCGAGCAGCACACCAGTGCCAAACCAGAAAGGACCGGCTCCATCTTTAATACCATTCAGCCTTTGATGTCACGAAGTGGAGCAGACTCGGTCCCTGTGCTACTTCCCCCGTGTGAGCATTGTGTTTTAGAGAACACCTAATAAAAGACTGTGACAGAATCGTGCTGATAGCTGGGAAGGAAAAAAAAGACGTGTCCTGTTCACTCTTGTGAAGTCTCCTGCTGTCCCGTTTTTCAGCTCCTCTATGGCACCACGCAGCCAAATGAGTCAGGGACTGAGCCTTCACTGGAGGTCAGCCTGTGGCACGGCCTGCACACAAACCTCCCAGACTACTCTCCTCTAAAGCCCCCTGCTACTCCCACACTTACAGGCTTATGGCAGGTATGCGCCGAGATTTAGGTGACGGGAAGGAATGTTTTTCTTTTGCTCCTCTGACACACTCCTTCAGAGCGCCCCCCCAGCCATAGTGTCCTTAAAGCAAACAGTGCTCATCATAGAGGAGGTGACTAGCCAGCGAGCCAGACCCTCGCCCAAAGCAGCAGAGTTTATTCCGAGAGATCAAAGAGTGACTCTCGGCATGGTGCAATCTCCTCTCTGCTTGAATCAGTAAAGCTGACACTTCCTGTTGGACTCCCATGAGCTTCTGTTTATTATTAATGTCACACTCATGCAGAACAAAGACAAAACACATGAAAATAATGACGCAGAAAACGGATCGCGCTATATTCGGAAAGAGTGCAGAAAGTCGAGTCAAGTCAGGTGGAATTTTTACTTATATTGCTCAATATCACAAATCACAAATTTGCGTCAAGGGGCTTGACAATTTGTACAGTATTACGACACCCACTGTCCTTAGGGGACGAAAAAACTCCCCCCAAAAAACACATAAAAGGAAGAAACCTCAGAAAGAGCAAGAGAGGAGGGATGACTTCTCCAGGACAGACGGATATGCAATAGAAGTCGTGTGCAAAGAGGCAACAAAATAGATTTAAATGATGTACATTCAGCGTGACAACATCATAGATGGTAACATCAATTATATGATGTGGGAGGACATTGAACAAATTCCACATGCTGACACCAAACAAATATACAAGAGGCAAAACCATGCACATCATTCACATGTCTAGTAGAAGGAAACAAACACACTGAAGGAGTGAGGCAGACTCATGGAGGATGAAGATCCAGATCCAAAACATCTGGAATGAGGCACGGACAGCCAGGAGAGGGAGAGAGGTCCCAGGGCGGCACATGGTCCAGTCTGAGTGAGAACAGGGAGGGGTAGAGACATTGACACAGGGCCTGGACGATCATGTGCTTGAGGGAAATGATGCAGTGGCTATCAGAAAGTTAACAGTAATCTTGCTGCATTTTGAACCATTGGAATACTTTTAGTAATATGACGTGGCAGGCGTGAAAACCAAACTTTATAATAATACAACGTGGATGACAGAAGAATTAATTGAGGTCTTGGCATCTTTCATAAAAAGAGAAAGGCCATGTTTCATTGGTGATTAAAGGTTGGTCTTGACAAAAGAGAGGGTAGAATCAAACATACCACCACGGTTCCCTGGCTGTCATACTTTGAAAAATCACACAGCAGTAGAGGGTTCCTGTCAGCATCTGCGTTTTATCTGCGCAGAAAATTCTTTGACATCCAGCTTTGTGCAGCACACGAGCAGGCCTCGAATTTGATAATTTGTGCTCATCAGCTTTTACATGGCAAATCTGCCATGTGTCATCAGTGTGAAGCGTGGAAATTCATTCCATGGCTGCGTATAATCTGGCCAAGAGGGGAAATATAAACAGAGAAAAGATAGAAAAGCAGAGGGTCAAGTACAGAGCCCTGGGCCACTCCCCATTTCACGTCACGTTGCATTATTGCAGGAAACACTGTTCTTCAAGATAAGTAAGACTTTAACCACGTGAGAGCCCGGCCAGAGACACCAAATTGTTTTTCCAGTCGGTGGAGGGGTATGCAGAGATCTATGGTATAAAAAGCTGCACTGAGATCAAGTGAGAGAAGCCCAGAGGTGGAATCTGAATCCATAGTAAGCAGAGGCACTTTTACCATTTTAGTAAGTCCAGTGGAGGCCCAGGCCCTGAAAGCAGATTGAAAAAGTTTCACTAAGATTACTGTGAAATATGTGGACTACAAGCTGCGGAGACACAACTCTTCCGAATACTACTCCTGAAAAGAATGGAAAGTTAGAGACTGGTTGATATATATTAAGAGACCCTGCATGAAGGTGTGGTTTCTTAAGGACAAACCATAGCAGATGCCAGATAAACGGGGGGGGGGGCAGGTACAGTAGTAGGTCTTACAGTAGTAAGCCAACACAAACTTTTGACAATATTACAGACAACACAAAAGAAATGCTGTAATGAAGCCTGTCACTTTGTTGTTGTTTGTATTGATTTGTGTATTCTCTCATTTTGTTTCAGGCCAAATTCATATGGTTATTAAGTAATTAGGACTTATTTGCCTATTTGCTGCTAAATGCCTATGATTTTTAAATCTGTCTAAATGTCAACTGGACATCATCACTGAATTAAAGCTACGCCGTCATAACAGCAGAAACAGGCAAAGGGAAACTCAACGCAGAAATGAATTATTTTAAAAATGAGGTAACACTTTGCTTGTGTGAGCGAGAACATGTATGAATTTTGTTTATTCATTATTTTCATTTATCTTCTCACAGCTCTGAAAACACCTGCTGCCTTTCACGAGCAGATTCGCAGCCTGGAGCGAGCCAAGGTAAGACGCGAGCTTGATTACATCATCAACACCGCAGCTGATCATGTCTCTGTTGATCTCCATCTAAAAATGATGTCTCTGTATTATTTTCTCATCAAGACTGGGAACTTCTTAAAGCACAAGCTCTGCAGCCGACCCGAGCGATCGGAGCTGGTCCGTATGCACATCCTGCAAGGTAATCATCCTCCTGTGTGTTCTTACTGGTTAGTGGCATTTGGATAAGGAAGACGAGCGGCGGTTATTCATCCGTCTTGTTTTGTTTTACAAGTTATAAGCAGATAAATGTTTTTGTGAGGCCCTGCTGATAAAGCAGTCGACTGATGCCGCGCAGATCACACTCAGCTAACGATCCTCAGTGTCTTCATCAGAGTCGCAGGCCGAGGCCTGCCTGCAGGCCACACAGATGAAGCTGAAGAGGGCCAGACTGACCGACGATCTCAACGAGAAGATCGCCCACCGACCTGGAGCAATGGAGCTGGTGGAGAAGAACATCCTGCCCGTGGACTCTGCTGCTGAAGAGGTCATCGACGGTAGATACTTCATCATATCCTTCCCTGTTAGAACACCTGAGTCTTTGTTTTTTTAGCCCACTTTGGTGCCACGTTCACCACAAAGAAATTCATCACTTTTACACAAGCCAGCACTGTAGCATTACGTACATTATCAGGTTCATTTATGTAATTTTTTTCTCAAACCTGGCACAGACACTTGTTCTGTTTACTTTACTGTACAGTCTCAGTTGTACTTTCACAGTGCTTAAATTTTGACCAATGTTTTTTCCAGTTTTCTTTTATCCTTTTGAAAAATGAATACGCTGTACTTGTTTATGTTCGATGTTGGCCTCATAGGTTCAAAGGCAAACTACTCTAAGGCGCCAGATGTTTACAGCTTTGATGAGGAGGACAGCAGTGAGGCCTTATCACCAGAGCAGCCGTCCAGCCAGGAAACTCCCAGCTCCACCTCAACGTCTCTGAGAGAGACGGAGGCCACTGCACCTTCCTCTCAGTTAAACTCTCCCGTACAGGTAAACCAAAACCGTGAACCATTTCAATCCTTAAAACATGCCTTTTATATTTTCTAGTCCAGAGTCTTAACATGATGAGGAAGTTTTAATGTTCAGGAAGGTTGGACACTGCTTTGGAACCTAGTGAAGTTTCTCATATGAGGAAGAATAACATTTTTAGACCCACTATAACTTTGTTTACTGCATGCACACACAATGTATAATGTATTATTTTCTTTCTTCTTTTACTCAGCACTCCCCGCCATCTAACTCACAGTCCACGTCAGATTTTGTCACTCTCGTCCCTGTCAATGAGCAACATAGCAGCCCACAAGCATGTCCACCTCAGCCGATCGCCACAGTTGTGCCCAGCATCCACGCGGGGCCGGTTCTTGTCAAGGTGAGTTTTCTTAAACAGTTTCTAGTTTGGCCAGAAGTCCTTTTAAAGTCTTCTTAAACTTAAGTAGCAGTGATTTGTTATCCGTAAAGGATGAGTTCATTTAGTTTATACCCAGCTGACAAGAAACTGACCTCTGGTCTCTGGCTCTCTGTCTCTCTGATTTATTGACTTGTGTGTTTCTTTTTTGTTTTCTTTGGAAATGTGATGTGGCCTGATACAATGTCAGAATACACGGAGCCTGTGTTTCATCACTCTGAATGTGACGATCTGTGTAGGGGTGAACTGAAATTCAGCCAAGTCAAACGCTGTCCAAGAAACAACATGGGGGTTAAAGTCCTTGATATTTAAATATGTGCCAGCCACACGTTGTCTTCAGTTGGGGTCTAACGACGGGCTGACCTTCCTCACTCGGGCTGTGTGTAAAACCGAAGCCAAAAATCAAAGGGCAGTGGTGAAGCAATAACTTGTGCGTTTATTATAATCCAGCTATCCGCTGCCTGAGCATAAGATGAACTCTCCCTCCCTTGGAATACAACAGGGGAATGGATTCGGGCAAATTTGAGGGTGTGTGCTTGCAACTAGAGTTTCTGGTTTCATAGTCATAACCCGCTGCTCTCGAGCCAAGCCATTTTCATATGCATCCTGCAATTTGCAGGTGGTACAACAATAAGGGTCACATTTCCATTACACATTTCCTCATCCTGCAGTTCTCATCGGGTGCAAGAACAATGTCCCGCCTCGCCGCTTCAAGCTACTTCCAAGTCTTGCAGTGTTACTGGCTAACTGTATTCCCTGATAAATATTGTCCTTCAGATTTTACATGTCCCCTTGTCTTTGTCGTGTTGTGCTCTCACAGCAAAGCCTGCCCAAGCAACCCGGCGACAAAAGCCGCGGCAAAAAGGGCAAAGAGGCAAAACCATGGGTGAAAAAGTTGAAGTACCACCAGTACATACCCCCGGACCAGAAGCAGGAGCTCAACGAGTTGCCGATGGACTCGACCTACGCCCGCCTCCTGCAGCAGCAGCAGCAGTTCCTGCAGCTCCAGATCTTAAGCCAGCAGCAGCAGCAGCAGCAGCAGTACAACTACCCGGCTGTCCTGCCTGCCACAGTAAAGTATGGCTTCAATCGGCAACATGGGCCTTCTTCTTTTTTAAACAGCCACAAATAGATTTTGCTAAGACATACAGTCTGCCTTTTTCTGTAAAGCCTTCAATGCTGTTAATTGGTGCGTTCATTACTCAATATAAAGCTGCTGAAAGAACCCCAATGTACAAATGTTCCTTCTTTCCAGAGTTCAGTTTTTTCCACACATTCAACAAAATGCTCACACCTGATTTTTAGCCATCATGAAGCTCACTGGCCTCAACTGTTTGACCGCAGCTGCTGTTTGTCTCAAAAACTTGACATTTCCGGCCCCGCTGTGTTTCCTACGCGGAAGCTGTTAATTGTGAAAAATGGCAGTAGTTCAAACTCTGTACTCCCTTTCTCTCTTACATCTTATCACAACAGGCCAACAACCGAGGTACAAACCAGCTGTTGCAGTGGTCTGAGTGGAAACGCCGCGTCCGTCCCCGCGCAGCCCCGCCGCATTCAGAGGACCCGCAAGCTGGATCACTTACCAGCTAATCTGGATGAGATGAAGGTAATGCGGTTATGACTAAATGCACCTCGTGCATGCTGCAGATGAGCCCAAGCGAAGATGTGAGAGATGTTCTATGATAATCTATTGTTTCTGCAGGTTGCCGAGCTCAAACTGGAACTTAAACGCAGATCTCTGCCCGTGTCTGGGACTAAGACGGATCTGATAGAGAGGCTGAAGGTGTATCAGGAGACCTCCACTATCCAAACTGCTGCTGCTGCTGCTGTGGAAACAACAGCCTCACAGTGTGAAAACATAAGGTTTACCCCGCCCGTGTCCCCTGTGGCCTCCAAGGTGTCCAGTCTGGGCATCGAGGACAGTGGTATGGCAGACAGTCCGGCGAATCTTTCAGATGCTCTGTCTCCAACATCCATGAGCTCCCCTCAGAGAGCTCCACAGGAGGAGCTTCCCACAGAGACGTGGTCCCTCGGGAAGGACTCTGAAAAGGACAAACGTCTGCACGAGAAGGAGCGTCAGATCGAGGAGCTGATGAGGAAGCTGGAGCAGGAGCAGAGGCTGGTGGAGGAGCTGAAGATGCAGCTGGAGGTGGAGAAGAGGAGTCAGCAGGGAGACTCTCCCCCTCGGCTCAGCCCCCTTGCTCCCGTCCAGGTCAAAGAGGAGAACGGGTCGCCCTCAAACTGCTCCACTCCCTGCAGCTTCCCCAGTCAGCCCGCGTTGGTCAAGCAGGAGGAGGAGGCGGCGGCGGATCCGAGCCACTTTGCTCCGCCGAATCAATTCATCAGCAGCCATCGGACCATCAAGCAGCCCGAGGCACTGCAGTCCGTCCAGGCCGGAGTGCAGATCCTCCTGCCCGCATCACTTCCCGCCTCAGCAGTCGCCGCCATCCAGCTCCCGGCCAACTGCCTCAAATTACACACCGCTGTGAGCGGCGGCACCGGCCCAGGCCTCGTCCAGACCTCTGGACAGGTGCCACAGAAAACAGAGGCCTCCGCAGCTTTGCAGCAGAATTGCAGCGCTCACTCTCCGCCACTGGCAAAGGTAAGAAAAAACACACGTATGCCGGTGCAGACTGCCTCGGTATGTCTCCTTATGAGTCATCACTATCAGCTGTGATGTTGTGGTAGTTTTCGATTCCTTTAAAATTATACAAACCTGATTTGTATGTACGTCACCTGAAATTATAAATTTGTTTTTCTTCGCCAAGGATTCTCGTTCGGTCGCACATCATCATACATATACGCGGTGCAATGTTTTCGATGGCACCGCCTGATATATCACGTATCATGTGCTTTTTCTCTTTTAACAATCAATTGCACGCTACCATATGGGTAATACATCTTCCCTGGTTGCCACGATAATAACAGGCCTGGGTTGTGCGGCTGAAATCCTCCACTCACATCAAAAGGGAGGCCTGTGGAAACATGGGCGAGCGGGGCAGGTCCTGAGTGATGGCTGAGTGTAGTGCCCTCGCTGCCCTCCGCCTGGGTTAGCTACAGAAACCGCAGCTCGACGCAAATGCAAGCGCTCGAGAGTTGCGCTGCAAGAAAGTGTCGTCACGAGCAGGGCTGAAATATGGTGACGCCTCTCAGCTGAAGAGGGCACGACACAATTTCGATTTTTTAACTTATTTTTTCTTAAAGGCAGGTGATCAAGAGCAATCTTCCCTTACTGCTTCCACTCTGCTTCTCGGTTACTTAAACAGAAGTAGCCACCCACAGGTTGTGTGTGTTGCACTGCACTACTTTTCCGTACATGTTGCAGAAAGCCTTTCGCCCACATTGATTTGCCTTAATGCACTTATTAATGCACGCCTCCCCTGCCGACTTTGTCTCTTTTCTCTCTGCAGACGTGGACGATGGACACCGCAGCACATGGCTTACTCGGCACATTCCCAGCGAGCGGTTGTCCTGCGGGACCCGCCGCTAACAAGCCCATCCCTAATGGACCTAATAAGGTAGAGGAGGACCGTTAAGTCTCTTCTCGTGTAAAGAAAAGCGCTGAGTCCTTGTTTATTCACTTTGTAGTTTGTGAACTGCATTTTTTACTAGATACATCCTGTTTTTCATTTTATTGTAATGGACTGTTTTCTCTCTCTTCCTGTTGAACAGTCTCCCACCGCACCGCCCATTGTGCTGCAGACAACATTCACGAACCACGTGTCGAAGTGTAAAGACCCGCCCCGCTACGAGGACGCAGTCAAGCAGACACGCAGCATGATAACAGCTGTTCAGGTGAGTAAGGAAAGTGACAATGAAGTGTATTGTTTAGAGTTGATTCTTTAGCTGTCACCGTGGCTACAGAAACATTTGCTGCTCATCATTCTTCTGCAGGGTCCCACTGCAGCCAGCCAGCAGATGGATGATCTATTCGATGTGTTGATTGAGAGCGGTGGTGAGAAATACTTTTTTTTTTTATTATTGGGACAAGATAATGAGTTGATTTGGGGTATTTTCACACCTTTTTCTTGTTATTCCAGAGATCTCCCCCTTCATCAAACATGATCATCCCAGCCAAGACAAGCCGCTGCCCGTGACAGCCAGCGTGACCACCCTTCCCGTCAACATGGTCCTATCCCGCCCTCCCCCCGTGGTCCAAGTGGCCCAGGTGCCCACGGCGCCCCTCGAACCTTCCCCCGGCGTGGCAGCGCTGGACTCCCTCCTGGACTGCACGCTGGGCACCGACGCCGGGCCACAAACACTGAAGCTGATTGAGGAGTTACACTCGCCCATCGTCGCCATGGACGTGGACTTTACCGACAACACGCCGCCCTCGGCTTTCAGCATGCACAGCGCCAACATGGACAACATGGACTGGCTGGACCTCACACTGTCCGTGCCAGCGGAGGGCGTGAACCCTTTGGACATGTCTGTGACGTCAGTGGGCGTCTTCTCCTCCGACTTCCTGGACGCCGATGAACTGTGTTGATGGAAATGAGGTAATGCCAAATGCATAAACTGGTGTGTTTTCACTATAAATCAACGTATTACTCACATGTAATCCATATACCGCATTGAATTTGTAATCAAACAGCACATTTACTCGTGTAACTGTGCACAAAAACAATAGAAAAAAAGGGAAGTCATTCGGACGAGTGGACGCGGAGGAAAGTTTGATTTGGAGTTGGACAGGTTTGGGAAAAGGTCGAGGGAAAAGAGTCAGACGCTTCAGACGGTAACTGAACTGCAGGAGAAGCTTTGCACAGATGTAGGAGACATTTTCTGTAGCAGGTTAGGAGGAGTGCTGCTCTGCATTCTGGGTCCAGACTCTTCGTATGTCAGATTTGCACTTTGTCCTCTCAGTTAATCCGAATAAAAACTGGTTGTATCATAGAAATAAAGTCACGTACATCTGTGTTTGTGCTGTTCTGGTGAACTCTTACACCTGTCGGGCCATTTGATTGGTTTTGAATCATTGAAGGGACGAATTGTTTTGTTTCCATGAGGGAAGAAAAGAGCTGTTGGAGGTTTGGGCAGCTCGATCACTCTGTTCAGTAATAATTTAATCACGCAGCGTCATTCAAGAAGTCGTCGCATCGCTTCTTTTGAAGCTATTGAAGCCCTCGTGCTTTCGACTGGTACTTGTAAGCTTAGCTGACGGTGGAAGTAACTTCTACTTTTTTTTAAAAAACATACCGCTGCCTTGTTATCAATCTCGTCTCTCGTTTGTCCTCTGATCTTTGTGAATGTACGTGGTTGTGTTGACCGCAATAACGGCTGAAACTGCCCTTACTGTCAAAACAGATTGTGAACACACACAGCTGCCAAATATCAAGCATCTCTGACAAGTGTTTGTTTTTTTACAGTCAGTCGAATCTGGTTCTACTATCATGAGAGATAAGGACGTGTGCATCTGTACACAGTGTATAATATTGTATGTATTTGGAAGCCTGATCTTTGAGACTTTTACAGGTTTTGTAATATTTTTGGTTTGGTACTGACACAACCTCCAGCAAAATAGCAGTATTCATGAGTATGATCCAGTGTTAACTCGCTTTATACCGAAATACCCTTCATGCATTTCAGTGGATTGATATTATAGTGACACCTGCTGGCCACATCTGTTGTTTGTTTTTTTTTAGCAAATTGCCAAAGATGAATATGAAGCCTGTTGTTATTTTGCATCGCCTCTGCACAAACCACATCTGTGATGTCAAACGTCAACCTTCTACAGATCGTGTGCTGGAATGAGAAATATATTTTGTCTTTACTCAAATTCGTATAAACTCGACAGCAAGAGACATTTTGAATGTCGTAGTTTGTACAGCACATGTTTAACACCTTGTCTATTTGCGTTGTTCTTTATAAGAAAAATGTATGAGTTGTTATGTAAATACAGAGATTATTTCAGCCTATGTGAGCATCTGCAGTATGCCCTTTACCTTTTAGTACTTGTCATTAAAAAAGAAAACTGTACAAGAAAAGGCTTTAATTACCTCCGTCAAGGAGGTTATGCTTTCACCCCGTGCATTTGTTTGTTTGTTTGTTTTTATTGTCAACAAGATGATGCACATTTTCCAGATTTTACGGATTTCCACGAAACTTGGTGGAAGGATGGGACCTGGGCCAAGAAAGAATTTTGACATGGATCCAAATAAATAGACTTAGCTCACTGGACATTTACACAAGTTCAATAACATCTCAATAAAATAAATCCCAATAAAATCATGTAGGGGAAAAAAATTTAATATAAAAAATGTAATATGATTCACGATTACATACAGAAGTCAATAAGCACAAGAGAAATGAAATATAACTTCCTCATTAGGTGATGTCCAGTGTCCCCCTCATTCTTTTCTCTCAGAGCCGTTTGATGGTTGTAATCAACGTGCGACACTTTGGACACCTGTGAGTGATGGATTTGAACTGATCGATGCAGAAGGGAAGGAGGCAACAACCAGCCATGCATCTGCAAAACGGAAAACAGGAAAAGAAAATAAAACGGACGCATATGTCAGCCAGTGGCTGCACAAGTAGAAGAAGACCCCCGTCTGGGTCAGCTGGTTATATACACCTCGGGTGAATAATTCACCGGGAACGAAGGGGGACGGTTTCATACCCGATCCCCGCTGTTATGAAACACAACAGCCAGGTGACACTGCTGATGGAGCTGAAAGTCTCCGTCATGATGTACTGACGACACTCTGGGCACTGTGTCCTGCACGGACACGGTGGGAGGTTTTCCACATCCAGAATCACCTTTGGAGCTGTGAAGGGAAGAAAACTTTAGTGATTGTTATATCATTTAAAAAAAAAAAAAAAAAAAACGTTCATTAACTATCTCCTTAAACGTACAGAAATAGAAACAAAAGTTTAGGCTGTGCATTCAAAAACTTTGATAATGCAAAAGATGAATAAATTGAAGTGAATTTGGAGTATTGTGAGGGAATGCACTGAGACTCACTGCTCCTTCGTTTATGAAGGTACATAAGACTAATGGATGTCAAATATCATGTGATCTTCACTCCAGCAAATAAATAGTGAGTTTCCAAGCGTTATCAGGGCAAGGTGAAGCTTAGATGAAGCTAAAAAAAAATGATAAACAGCCTGATACAGACCCAGATGTTCCTGCACCTTGTTCTCACAAGATGTGACTGCAGCAAGTTGGAGTTTATATATTTATTTTCATATAAATGTAATGTGTGCATTGCTATTGCACAGGATTGAACAAATGAAATGTCTCTCACCGGGGGTAAGAGGCGGAGGCTCGATATAGAGAATTTCGGGGGCAGAAACAGGTTGACCACGAGGCTCAATCTTTTCACAGGATTCGAACGAAACCTCTTTTACAAAGAAGAAGAAGAAGCTATAAAGTGGTCACAAGAGGCAAGGCAAGTTTATTTGTGTAACCCATTTCAACAACAAGGCGATTCAAAGTGCCTTACATAAAAACATTGAAAGCATTGGGAATGGGAAACATAAAATGACATTAAAATACAATCAATAAAAGAGAAAATAAAAACATGCTAAAGTAGAATAAGACAGGTGATAAAAAGTTGCAGTGCAGTACAAGAAACAGAAAAAGTCTTCAGTCTTGATTTAAAAGAACTGAGAGTCGCAGCAGACCTGCGGTTTGCTGGGAGTTTGTCCCGGATCTGTGGAGCATAGAAACTGAAAGCTGCCTCTCTGTGTTCGGTTCTGACTCTGGGGACCGACAGAAGACGTGTCCCAGACGATCTGAGACGTCTGGATGGTTCGTAGCAAAGCAGAAGATCAGAAACGTATTTTGGCCCCAAACCATTCAGTGCTTTGTAAACCAACAGCAGTACTTTGAAATCATCCTCTTTGACAAACGGTGACTCACGTGTGACGGAGTAATGATCTGCCACAGGGAAATTGGGACTCACTTTTTATGCTGGTCTTCTTCTCGCTGTCCCTGAGGACGGTGTCGTGGCTTTTTTGGAGTTCAGCCTGTCTTTCAGAGCGTTGTTCCAGTTTGTCATCGATGGCATCACTCTTGTGCTGATTTGAAGCTGCTTCCTCTGGCGGAGGAAAATTACAACACACTCATGCACACAGAAGACAGCAGAGGCACTGGGGAATAACTATTTTTGGTGAAATCTGTAATATGCAAAAGATTTAACTACTTTATTGTCAAATCCCAAAATATCTTCTCATTTTTTTTTATCAGAGGTGTCGTGGTCGATGTGTCACCTGTTCGTCCGAACTCGACGCGTTTCTTTAATTCCTGAAACACGCACTGGAATTTTTTCCTCTCCAGAAGCTGTTGGCTTGCGAGTGAAACATCTTTCAGTTTTGTCGATGTATTGCTCAGATCGCTGTCCGGAGAAGTCATGATGAATCCGGACAAGACTGCAGGGCGGAACTGTTGTTGATTTGTTGAGCCAGCAAAAGCACAAAAAACAATATTTTAAAATGTATTTAGATAAAAATGCGGGAATTTATTTTCAAAGTAACACTGAAACAACATATCTCAAGTCCAGTGCTTGTAACTGTACTCACAACTTCACTGTAAGCAGCTCAAACATTACTCAAACATCCTAACGACTACTTTCATTAAGTCTCATTTAAACCTTATTAAAGAGAATATAATATAGTAAAGAAATCATGCATGTTACCTATCTTCCTCAGCCGCTCCCGGTGTATCCTGTACATGAAACATTCAAACTAGGTTAACACTATAACTCTGTGAGTACTGTTCACTCCTATCAGGAAATATTCAAATCGTCTAATTTATGACTGCCCCCGTCTAGAAAATGCTCTCTTTGATATGCGAGCTCCAAGTGAAACACAATTACACAGAAGATAAAATAAAAAATACTGTTGTTTATTTTAATATTTGCAGACATGTATACAAAAATCACATTATAACTTGAGGCTTAGCATCCAGATATTGTATTTACATTTAGCCTCTTTTAAAATAAACAGCTCGGTTTGTAAAAGTGTGTGTCTGAATATGCGGGAGTTTACAAAGATTATTCCCAACATGACCGCTCCATAAACTAATAATAAAACAAGTTGAATTCTCATGAATACTTTGTCAAAATCATTTCAAGTCTGAGGAACTGGTGAACCAGTGCACACCGCCGGAACTAGAGTGTTTGTGGGTTTTTTGACGTGACAAATGTTGGTTGTGACATTTCACTTTTTCCTCAGTCTCTTCATGAACGTCACTTCATCCCTGTTCCTGATCCCGTAGCTGAAGATACAGGAAGAAAAATAAAGGTACAGGGAAAAAAATGTTCAAACTCTGTTGTTGATGATAATGTTATATGAAGTGATGAGTTCATACACTCACTCTTTAAGCCTCATCTTGTCGTCTTCAAGCTTTTCCCCCTGAAATACTAAAAGATATGTTCTCCAAACATATCTCCTGTAGAATAAGAGAAGGGAAGTTTTAAAACATTTGAATCCCTGTGTGTGTGTGTGTGTGTGTGTGTGTGTGTGTGTGTGTGTGTGTGTGTGTGTGTGTGTGTGTGTGTGTGTGTGTGTGCGTGCGTGCTTACCAGCTAACATGTTTCACTCCACCTTCACGTTGCTGTTTGAGCTCCATGAATCTGCGAATGGCTTTCTTCAGGTCAAGGACAGTAGCATTTTGCACCACCACTATGGCTTATAGGGAGAAAAAATAACATACATTTTTGGTCAAAATGAATGATAACAGTACAACTACAAAATTGTCTAGTGATCTTCCCCCATTAACACTTACGCATGATTTCACCATCCGCCTTTAAGACCCTCACGGTCATCGCCTGGCCGTACTCCAACGCTATTTGAGAATTGACCTCCTCCAGAGTCACCTGGAAAAAAACGCAGTTTCAGAAATATTCAGAAGAATATTTTCTTCTGTCTACCAGTGAGATCTTTCAATAAAAGATGACACTCAGTCATGTGGATGTGATTAGAAAAGTTCCTCTGCATAAATTGCAGCTAGTGCTGAAGTTATTATTCAATTCATTGATGAGAGAAAACCAATTTCCAACAGTTTTGATAATTCATCAACAATTCGAGTCATTTTATCATCAAAAAAAATTCAAAATGTTATTTTGTTCTGGCTTCTCAGATTTAAGTATTTGTCCCTTGTTTATCAAACAAAACATGCACCTGAGGATTTCACCCATATCTTCAAAATCTGTTTGTATATAATGAAAACTATGAATTTAAATTTTAAAAAGCACCTGTATCGGCAGGTCACAGAGTAAAGGGTCCTGCACGAGTCGAGCCAGTCCCTCCTCGAAAATATCCAGGACCTCCGAGTGAGGAAGCGACTCGTCGTCTTCCTCCTCTGAACCCGGAGCTGCCTCGTCTGCCAGGGTCTCCTCCTCCTCCTCCTTCACAGACTGTGCTCCTCCAGCAGTGTCCTGACTCTGCTGCTCCATCACCAGCAGCAGCAGCAGCAGCAGTTCCTCTTTAAAGACACTCAGATCCACGAAACACCAATGAATTAAACTTCCATGCCAGTACACAAACAACGCGTGCAGTGCAAATCGCATACCGGAGGGATGCCGTTGCTCGGTAACCATGGTTCCTTTTAGTGGGGGTAAATTCAAAGACACTGCTTAATAGTTTCGTAAAACGGCCAGTTATTCGAGTTAATAATTCTCATTTAACAATTGTATAATTTCTGGATGTGTTTTGATACATAACTACACCCTTTTCTCTGTATTCCCCCCGTCTTTATATTTTGTTTCCCGCCGAGCTTTAAAAAAAGTGAGCTCCTGTTTTCCTCAGCGCCTCTTCCGGTTTGCTCCTCATGCGACAAACTTCCCAGCGGCTAATGTGAACAGTCTGTCCGAGTGAAAGCACCGTCGTTATATCGAGTTTTTGATTCATGTCGAAGCTGAATACGCACATATTTACATATTTGTTTCTGGGCTAACATGCTCCTCTTCTGTCCGACCTGTGGGAACGTGTTGATCGTCGAGGAGGGACAGAAGTGCATGAGGTTCGCCTGCAACACTTGTCCCTACGTGCACAACATCACGAGGAAGGTGAGTCTCGTGTTGGACAAGTGGCTCCTTGTGTCTTATACAGGTGGAATTGAAGGATTATTAATTATTCTGTTTGTGCTGTCTTTGCGTGCAGGTGAACTACAGGAAGTATCCCAAGTTGAAGGAGGTGGACGATGTCCTCGGTGGAGCTGCGGCCTGGGAGAACGTGGACTCGACTCCTGGTGAGTGACACTAACATCCGGTCAACTGTTGTCTGTCAACACGAACCCCCCAGTGCTCCTGCCTCTACATCACAGTAGAGTAACAGGACAACTGATTCTACTAAGATCAACTCCATGTGGAAAAACGGGGTGTGCACGTGTGTGATGATTTATCATTTCTAAAGTGAAAAGAACTAAAGAAAATGGAGGCAATTTTCTTGCATGTCAGTCTGGGAGTGGATGAAAACTCCTAAATCAAAAATTTAGATACTTAGCTGACCGATTGTGGATTTTTGGGGGCTGATGCTGAAATTGCCATACAACATACCATCTCTATATATAGCGTATATTCCCCCCAAGAAGGCAATGATTCCTAAGATGTTATCAAACCCTTGTGACAAAGTAATGTAATTGAGACTTGCTATTTTACAGTTTCACCATACACTTTATTATAACTATAAATAAAGAGAAAACACAAATCCTACCAAATATGTAGAACTTGAGTGAGAAAATAAACATAAATATAAATGTACATGATTGCTGCATTGTTTACTCTGTAAAATAAAAAAAATTCATATCTGTGCACATTGGTCAACACAAATGCAAGATATCAATGTCTGTGGAAGGCTCGTATTGGCCAATATTATCTGCCAACTTCAAGTTTGACTGTCAAATTGATCAAAAGACATAAAATATGAAATTCTAATCAATTATTTCTGACGGTGTGCAGCGTTTTGTTTTTATTGACTTCATTTCATCAACTCCACAGATCAACAGATGATTATTTTGTTTTTATCATCTAACAAATCAAATTAATGGTGTATGTAGAATTTTTGTAATACTGCAACGATCTTAGGCTTTGTAAAATCTGTACAGAACAGTTGGACCCTTTAGTTTAGTGACAGCAGAAATGAAACTTAATGAGCTATTTCTAAAGGCTGCGCACACAGATTTTAATGTGGAATCTTGTTCGAGGCATGATTTCTCCTTCATAATGTGTTTTTAAACTATGAACCAAATGACTGCTCTGTAACCAGCCGTCCTTGTGATTCGAGAGTGACACTTCACATTTGTCTTGTTTTCAGAAACCTGTCCCAAGTGCGGACACCCTCGGGCATATTTCATGCAGATTCAGACCCGATCGGCAGATGAACCCATGACGACTTTCTACAAATGCTGCCACATCCAGTGTGGACACCGATGGAGAGATTGACACTTTTACACTTTGAACATTCTCATGTGGTTCATGGCCAAATGGCATCGAGTCTTTTTTTTTGCCTTTATTTATTAGCAACATGCTCTGGTGGTTATGTAAATCCTTTTTTTTTCAAGTTTGTTCAAATCTAAAGGAACATTTAAATGAGTTACAACGGGGGGGGAAAATAAATCATATTCAGATTTTTATTGATAAAATATTACCTGTATACAACAGTCAAACTATTTTTTGTTATACATATCACAGACATTTAGAGAGCAATGTAGACCAGCATTATCCACAACAATGGCATACAGTACTTCGTATTAAAAGTTCAATGCAATCCTTCATCTCAGAGTGGACCTTCTTGCACAGCTAAGCTAGCCTCAAAAAAATAAAATAAATTACAGTCAAAGAAACAAGACAGTGAGAATAATTCTTCATTTTGACGTGTGACTCATGCAGACACACTGCGCTCAGTGAGCGGCAGATTATTCATGCGTTGGTGGAACAATGGTCCTTTCATTGTTTGTATTAACTCAGTGGATCCAAAAAATCCTTTTTGATGAGTCATTTGTTTGTAACTTATCCCTAGAGATATTACTTTTTTTTTCTAATTACACGTAGTCAACAGACATCTGTGTGTGTCATCTAACATGCGTCTGAGCAATGCAGGTATTCCTAAAGGGCTGAAGGCATATTAGGAGGGTGATGTGATGTGTGGTGGCACCAGTTGTTCTTATTTCTGTTTTAAACTAGCTACTTGTTTTTACTCTGGCAGCAAAAACCCCACCAGCTGAATCGGTGAGGAGATGGAAACATGTGGCCAAAGGATATAGATTACGGAGGTCATGCATTGTCTCCTAACGATACTCTTGTCTGCTATCTCTAGTTTAATCCTATTATAGTCTGAATAAGTGCATGTGTGGTGGAGTTCACCGCTCCAGTGAAAATGATCCACTGGAAATTACATTTCATAAGTTCATTATTTTTATGAATCCGTTGTGGGGGGTGGGTGGGCAGGGAAATGTGAATTTCAACTTAAAGTGCAAAAAAGTTGGCTTTATTCTCAGAAATAAGAACAGCGTGGACAGAGGGGCATTTCACATTCAACGGTTCAACTGGAAATCGCTCACTGGAGCCCAGAGGATTCTTAAATAATACAGCAAGTAACATACATCTCAGGTATTTTCCCAAACAAGCAAATTTAGACTGGTGACAAATTAAGGGGGGAAACCTGAAAAATTTGCTTCTGACCATCGGTTGCAAGGCGTCACTAGATGGAGAAGGAGAATCACAAGCTATAGCCTTCACATTCTCCTCATCCCAAACCAATTAAACATCTGTGGGAGACGTGTTGCACCAGCAAAGTCCACCACTGTCATCAAAACACCAAGAAGAGGGACGATCTTTTAGAGGAATGGTTTGTAGCTCCTGTGCCAAGGTGCCACAAAGGGGCCCAACGGCTTTTGGAGACACTTGTGTTTGATGGGTTTTCTTTTAATTTGTCACCAGCCTGTATAAAATGGTCAGTTAATTTGCTCGCATTCACAATAAAAAGGGAAAAAAGTGTTCTGTTAGAATACAGTTCTCAAGATAAAGTGGATAAAATATTTGAAGTAAATAAAAAACAAGGTAATAATAATAATGTTTACCCAGCATGTTGGATATCAACATGCTTTGCTTCCGAGTAAGATTTACAGATGAATTCAAATAATTAAAGTGACCATTTTCACAGTTCTCTAGCTGAGGCTGTGTATCCATCGATTTTTTCTTTTCTTTTTCTTTCCATTTGCACGTGTAACATTCTCCCAGGTTTCCAAACAGGATCAGATGCACCAAAGTTCCTTTCTCTGAATCAAAGTTTTAGTTCCCTATAATCATGACCTGTGTGGTCAAGTGGGAGATTTTGCACATTTCAAATGCATGTTTGTACATGAAAGAAAAGAAGAAAAAAATGATGCTAAAAGATTATGTACAGTAAATATTCTGAAGTAATCAGAAAACTACACTCACAATTAAGAGGGCGACAACACTTTGCAAAATGGAGGAGGGGGAGTTGGGGAGGGGGGGCTCTCACTACCAGCAGGAGGAACTTTATGTGTGTGTGCATGTACACATATCTGTGGCATACTGCTGTCGGTGGTTAGCATATACGCTTGTATGTGTAAATGTAGCCCTTACAGTACGGGCAGGTGTGTGTCACATCCTTGAGGTCGTCGATCAGACAGGGAATCAAGCAGCAGCCTAGATCACACCTGAAAATGAGGAAGAGAGGAAATATTTAAATAAATTCAAAAAAATTGTTCGAATACGATGGAATCAAGAGCACGTTGGTGTAATTTCTGTGACAGCAGTGTATCTGCCCTGTGTTTAGAGACAGGGCTCCCACAATCCCCATTTCATTTGCATGTGTCACCATAAACGGTAGCAATCGCTTTGCATGTAGCCGGTTTGCAGGGAACAAGGCCGTGTGTGTGTGAACTAACGTACCGGGACATTTAAATCTAAAAAAAAAATAAAAAATTCTCCAACATAAAGTATAATCTATCAACTTGTACCAAGAGGTCACCATTCAGGCATTTGACAATCAGTGCTAAAGCAACAAGACAATTAAGACGTGGTTATTTTACAGACATTTCTTTTTCTTTAAACTCTGGAAAGCCCAACTTCATCCACCCGGTTAAAGGAGCCATGTGTATTAACTGTAAGGCCTGCTGTCATATTTTATTAAGCAGATCCACACAAACACATTTTAGTTGACAGCTTTTCTGAGCTGTTCCCTACGTACCCCACGAAGAAGCAGAAGAGGCAGAAGAGTGTGTTCATGAGGCCGACATCGTGGGAGATGCGGGTGACGATCGCCTGTTGACAGTGCGGACACACGGTCTGCACCGGTGAGGTCTGGAACATTTCCCCCTGCAGTACGGTCACGGTGGTGGCGGCTCCTGGGGGAGCTAGGACGGTTGCCGTGTGACCCCCCATGTGGACAAATTGACTGGGGCCGGGCCCCATGTGTCCTGGCATCGGGTGAGGAAAGTGACCGGGAGGCAGCGGGTAGGGGCCAGCTGTCAGAAGAAGTATACAGGTTACAAATTTGAACAAGAAAAAACATTGTCTTGCACAACATTTGAACATCTGATACATGATTTTAACATTAACGTTTTTCTCCGGTGTGGTTGGATCAAGTTAAAAAGTGAGTAAACACACAACAGTCTTTCTGTAAGCTTGTTTTGATTATGTATGTGTAAATTCATATATGCACACTGTCTGCAACACACCTTGTGGTGACATCAGTATCGGCATGGGCATCGGCCCTTCTCCAGGGACATGTGGGGGCAGGAAGCCTGGCTGTGTGGCCTCGTAGGGCGGAGGACCGTAGTCTGGAGGCAACGGCTGTCCCTGAAGAGGAGCAGTTCTTACAGGAACTGCTTCGGCAAAGGTGACAGAAGAAATATGTTATTTAATAGTCAATGAATGGAAAGAATTCACACTACAATGCTCCATCTTATATCTAAGTAGATACACAAATACCTATGGAGTTATTAGTATTAATTGGTGATGTGGAATAGATTCAGTCAACCTGCTTTATGATACCTGCAAATGTGACATTAATATAATGAGAGCAGTTTGCAGAGATCACTGCTGCACGGTGTTTGAAACTTGGTTTAAAATTCCAGTCTCAGTTTACAACATGAAACCAAACTCCAACTAGTCACAGTTCGCACTGGCTAGTGCTTGAATATCACAGTGTGCTCAAAACTCTTCTCCATGAGAGTTCTGGTATAGGTGAATGAGAATTCATTTTTGTTAAACTAATGCTGGGACTATTTTATGGCTCCGTGGTGACGGGTTTACTCAGTAATTAAATTGCAGATCGTGATTTGATGGAGCAAAACTCCTAATTTACAAAAAAATAAAATAAAGTGTGGCAGTTTGTTGTTAGACCTGTTATCTGAAACATGAATTTCACGGAGTAACGAGATGAAAGATGAAACCAAATACTAACTATTAACTTGCCACACTGGATGACTGAAAATCATAACAAGCACACTGGAGATAAAATGAGCAGATCGTATTTCTTTCTAGTGTTAGTTTTGTGGAGTTAGGGCTAAACAAAGAAAAGCAGCCTAAACTGTACTTTCAATTGATTTCACACACAATCAAGTAAACAAAAATACTCAGCGCTTATTAAAATTTCTCACAATCCTGCACACTTTGCATTATTACCAGGTTGTCCGTTCTTCTCCTCCATGAGCGGGGCACTGGGACCTCCGGGGTACGGAGGAGGAGGATCACTGGACATACTGGCCGGATGTCTGGACAGGGAGAGGGGATGAACACGGAGCTCCTCTCACAACTCTCCTGAGTGAAAGTCCTTCACTCTGTGAGATTTAAAAAAAAAAAGAAAAGAAGAGATGCACAGTTTGAGTCCCATGGCTCATTACTCTCTGACACAAGCTTCTCCCAAGTAACAAATTGTTCCAGCGACAGTCAGAGAGGCTAATGAGGTACTTGGTGTAACCGTCTGCTGATGTACCAAGTTTTAGAATGAGTGAAAAACAGAAGACTTTTTAGCAGTTCTGTGATTCAAACACTGATTGATGGTATTAAGGTTCGTTCGTTCGTTGGCCTGGTTGATTGTAGCTCACTGCCCGTTATTTATAAAATGGTGAACATTCACTTAAGGATTGCGGGTTGTGTAGTATTTCTCAATGATATCGCAAATAAAACATTTTTTTCTCAAAACAAGGTTGATATCATACGGACTTGTGTTGAACTTGCTTCGTAGTAACAGGCCACTGCACTATTATTCAGAGCACTGTGTAACAGCTTGTCCTAAGACTCAAAAAATGGTTTTCAAAAGCAAATGGTATTTACAGGAAATAGACTGAGGTTCTTCCAGTTACTGTTTTCATGGGTTGGACAAGGAAAGGAATTGTACAAAGTGTGTAGTGTGTTAGAAGGGAATCTACACGTGTGTGTAGATTCCGTATATATATATATATGTTAATACTGTAAACAAAGGTTCAACTGTTTATCCAACTTCTAGAAGTCCTGTAGTTATGAAACAGGAGTGTGATTTCAACATCGCAGTTTTACAAGTGTTGTTGTCTCTCTCTGGTTATTTATGATGAGTTATGTATAGTGTGAGATTAATGCTCACTAAAAAACAACACAAGACATTGATATAAGTGCAACTTTTCGTGCATTCAGAAAGGACTTGTTGACGAGAAGAAGAAAAAATGTTCACCTGGTACTACCGAGAAAAGAAATATTCCACCTGGAGTCTGGCAATCTGGAATTTGAAGAAAAAAGGCCAAACATCACAAATAAGTATGGCAATAATAATAATAATAATAATAATAATATATAAATCACTGGAGAAAGACTATCTGTCTTTCTAAAACTGAAACACCATTTCTTCAGTCCCAACAGAAGTGCCCCCTGAGCACGATGTAAATAAAACTCATGAAACAAACAACATCACAGATTACGAGACGTTACAAAAAAACAATGTGTCGGATATTACTGGGAGGCTTTTGGCGCTGACGCTCCTCGGCTAACCTGCTAGCTCGCTAATGCTAGCTGGCGTTTTTTCCTTTAAACCCTTAACCAGATAATCCAGCTCAACGCTTCTTTGCACAACTACCCGCGAATAACTCCGTTGCGTCATCGAGGCCAGCGGCAGCAAAGCGCAGTTGTCAAGACACAATATCCAGAACAAGTATCGGACATGAATTGTCTTATTATCATCATCATCAACGTTGACTGACACCTTTGCTAACGGTAGATAAGCGCGGAGCGACGTTAGCTGTTAGCGGTGTTAGCTGACTGGCAGGCGCGCGATCATTTCTCTCCCGTTGTCTCTCTGTCTCTCTCTTGGTGACGCGTTGGTAACCGACTTGTAGAGAGTTGTTTTGTTTGTACTCCGCCAGTGAGGTTGTGTTTCGTCAGCGCAGCCACAGCGCAGCATGCTCCTCTCTACGGGTCGTTAGCTAAGCGCTAGCTAGCTTGCTAGCCAGCTAGCGTCGCCAAGGCTGTGTGCGGACGACAACTGACTTAACGACGAAAACAAAGCAACGTTGCACGTCAACCGAGCGAATGTCGGTAGCGCTGGTTGTCGGTCACGACTCGGTGAAAGATGCGGCGGCGGCCCGTTGAGGTGAGAGTCGCATTATTACCTGGTTCTGGGAGAGAAACGCAACCTGCCCGCGGCGTGAGTGAAGTTTGTTTGACGTTAGCAGCCGCAGCAACATCCGCCGAGACAGATTAACTCCTCACGTCGGTGATTGTCATCCACACGAAAATCACTTTAATAAGAAAAATGTGACAATAAAAAAAAAAAAATCATCACACACCCCCAAAAGAGACACTAAGATTGAAAAAAAAAAAAAAAGGTTGTAATATTTATATTTCTTCCATAAAACACGTCACTTGGTTTTAATTCAATACCTTTTTTTATTTAAGCTGCACGTTTAATATTATATTGTAAAGTCAACGAGTATTTATGAAAAATAATGTATATTTGAATGTATCACATTTGACCTGATTAGGAGAGACAGCAGGCGTAAATAGTGGCTGCGGCAGTCAGATGTGGCTTTTCCGGTTTCCGCCACTTGACCTGCGGTCGCAGCTGCCACTTGTTTGTGGCGGCAGCCACCGACCCGCCGTTGTTTGCGTGGTACTGGAGCAGTGAGCCTGAAGTCTGTCGCTACGAACAGGACCACAGTCTATGAACAGGACACCGGTTCCAGAAAGTGAAGTGAAGAAACATAATCGCAGTTACTTTCCACATTACGTTTTTGTTGCATTATTTTGTATTGCTTAAGTTTATTTGAGTAATTTGTGTGCTTATTGGCGCTGTGAAGTTTAATCGGATGAATCATATATTTCAATAATTCCACAGTTGAATCTCCTTTATTTCGACAGAACTTATTGGTTATGGATACCTTTAATATATTGGTACCCTGTAAGAATAGCTGTTAATTCATGTATTCTTTAAGGTTGATTCAACTCTGCTCCATTACTTTTATACTCATTATACGAACTTAATTTCGCACAAAGAAATATCTTATAGTACATACTCTGTCTTCATAACAGTATATAATAAACAGAAAATAAACAAACAGACGAAACATAAAAGATAAAATGTGAGAGTCTTATTCTGTTGATGTAATCAAGTCAAGTAAGGCAGAAAGTTTCAGGGCATTTTTGTTCGTCATATATCGAAGAGACTTTGTGAATGAAATTAGATCATCCTTCCATCCATTGAGGTGGGGTTTCACTTTTAGATATATGAATTTGTGGATAAAATGCTTTCTCAATAAAATCAAATTGTTAATAAAGAAGTGCAAGTTTTTCTCCTTCACCAACACTCCCGTTTTAATTGACATTACATTATAATAATAATAATACATTTAATTTATAGAGCACTTTTCATTGCTAAAAGCAATCTCAAAGTGCTACAGAGTACAAAACAAGATAAAAGAAGGGTTCGGTGATATATCCTTGGAACAAAGCCAATTTTGAAATGCAGTCCAAAAGTCTTGCACAGCTTCACACTGGAAGAAAACATGCTCTATGGTCTCAATATCCCTCTCACAGATTCCACAAGAATTGTTATCCCAATTAAATATCTCGTGCAAGAAATGGTTGGATGGATAGATGTCATTTAAAATTCACTTTAGCCTTGGGTAGGACTGGATAAGATAAAACTCTAACTCCATAACTTGACACCTTGGATGTATCATAAAACCATGGTGCATAAAACCCATGTTATATTATTCTCACAATAGGTGGGAAAAGACCCGCCCTAACTCTGCCTCTGATTGGCTAAAGCTCAGTCATAAAGATTGTTGATTGGTTACAGTAAGTGAACAATATCGGGGCTAACCAATCAGAGGCAGAGTAAGGGCGGATCTTTCAGCTCCGTGTCTCGGAACGCTTGGAGACAGCCAATCAGGTCGAGTCCATCCGTGCTACCTTAGCCCAGCTCGGTCAAAACAACAGCTCGTCCAGTGTCACTAGCCGTTTCCTGTTAGCATTCACAGCATAGCCAGCGACAAAAACTAAAAACGCATAAAATGTTAAATTAACAAAAGCGTGTGTTGTCCGTCGATGTTGTCTTTTTCATTTTGGCGTCCGTGTACTCCAGAAGGCAAAGCTAATTAGACGCGCCGTCGCGTCGCTAGCCGCCAGGCTGCTAGCCCACCCTTGCTAACAACGGCGATCCAGCAGTGAAAGATGGGCTCCGTGCTGAGTCGCAGAATCGCTGGTGTCGAGGACATCGATATCCAGGCCAACTCGGCCTATCGATTCCCACCCAAATCTGGTAAGTGATCGACAGTTGGCTTGGCTGGATTCTGAATCTACACATACATGGATCGAGTAAAGCGAGAACTTGTATCGAGCTGCTGAGCATCTAATCCCATCAAGTCAAGTTGTAATTACTTTATTACCAACTGCTGCACAGTTAGATGGAGGCTGGAAACGCATGGACGCATGTTAATGTGTCTGTGTTTCTTCAGGGGGGTCACACGTGACTCAGAATATGTTGTGATGGTTGCAGATGCTTATTATTAGATTATTACAGCATTGTCATCAAATCACACGAAGCCAAACAGATGTATGTTTGATGGTGATGTTGTAGCCTTGAGTTGTTAATGACACTTTCACCTTGTTGTTATGATATTTTCAGACAGTATAAACACAGTGTGGGGACGGGTATATTGGATGTGAGACCAAGAAGTCTGACTCAGTTTCAAAACCAATAAAAACCATCAGGCATTTTATTGTCATTCATAATCCTCTCCATACCAGTCTACATCTTTGAGGATTGATACGGTGATAATGAAGTTGCTGGAAGTCCTGTTTCCAAGTGTATGGATGGTAAAACTATTACTCTGTTCAGAGATGTAATGTTGAATGTGATTGGTTGAGGTCGTTTTCTAGGGGCTGTCCGGTCTGGGTGTTGGGTGATGTTAAACATTAGCATGGGGCTGAGACTGATAAATGTACCCCAGTTTTATGTTATGTCAAACAACCCATTTTTTTTCTGTAGATAAATTATAAACCGTTTTGTTAAAGAATCAAGAACTTCACTTGGCATTGTGCAGCTAAACCTTTTTATTTTTACGGATGGACAACTTGAAGTAACTGCATGTAAAGAGAGTTATTGTTTACAAGGACACAGGCAGAGGTCCCTTTTTGAATGAAATGTACAAAATAACAATAAGTGTAGGAAAGAAAAATGAGCAGTCCAATGCTCGCACTCACGCCTTCATTATTCATATTTTTTCTCTCTCGTCCTCAGGGAATTATTTTGCGAGTCACTTCTTCATGGGAGGAGAGAAATTCGACACACCACATCCAGAGGGATACCTCTTTGGAGAAAACATGGACCTGAATTTTCTTGGAAATAGGCCAGTGCAGGTGAACACTGTTGTTTTTCTTCAACCCGGTTGTTGCATATTTTCCACAGTTGCAAAGCTACAATGCAGTAGTTCCACATTTATTGTCAGTAATGGCATTAAATAAACAATGTTGCTAGTTTCAAGTCACATGATTAATGCTTTCATTTATTTCGCCAGTTTCCATATGTGACGCCTGCACCCCACGAGCCTGTGAAAACCCTGAGGAGTCTGGTCAACATCAGAAAGGACTCTCTGCGTTTGGTCAGGTAAATATAGTGATGCAGTATTATGATACAAATTGCAGTAAAAGTAAAAAAAACCAAAAACAATATTAAGGACAAGAGTTTTCCAATGTGTCGATCTCTTAGCAATGCCTGTCAAACCTCTCGATTCCAGGTATAAAGATGACTCGGACGCACCAGTGGAGGAGGGTGAAAAACCCAAGGTTCAGTACGGTGTGGAGTTCACCTTCGATGCTGATGCTCGAGTGGCCATCACCCTCTACTGCCAGGCATTTGAGGAGTTCTCCAATGGGATGGCAGTGTAAGAATTTAAATTGTCTTTCTTTTATGTCGCTAAATCTCACACAGCTCTATTGTAGCACAAAATGTATAAATTACAAGATCTGAATCGTATCTGCTCTGTTATTCATGGAATATAAATGACATATTTAAATCCATTAATGACTCTTGTGTGAGTTAAATATAAAATAGGGCACCTGTATCTGTTAATGAAATGATGGTTGTTAAAATTTGACTCATATAAATATCAGCACAGCATCGTTAGGTTTATAACACTTGAACTCTCTTTTATATGTGTAGTGAGATTTGAGCCTTAGAGCAAAAAGACTAGAATAGATACGGTGGGTTCTTAGCAACCACCAGTCACCATGGATACTGCAGATAAGACTTAGAACAAGATGAAAGTAATACTCTGTACTGAAGTAATCGTATATGATGAGGCTGAATGATGATTCATTTTTCTGGATTTTCGAAATGCTGCGATTTTTCAGTTTTTCTGCTATTTTCGATTTTGTCCAGAGACACAAATTATTGATCACTTCAGATCTCGTTAGGCTTTCCACACTGATAGATTCAGGCTTCATCTTCCTGCACACTGACCCTTGTTTTCTGTGATATACTGTATGTAGGTACAGCCCAAAGGATCCATCAATGGTCTCTGAAACTGTACATTACAAGCGAGGGGTGAGCCAACAGTTCTCCATGCCGTCTTTCAAAATCGATTTCAGCGACTGGAAAGAGGAAGATGTGAGTATCTGCAGCTTTAGTTAGTGGAGTTTGTTGCTGGGACACGCATCACAAACATGAATGGGCTTTTTTTAGTTTTATGTCAGTAAACATCTTCTACATACTGAGGTTTTGCCAGAGGTCTGGAGATGAGACTATCATCAAGACGGTTGACTTGTTACTCACAGATATTCTGAAGGCCCCTGTCCTCTGTTTACAATTACACTTCATTGGAATTAAAATATATTTATTTTTTCCCTTAAAGCTGAACTTTGACCTCGACCGAGGAGTGTTTCCCATGGTTATCCAGGCTGTAGTTGATGAAGGAGACGGTAAGTCACAACTGCTGCATAACAATCAAAACAATAATACTTTCTACCGAGACTGTCAGACAAATGTAAAATAAAATAGCAGCTCAGTAGTTGCAAGGTGATTCACTGAAAATGTCAAACTTAAAAGTTTAATTGTAAATACTAATTGGGTCAACTTTGCATTAACCTTTTTTATCTTTTTTCCAGATTGCCTTGGACATGCTCACGTACTTTTGGCAGCCTTTGAAAGAGTAAGTATACATCTGCATAAATGTGAATAATTTAAATATGTATAAAACAAATTTTATGAGCTTAAAAATTGTTTGTTTTGTTTTTTTTACCTCCAGCACGTTGATGGCAGTTTCTCCGTCAAGCCTCTGAAGCAGAAACAAATTGTAGGTTTACAAATATTCTTATTTCACTATTAACATTTTGAGTATTCAGCAAGTTATTGGGAATTCAAAGGGAAATGTATTTTATCACAGTCTGGGAATTGAAGTCTGATCTACCTATATTCTGCCTTAGATTTTTTAAACAAACAGCATGTTGGTGATGCAACACAAGGCAGGTGAAGGAAGACTTTCTGGAAACAGTGCAGGACGATCGCTCTTAAAGAAATATAAATATTTATAGTATTTCGGCTGCATTCTGTTTTGATCCTTATACCATCTACAACTTTTGAAAGACTGTGCCGAGACCCCTGGGAGTCTGGTGGTAACTTTAAGTAGACATTGAATGTAAATAATAAGGCGCTCAAAGTAATTGTACATGTGTGATTTTAGTTTTGTTCTTAATCTCAGACATTACAGTGGTTTTTTTATATCAAATATACTGGAAAAACACTCATTGTGTATCATTCTATTTTTATTTTTCTCTATCTTTTAGGTGGACCGCGTGAGCTACCTCTTACAGGAGATTTATGGGATTGAGAACAAAAACAACCAAGAAACCAAGGTTTCAGTGAACAACTTACTGTCCCTCATACCTAAATCACAAGGCTGTAAATGTTCGGCCATGTTTTTATTTTTACAGCGTATGATTTAATTTCTCTTCTTCCAGCCATCCGACGATGAGAACAGCGATAACAGCAACGAGTGTGTCGTCTGTCTGTCCGACCTGCGGGACACGCTCATCCTGCCCTGCAGACATCTGTGTCTCTGCAACTCCTGCGCAGACACCCTGCGTTACCAGGCCAACAACTGTCCCATCTGCAGACTGCGTGAGAAGTGTTGCATTCAAACAACTTTAAAGTTCAACATAATAAAATAGCTTTAATCGTTGTGCTTAATTTGACCTGGTGTTCCTCCACCCAGCGTTTAGAGCCCTCCTGCAGATCAGAGCTGTGAGGAAAAAGCCTGGAGCTCTTTCTCCTGTGTCTTTCAGCCCTGTTCTGGCTCAGACTATGGACCACGACGAGCACTCGGTAAGTCTCATAATATGTGATCTAGATTTGTTCAAAACATTTATTGAGCAGCAAGTTGCAATGTTATGTGTAATTCAACACTTCCCTGTAATAATCTGAGGGCAGCAGCAGGATCGTGTTGAGAGGCTTTGGGAAGCAGGAGCCAAAAACTTCTTCCACAAAACATGGTTGAAAAACAAAATGTATATATTTGAACTGATTCGATTTTGGTGGTCAGATGACAAAGATCACTGGTCACTCATAAAACGTGGAAGTAATGAGATTTTATATCCAAAAGGTCAAATTCACTTTGCCAAAAAAACTTGGGAACAGAAGGGGAGATTGTGATCATATTTTCACATTTGGTCCGATCCTCTGTGCCTGGACAGACATGGTAAGGGTAAAAGCACAGATTAAGAGTTGGAGATCTGATTCTATCTGGTAATAGTTAATCTTTGACTGATATCTTTGAATCCTTTTCACATTCAGTGTCTAGTTAGCATGCATCATCACCACCAGCCTGTGTGTGTGTATGCGTGTGTGTGTGTGTGTGTGTGTGTGTGTGTGTGTGTGTCTGCAGGGCACAGACTCGGTGCCTCCCGGCTTTGAGCCCATCTCACTGCTGGAAGCTCTGAACGGTCTGCGGTCGGTATCTCCTGCCATCCCGACTGCACCGCTGTACGATGACATCAACTTCTCCGGGGGTTTGGGTGGTGAAAGCCGACAGCTGAGCTCCCCAGAGCATCTAAGTGATGGGAGTCTGCAGAAAAGCAAAGTCAGCAAGTCACCTGACAGGTAATGGCACAATGGGGGGGGAAATCATTACTGTATTTTATCAGGTTAGTTATCTGACTTCTACTTTATGTATTTGTTCATATTTTTGTCTTGTCCCTTCTCCCCTTCAGCACCCTTAGGTCTCCGTCTTCTCCCATCCAGGAGGAGGATGAGGAGAAGCTGTCTGAGATGTCTGACGCTCAGCCACACACGATGCTGTCCAGCAACCCCGCCCCCACAGACGTATGACGCCACGTCACTGTCTGACATTTAAACTTTGACTTTTCTGCAGACAAGAACTTTAAAAAAAGTTAAGATCTTTCTCTTCTCTCTTCCAGGCCACAGCAACCGAGGACGTCGCAGAGTCCCTGTCTCCAGACGACGGTGAGTTTCCTCTTTTTGCTGCTCTGTAAAAAACAGTCAACTATGTTGTTCGTGTGACACCGTTGACGCTGTTCTTCTTCTCGCTGTCCCGGGTGATCCAGAGGACAGGATGCATGCGGGTGGAGACATCCTGCAGGACTGCAGCAGCGAGCACAGATGCTTGACCAAAACAGAGAGCGACCCAGCAGGAGACCTGTCTCTGCCAGGTGAAAAATCCTCCTAACTGGAACATATAATAAAAAAAAGGCTCAATGCAAACAGGAAAGCAATGAAAGATAAGAAAAAGAACTGGCATTAGACCTTTATTATGACGGATTAGAGGAAAATCAGTTCAAGCACCAACTGCAGCTCCTATTTCTGACTCTTTTTCTAGTTGATCAATCTCTGCTCTGGTACTCCAGCCTAATGTCTTTCTTCTTTAATCCAATACTGGCTGTAAATTCTCTGTGCTTTTTCATCTAACCTGAGTGCTCTTGTGCTTCTTTCTGTTTCCTAACACTCCTCTCCTGTTCCCCGTCGTCTTATCCCTCTGTACCGCCTCACGTTGGGCAGCTCTAGGTCCTGATTCCTGCTCTATTGGTATGGAGGAATAACTGCGGTAGGTTTTCCTGTCCGCTCTGCCTCGCCATGTACGAGCTCCACTGAACCCTGTTCTCCGTGGATACATTCTCTATTGTTTGTCGCAGCTAGAAAAAAAAGGATCCAGCGGGTATTATTGAGTGCATTAGCTGCGATGTGCCAGTTTTTTATGCAGCCAAGGCTTTAGAATATGAAGAATAAGCACAGTTTCTTATGTGTGAAGTCTGTCTAGATATTTCACATTGAGCCATGTTTGCTCATCTATTGCTCAATGCTCTCCAGGGTCGTCCGAGTCAACGGAAAGCCTGAAAAGTCAGAGCACAAACTGCTCCAGCCAGCCCCTCCTGTGTCCCACGAGCAGCCTTCACATGGAGGATGAGCATCTCGACCCGTGACTCTGATCCGGACGTTTCCCCTTTCATCCATCACAACAGGTTTATGCTTTACAAGGATCACCCAGTCCCCCTGTTCCTTTTCACAGCCCTAGCTCAGTCTCTTGCGTCTGCGGTCACAGAGTCATCAAAAGTAAGGTTCACCAGGACCAAGGGAGGACCGTGTTAATTCCATCAACGTCTCTGACATTAGAAAAGAAATTTGACTCGTGCAAAGATGCTCTTGGAACCTTACTTTAAACATTTCATTAACTGTCAGATGTTGTCCCTTGTGGCAGAGTTGTGGTCTAGTCATGTGGATCCCAGATAATATTTCACTACCTCTCATGGTGGTAGTGAAGTGCTTTGAAGCTTTTAAGCACACTTCCTTTGAATTAACTTGTTTTCTTGACACTAAATTCAGACAGATTTATATAATAACACTTTGTGTTTTGATGTTGTATTCATCAGTGGATCGCAGTAATGACTCGAGAGCCCATTTTTTTTCCAGTTCAGACGAGCATTTTGGGTTCCGAGCAGACATTCGAGAGCATATTACTCACGTACGTGTGTTCATTTGAAGTGATTTTGCACTCCTTTATAATCCATTCCTTCTAACGAGAGTTTATGATGACGTCAGTTTCATTCTTCTTAACGTCGTGTTCTATTATTTCAAAATTATGTGATATCTATGTATCAAAACTGTACTAGAATCCTATGTATACTTGCATATTATATAGGGGAGAGTGGGGGAGTCCTGTAGGGCTGCAACTAACGATTATTTTCATAATCGACGAATCGATTAGTTGTTTGGTCCATAAAATGTTATCAAATTGTGAAAAAAATTAAGATTGTTTTTCCCACACACCAAATATATTTAGTTTTCTGTCATAGAGGAGCAAAGAAACCAGAAAATATTCACATTTAAGAAGCTGAAATCAGAGAATTTTGACTTTTTTTTTCATAAAAACTACTTGAACCGATAAATCGATTATCAAAATAGTTGGCGATTAATTTAGTAATCGATTATAATCGATTAATTGTTGCAGCTCTAGAGTCCTGATATTGAATTAATGGAATTATATTCATTAAACATGCACATTATCTAAGAATTACATGATGAGAACTACACATTTGCATCCTAACAGCTGAACTCAAAGATAGTTATAGCCTGCAACAAGCGTAGATGCTCCAGCTAGTGTGCGTGTGCTCACTGAGTGTGGCACGGTAAATGTTTTCGTAGTAGATGTGGCAAATCTGTACAGTCCTCTCTTTTTTTGGTGGCAACGCCCCGTGTTGGCTTATGTGATGTAGCTGCAAAAAAAAAAAGCGGGTCACGGTGTTTGTGTGGCTGCAACGCCTTTAACTCACGCTGGTCCTGTATGTGTAGCGCCATGCATATACATCTATGTGCCTTGAGCTGATATGGCCGCCTGCTTGGCGCATTGGACATTAGTGTTCTACTAAATGCTACAGTACATAAACCGTTTTCTGCCCGTCAACAGGATTTTTGATGCCGATTGTACAGAGCCATTTTTTTCTCTCTCTATCACAAACTTCATGCTACTGGGGAAAAAAAGTTGTATCTTGTTATTGAGCAATATTAAATTGAACTGTTCATTTTACTACATTATGACCATTTATCAATTATGCATTTAATCTCAAGTGTTTAGTTTCAAGTGGATTCTCTTTTCTGTACGTTCGACAAGAAGGAAAAGACCCAACGCAACAGATGCAAAACGTTGCATTTTAATAATTTGGACTAGAACTTGCATGTGGATTCGTTGGCATTTAAAAACGTCTCACGGCTTTAAAGTGAACAATTGGTTATTTTGTCTTGACCCCCCCCCCCCCCCTTCCTCTTCTGTGCCATTTCAACTTGACACTGTGCCTTCCTGTTCTTGTTCTGACCACTATTGACCTGGTATCCAGGAAAAACTCCACAGTAGGTGGTTTGTGGCTCTGTGTAAAATCAATAGCAGTCTCTCCTCGTGTGTATAGCAGCATGTGTAATAACAATAAAGAACAAAGACTTAGTACTTCCAACTACCGTTTGTTTTTTGATTCCAGTGTTTCTCTATTTTTTTGTCTGCAAATTACACTAATAATACACATGCCAGACATTGCTGTCAGATCAACAAGAAATTAACTATTATCTAGATGATATTAATCATCTTACCCATAACTAGTCAGCGTAACTGTGATGACTTCACAGGTCGCTGTAATGTGAGGTAAATGTTGATGAAATGCTTTATGAGTTTAAGGGAGAAAAGTATGTCAAGGTAATGTAGAACATGTTATGAAGAAGCTCAATGTGTGTGATGTGCAATAATTTAAAAGTAACTCAAAGAATGCAAAATTATTATTATTTTAAAAGTCCCCACATTGTAATTTTAATGAGTTTCTATAGAACACTTAAAGCCAAAATCTTTGTAGGCGGTTTATGAACAAAAGATTTAAAGATATTTTTGCCAAACCTGAAAGCTGACAGCTGATGTTTCTGAAATGAAGAAAATTATTACAATATGTGTGTGTGTATCCTGGAAAGGCCCCGTGATAACATTATTCTCCTTTTTTGACAGACAAAACTACGAATGTCCGTCATTTAAAGTGGAAAACTTGAGTGCAGGCACAAGTCTTCTATCAGGGTAAACACTTCCCTCTGCTGGACAAGATGGCAACATAACTGCCCTGTGAAATTTGGTTCAACTGTGGTTTTATTTACAACAAATACATGAACCATTAACTGCTGTTTCACTTATTCCACCTGAAAGGACACGAGGGACCTGCCACTTTCTGATTATTATTACTGTCTTGTCTTGTGTGTGTGAAAAAACATGCATTTTTTTTGTCAAACTACAGCTTCATGCTGTTATTTAAATTGTATCAATGACGTAAGGAGTGTCCCTCAGTGTTGTGTGCATCTGGGAGCAGAGCCGCTGCTGCTGCTGTTGAATAAACCACCTCTGGCAGAAGAAGGCTGAAGGATAAAACAGAACAACCTGCACTGTCAACAAATTAACTAGAGCTGACTCAGAGGCAAGTGGATGAATACTTACACACACAAACACACACAAACACACACACACACACACACACACACGCACACACACACACACAGTTGTGCATGCAAAAACACTGTTGCACACCTTTTACTCTTATGGTTTATGACAACATTTAAAGTGTTAGAATTCCAACTAAATTCAAATAAAAGTTAATACAGCAACTACTGTTAATTCAAAAACCTTATAAAAGTATGAAAGCACCAAATCTTAGTGCATTAATTCAGATTTTGTACTTTTGTGCTCAGATGTTACTTGGTTTACATCGGAGATGCTTTGTAAACATTGTAGAAACGTGGTATGTGCGATCATGACCAGCTGGTCTCATTTGGAGAAAGTACACACATGTACATGTTCTAGTTTATTGCACGTGAAGCAACACATACTGTACATTGCACTGGCCAGCTGATGCCCGGGGTGGTTCACTTTAGGATGAATTTTCCAGCGACACTTTAAAAATCTGCGTAAAGCTGTTTCATATTTCAAACAAAGTGACATTCCTCTGGGGTAATGATTAACATGCTGCTCTCTGCTCTCTCAGCTGGACCGACAGGTGTACGCCACCCGGGTAAAGTTTAATAAGGATTCAGTTACACTGTGGCCTCAAGCTCGACCTATAAAAACATAATACACTTGGAGAATATGCGTGCGAGTGTACGTACACACACACACACACACACACACACACACACACACACACACACACACACACACACACACATGCTGTAAATGAGATGAGGGTCCATGGCACTTTTACATAGAGAAGGTCAGAGGGTGAGTTTGTACTGCATGCATATAAAGTTAGAACTCTCATACGCCGCATTCCCAGGCTCGAGCTCCTTTCGTGAACTCTTCTTAAATTTATTAGCTTGTCTGAAAAAGCTGAAATATGTTTGTGGGATTCTCAAAATTTAACCTCATCCTTTTAAAGATCCTTTTAAGATTTAAGAGGCCACGAGGAATTATTTCACAGACCGCCCGCACCATCCCGCCCCCCTCAGGCCACACAGACTGACAGAGTTGCAGGTCATTAAAGGTCAGTTTCATCTACTGGACGACTCTGTGTGAACGCGCTCGCCTCCAACGTCTGACGACCTCACAGGTGGAGATGTTTGTCGTGTCCGTGATTGGTCAGCGGCCCAGGTGACGTAGCCGATGGCTCAAAATAAAGGAGATTTCCCGTTCATCGCGGTAGGGGGAGGCCAGAATGGGGCAGTGGGATGAGACAAATAATCCTTAAAACAGTTCTATTTTGTTTTTGATCTTTTAAGGCGACAAAAAGCAATATTGAGAGTGGAGTGATTGTGGATTGAATCCTGTTTGGTCACAAGACACAAAAATGGTAAAACCATTTGAGAACAGATGAGCTTTTCTCTGTTTGTTTGCTTTGTGTATTTGCAGATGCATAACAGTCTGTGTAAATAGGTTTACCTCAGGGCCAGTCAGGCAAGTGCTCTCTCATCTAATTAGTCTGTGCTAAACCTCTTTGAGGCATGAAATCATCCCAACAGCAATCCACACAAAGCCCCCCCCCCCACACACACACACTTGGAACAGTTCAATTAGCCCACATGCCCTTGATCTGTGAAAACATGCAGTGCACATTTTATAGCACACGTGCTAGGTAAATCTTAATCCATACCTATCACATCACATCTGGACAACTGCGTTGACAGATGTGCAGTGATATAATTAGACTCCTTGTACTACTCTTGTTTGACCTGGCGTAAAATCTCATCTACACCAAAAGATACTCACCAAAGGGGAAAAAAATATAATAACGAAAAAACACCAAAGATTTTCTTAATTTTTGGTTAGGGAGATATACAAACTATTACTGTAACTATCCTATTATGACGGTATTTGAGATTTGTGTCTAATTAAAACCTACACAATGTAATTCTAATTGTCCATCTCTGACCTGGGTTGTTTAGAACCCCACACCCCCCCCACTACCCTCCACTACCCTCCACTACCCTCCACCCCCCAGAACCATATATGTCAATCATTTGAGGGAAGGGGATTTAGAGACTTTGGAGACACGTGCACAGACAGACAGCTAACCTACTTTGAGGTGACCACTTCACATTATGAGATCAGAGAGACAGAGGAGGAGGAGGACGACAAAAAGAGCAGGAGGGACACAAAGGTCAGCATCTCTCCTGCAGTCCGAGCTGTGAGGACTAACCAGAGGACAGGGGAGAGTTCTTTTCTTGGCTTTGACTGCACTCGTCTAGAGCTGAAATTCTATTACAAAAAGCTGGGAATAGAAGAAGAAGAAGACCTATAAACAAAAGAGTTCTGAGATATAATAATCATGGCACAGCAGGTCAGCGGCTCACCGTTCCTCAAGCCCTTCTCCCTGAGGGCGGCGGTCAGAGTGGTCAGCCCTCTGCAGCAGAGACGACACACGCTCCCCGCCAGCGAGTTCCGGAACCTCACGCCGCAGGACGCCATCAGTGTGTTTGAGATCGAGAGAGAGGGTGAGTCCATGTCCTGGAAAACCTACACAGTAAAACTAACGTGATGTGTGTTTTCACAATCTTGACAGATTTTTCCACGTGTATTAGATAAATTGAACACTTTCAATTGGGGAAATATAAACTTTTGTTTGTGGACTCAGCTCTAATTTGAAAGGGAAACATTTTCTTTCATCATTTTTAGTTCCAGGACATGACCCACTGTATGAACTGGTTCTTTCCACCCTCCCCAGCGTTTGTCTCTGTGTCTGGAGAGTGTCCGCTCATCCTGGATGAGGTGCTTAACTTCCTGAGTCAGTGCCCCGAGCTGTCGTTGGGTTGGTTTGAGGAGGGACAGCTCGTAGCCTTCATCATCGGCTCTGGCTGGGACAAGGAGAGGCTTTCACAAGTACGCAATACAAGATGCCAAACTACAGATTATTCACTTCTGTTCTCATTGTGTTTTTTGGCGTCATTAATGCTTCTGTTCAACCCCTCTCCTCCAGGAGGCCATGACCCACCACGTCCCGAACTCCCCTTCTGTGCACATCCACGTGCTGTCGGTGCACCGTCACTGTCGCCAGCAGGGCAAGGGCTCCATCCTCCTGTGGCGCTACTTGCAGTACCTGCGCTGCGTGCCGGGCCTCCGGCGAGCTCTGCTGATCTGCGAGGACTTCCTGGTGCCCTTCTACCTCAAGGCCGGCTTCAAGGAGAAAGGGCCGTCGGCCATCTCTGTGTCCAACATGCAGTTCCACGAGATGGAGTACACGGTCGGCGGGCAGGCGTACGCCAGACGGAACAGCGGCTGCTAGTCCCTCAGTCCCAGGCCCCCGCCCTCCCCTTACACTCCGACTTACTCACCACTTACATGGACTCAGGGCAGAAAAGATTACAGAGAACACATCTGACAGATGGACAGACAGAAGAAGCACAGCACCAGTGAACACCATCGGACTGGGTTCAGCGTCCTCATGTCAGTTTGACCCACTTGGCCCAAGGAGTGAGGACTGTGTGAGGCCGAGACGGGACAGAGAGTGGATTCACTTCTTCGTGCAAGAAAAATGAAGCCAGTGACTTTACAGACTAATAATCAGAAATCAAATTCCTGTTGTCATCAGTAGCATATCAGCATTGAAAGATTTAAATTGTTTTCCCATTAGTTTATCATCTGTCTAATCAATAGCATTTCATGGTGTGTAATCTAACCAAGGCAATTATTTAAAAAAACAACCATATAAATCCATCAAATCTTGAGTTGTGGTATGAATACTGTTCTATTTTTGTAAACCATATAAAAAGTGATGAATACAGTGTTATTATTGTAATATAGAGTCATTTGAGGATCTATATATTGATCATGCAGCAATTAATAATGATTTGATTGTTTACTGGAAAAAGATGGTAGCAGAAATGTTCTGTTTGTTTCCCTGTTGCTTAATGTGATTAAAATCTTTTTAATCTTCAAAAAGGGTTTTTTTGGTGATTGAGAGAGACAGAGAGAGAGTCGCAGACGGTTTCATCCGTAGATATTATTTTCTTTTTACTGTTGTTTTCAGTTACATGTGAGTAGGCAGGTAGCTAAAACACTACCGTGTTCAGAACAATCATCACTTCTCGAGAAGCAATACACAAAATCAAAGAAAAACATTCGAGTGCTCAGCATAACGTAACAAAAATATGGCAGTAGTTGGTACATTAATCAACAAGGCACCAAAGGTATCAATATTTCAGTTTCCCTGCTTCTGTATGAAGTTGCCTGAATAATAATACAAATCTATGTCCGGAGTGTGATTGTGTGTGTAAAAAAACCAAATATTTCTGTTCTCTGTACCAGCGCTGGTTTCTTTGATTCCCGCCTGACGTGTAAAGAGGCAGCTGGGAGCTTTGTTGAGGTTCAGAAGTGCCATACCTTTGTTTCACTGGACAGTGAAGGGGTGACGATGACTGCCAGACAATTGGGAGGTGATTAAAAGAAGTGGCATAGGTATTCATAAGGACAAAGAGTAAAAAAACAAACAACACAAGCATATTGTCATAGTTCACAGAAAGGGGGGGAGACAGTCTCCAGCCACACAGGAGCAGAGTGGAGACGCACCACAGCTGATTATCATCCGTTTTGACCTGTCGCCCTCCTGTTGAGCTCACGCTGTCCGCACTTCAGTGGAGGTGAGCGTTGAGGTCGTACTTCCCGCAGAACTTGTCCGTGAAAGGGATGCAGGTGAGCAGCTCGCACCAGTCACACTTGATCGGGTAGACGTAGAAGAGCACCACGAGGCCGGAGAAGAGGCCGACGAACACCAGCAGGAAGACGATGATCTGGCAGCGCTTGCGGTACAGGTCCATGCGGCCGAAGCTGATGTAGGGCAGGAAGGCGAAGGACAGGAAGAAGCCAGAGATGAAGCCGCAGATGTGGGCAAAGTTGTCGATCCAGGGCAGCAGTCCGAAGGCAAAGAGGAAGAGCACCACGCACAGCAGCTTGGTGAAGGCCCTCCAGGGCTGGGCCAAGATCTGCCAGCTCTGAAACAACTCCACAAACAGGCAGGCCAAGATCCCGAACTGAGAGCCAGCGGGACCCACCTGAGATGAAGATAATAAGGGAGACGTGAGCCAGAGAAAACGCCAGAAAATGTGTCGAAACACTTATGACGACGATTTAAAAAGTACTCTGCATAGTGTGGTGTGGATGATCAGGCCGCGATAAATTTTCTGTTGCTTGGGGGATTTAGCGGGTCATCACCTCTGCTCTGTAGGGCAGGAAGATGGCCGAAGCCAAGTTGCCGGTGATGCCACTGATGATGTAAATGATCGAGATGCGCAGCCAGCCCGCCAGCTTCTCCAGGTCCCTCAGGATGGTCATCTGGAACGCTACCGACACCAGGCAGTGAAGGATCCTGGGGGGGGGCAGATGTGGACAACGTGCTCACGTGTGTGTGCAGTGTGACAGAGTTTTTTTTTAGGTGCGTGCGAGGTAATCCGACTTTGCCCGTCGACAAAGTCAAACTCCATCTCGACGGAAGCTTAATGAGTTCGTGTAGCGAAGGCACTTTGTTTAATTACCCAGGAGACAGATAAGAGACGGCGGGGAAGACGAAGCACTGCTCCTCTTAACGGTGAGGTCAGCTCTTTAAACTGACTGACTGACGGCTACGAACTACAACAAAGTGCTGCTGTCACTCTGATATTTATAGAGTGGAACTGCAAGTGATGAATGTTTTCATCAGCATGCATTTCCTTTATTTATTGGCGTGTGGACGTTTTGTGCTGATGTGAGGTGATTCACATGTAAAGTCTCTTTTGCTTAGTTGTTTACAGTTATATACTGTATAGTAGGACATTGCTACCCAACATTATATTTGATACTGCCATTGTTTTTCTATATAAATGTCGTATATCATATGTTATATGTGGACCCTCTGCTAAGTCACTATATGCAACTTTCACTATCAGTTTTTTTTTATCTTTATATATTCTTTGTCTTTTGCATATTTGCTGAATGGCTCTTTATCTCGACTTACACGGAGAGTTGCTGACAAACTGGTGTCAATAACCGCGTATGTGACAAACATAAACTCGACCCCGATTCTGATCTTCTAAACATCCTGTTCCTCATAACACATCCTGTGAAAAAACTGATGGAGCCCGCAGGACTGAGACACAGCAGACTTACTTTCAGCTCTTTAAATGTAGCCGTGACGGATTCACAGACGGAGCTCGGCAGCAAAACTGTGCCTGTGGCAGGCATGATTTTATTATCACTTGCACTACTGGGTGGTAAATGCTTTACACGCTGAGATTTAAAAGATCTCTTTTTTATGCGATACCATCTTCTTTGTCAGTTTATTTTTGCTGTATTATTCACATATGTTCTCATTTTCTTAAGGTCCCTGAGAGCTACTGACTCACCCAGCGTGCAGGAAAAGAGAGAGCCAGAGCCGGTAAAACTGATCTGGGATCTCGGGGTTGAGGAAAGGCAACAGGCCACAGACATCATCCATGCAGTGCACCTGAAGGAAGGCAGAGGAGAAGCATATTCATTAAGGCCCATCAGTCATACTGAAACTACAAACGCCCACAAAGATCACAAATAACATGCAAATGAAGACAGAGCCCAAGAGAGATGTGCACAAAACAGTACACTGGGTTAAAAGATTGGCACTTCCCCCCATTTTATCCCCGTTAGAAAATGAAAAGTCTAATTTGTGCGTCCTAAGGAGGGAGATGCTTACTTGAGAGCAGAGAGTAGCCTCCTCGTGAAAGTAGCCGTTCATGAAGGTACAATATTCCCGGGATGTGATCTCACACCTTGCAGGACACAAGCAGCGATTAGTAATCGTGTAAACTGGCCACACGCATCATGTTTCAGACTAGTCCAGGACAAATGTGTCTCCTCACCTCCCTTTGGTTCCGATGCAGCAGGGTCGGCCTGTGATGGTACAGTCTATGTGAGGCAGGTTGGTGTGGTTCCCTGTGTTGTACCTGGTGCAAATCTAAACGCCGGAGCAGAGGAGCAAAAGTCAATCCTTCAAGTTTGATCCCAACAGGATGCTTGATATTGTAGCATTGGTGGCAATAACATCTGCAGGCAAAAATGTGAAACGCGGCATACACGCTCATGTGGTGTCTGAACATCACATCGCTGATTTGCATTCAAATTGAGATTCATGCCTTCGATTTCTCTGTACAACCAATAAGGCAGTGTGCTTTATTCAGAAAACAATGTACCAGTGGAGTTTAATGGAGAAAGAAGACTATCCTTACCTACCAGAAGGAGATTGACATTTTTTCCATCACCCAATCTCAAATTCTCAAATGTTAGTGCAATGTATTTGCAATGTAAAACCCATGTATTTTTTTTTTTGGACGTTTATTAACGGTGCAGTTTTTTAAACGCCTCGGTCTGATCTCTACAAAGCTTGACGTGTGAACCAACTTCTCTGGCAACATGATGATCTACAGGTTTGAGTCTCCTCGTGTCTTGTACTCACTGGCCACTTGGTGATGTCATCCGGCCAATCGTGAGGGGAGACCGAGGCAGGCTCTAGACATATCCTAATGTAATGAAAAGGAAAAACAACAACATGACCACACACGACCAACGGATGTCAGGTGATTTATGCCTTATAAACTAGAAATGGAGCAACTTCTAGTGCGACTAACCTTGGGTCCTGATGGCAAACGGAGCCATACTGTCTGTTTTTATCATCTAACTGGGGAGCGCTGGAATGTCTCGGCCACTTCACCCACACAGCCAGAGTACTCTAAAAATAAAACCGCAAAGGAGAGGGGATTAAAAAACTGCCCACAGCTTCGTCCTGTATTCGAATTATAAAGGTCAAGGAACACAAAACAAACCAAGAAGAAAAAAAATAGGATTTGTTTACAGACCGAGCATTCCTCCTCTGAGGTCTGGACACAGCCAGAGCGATCGTTCCGCACACAGCAGGCAGAGTTGCGTTCAATAGCTCTCTTTTCCCTGATAAGTTCATGCACCTGTTTGTCCTGCCGCATGCACGGAGAATATTTGGCCCCCAAGTGGATCAGGTATTCCTAACAGTGGATAGATAGAATGAAATGCAGTGTTTATTTTAAAGGGCATTGACATGTTTATTACCTCCGCCAAGGGGATTGTGTCCGTCTGTCAGCAGCATCACTCAAAAGCTACAGCAACAAATTCTTTGGAATTTTACGGAGGGATGGGGGCATGAACCGAGCGAGAGGCAGTTACATTTTGGAGCGGGTCCGGATAAATGGGCGGATCCGGGGTGTTCGCCTTGGCGGAGGTTTTTTCGCTGTCAGAGCGAATGTCGGAAAAAGCAGGATGCAAGAGAAGAGCGCTTACCGAACCCGGCCCGATCCAGAAGTTCTCCTGCTGCACAAACTTGACATTTTCATACACGCCTTTGTTTCTTAAAACCTTCACGGGGAGACAAGGGCAAATCACAAAGAGTCAAAATTAGACCCGGGAAGAGCAACGAGGTGCAAATGTGATGCGTTGACGTGTCGAAACGTTCATCACGGCTGAGGCCAGACTCACAGAATCAACCGTCTCGTGCTGGGAGAAGCCCACCGGTGCGATACCGTAGATGCATACAGCCAAGATAGTGATGAGCAAGTGGACAACGGTGATCCAGTACGTAAAAAAAGGCCTGGGGAAAGAGAGAGAGCGTGTACTTCAGAAAAACACCGAACTGCAGCACTCATCACTGAGCTCATCAGTCAGATACGCGGAGTGGTGCGGCACCTGTGGTCGTCCATGTCCTCTATCTGCCGCTTGACGTAGCTGTCGATGCGCTTGCGGTAGGTGCGGTTGGTGAGCTTCCCCACCATGCCCAGCCCGTACGGCCTCTTCTCTCGGGCAAAAAGCTTCTTGACGGGTACAACGATGCGCTGGCCGCGCCGCTGGCCGTTGACGCTCACCACTTCCTGTCGCAAGGGCACCTTCGGCGGTCCTGGGGTTCCTTCTTTGGCTTTGCGCCACCCTCGCTCCAGAGGTCTGGAGGAGGGGAAACAGAGGAAAGAGAGGTTCATTAAGTCTTACCATGAAGAAATAAGAGGATAAGCTCGTGGTTTCGTGGATCATCTCTTCCATTATCTGGGACTTTTGAAGTAGATTGGATCACTTTTAAGAGTTAAAAGGCCTCGTCTGGCTACATCACCAATGAGATCAATAATAATATGATAATATGTGCAAATCCGACTGGAAAACTGTTCTCCTTCTGCCTGTTGAGTAGTTCTAACAAAGCAGTTCCCCTTCGGGACTCAATAAACTTTGTCCGATTCGGATTATTTTAAAGAGCGTTTGTATCAACGCAGCTTGAATAAGGGACACCGTGGCCACGTTTGCACAGTAAACTCACAGCATGAGGTGACTTCTCTCCAGCTCCGTCTTATCTAGGGCACTGCCTGTCAGCTCCATTTCATCCTTCGTGCCGCTGGGCTCCGCCTCTTTCATGGCCGCCTCAGACGGCGACTCGAACACCTCGTCTGCGTACGTGGACAGCTCCTCCTGCATGAGGATATCCTGGAAGAAAGGACAGTGGAAAGAAAATTGTGAGTAGAAAAAAAAATCTAAATTCAACAGAGTAACGACAGCAAAACGGCATTGTTGTTCTTCCTGCCTTACTCTGGCGAAGAAGGACGTGTCCAGTTCATCGGCAAAGTCCACCACGTCTTCCTCCATGAAGCTGGCAGGGGTAAAGCTTCGTCTTTGGGCCCGCCGCAGAGTGCTCTCCCGTAACGAGCGCCCCTGAGGAACACACATTCGTCACGTACACGTGTTATTCCTACAAGCTGTGATTCGGTACATTGTCGTCACTTGACTACATTTACCTCTCGCTCACCTTGACCAGAGCCGCTGCAGCCCGGAAGCTCATCTTTGCCACGGACTCCCTCTTACGCCGGCGAGGCAGTCGGTTGAGACCTGAGCGGGAGCTGGTGAAGGAGCAGAGGGAGGCGGCTCCGGGGGTGATGGGGGTGTGAGGCACGCTGTAGCCGTCCACCTCCTCCACCATACGGAAGGCTCGCCCCCGCGCCAACGGGTCCACAATCTGGGGACCGGCGGGTTACAAGTGGCAGTTAGAAAGGGGCAGGATATCACTATGCACGATTCTGGAAGGATTTCTCACTGCTTCCTCGCCTTTTGCATGCCATGCTGTGACGAGGGGACGTAGAGAGGAGGCGGGGTCTCGGTGCTGGTCAAGGAGATGTTGTCCTGGCTCGGCAGGTCCATCTCCCGGATCACCTGCGGCTTCAGCTTCCCGTAGCGCAGGCTGCAATGGCGCAGGCTTTTCCTCTGCCATTTCTGGGTGGCGTCGCCGTCCTTGCTGACGCCAAACCAGTCCGCCGTTCCCCTAACGGCCACAAACACCGACACGTTCAGTTCTGGGTCACGACACTCACGCGCAGCAAGGGGGCGTGCTCTCAGACTTTTGCTTTTTATGCCTCAGCGGCGGTGAAACCCTATCTGGCACGGCGAAACTTGAAAAAGGAAATATAAAGAGGCACTCATTGATGACCCTGTGAAGGTCCGCCGTATATGGAGGGGGAGGTCGGCAAACATGCAAGAGTCTGATAAGCCCGCACTCCCCAGGAAGTTAAAAAGTGCCATAGATAGTGTATGTAATAGGGGCAGTAAAGGGAATATGCCTGGGCATGTTCAGGCTTGTCAAGTCACACAATCTTTTTTTCACGCTCGCACCCCGAAGCCAAAACGCTGAAAGAAAGAGAGGATTACTGTCGTCCTGGCGCTGGAAAAATAAAATCCATCTTATTCAGACGTTCCCTTAATCTTAAACTGACACGAGCCAGCCTCCAAATCCAATTAACACGGCGAATGAGGATCTTTCTGTGTTTTTTTTAACTCTTTTATTCGCCACCTCGCTCTGCCCCCCCCCCCCCCCCACTTAAACCTTGATGAATACACATGCGGCCACGTTGTTGGTAGTTGGAGCCTAATAAGTACCAGAGCAAACAATGTTACTGCGCCCCGAGGCCAGGAAGTGGAAGTGGAAACATTCTTCAAAGGAAAATCCAGGCGAGCGAGCTGGTTTTTTTCTTCTTCTTCTTCTTCTTCTCACTAATTGGCAGCTGCCGAGTGAACGTTCAGCGTATTAGGTGAGAATCTATTTCTCGCTCGGCTCGCTCGTTCTCGCAGTCAATGAACCTCGTCGATTGTCTGGTCCTCTGGTTTTCAAAGCGTGTGTCGGTGACATAATCGAAACAGGTATTATTCTAGCACGTGCACCAGTGGACACGGCCCTCAAGAACCTTGGTTCATACGAGTATGGTTTGTGTCCACTAAAGAGGCCCTGAGACAAGTACAGCTCAGAGGCAGCACATTTCTTTTGCGTTGAATGCTGTTTGACAGATGTGTAAGGAAATGAGTGACCCCTCCTCCTCCTCCTCCTCCTTCAGGCGCGGCCGTTACTGTGGCCCAGAAGCTAAGAGGAAGTTGTAACAGGGAAATGACAGCTTTTGGTTTCGGATCCTGGCTAATTAAAAAAAAAAAAAAAAAAGAGAAAGAAATCTTTCAAGTAATGACGTGTGACTCACAGCTGCGGGAGCCCGCGGGAAAAAAACAACTACAATTCCTGTAAATCTTCTCGTGTGAAACAAATCAGAATTAATACTGTGAGCTGAACATCCGTAGAGAAATACTCACTCACTTTTTTCGCTTCTCATTGCAAACAAGTGAGCAAACACCCACCGACCGCTCATCCTGACCCTAACATCCTGCCGTACCTGAGCAGGGTCCTGGAGAGCGAGTGGTGCTTCCTGGTGCTGCGGCGAGCCGCTCGCTGGCCCTTAATAGGCACCGTGTTAATCCGCTCAAAGTGCACCCTTCTGCTGCTGTGACCAGGCAGCGCAGGGCCAGAGGGAGGCGAGCAGGGACAGAAGGGGAAGACAAGGAAGGAAAAAAGAGAAAAGACAACATCATGGCAGTGAGAGGGAAAAGGTGCAGCTGGACAGTGCCGTAGCCATCGTGCAGAGAGAGAGAGAGAGAGAGAGGGAGAGAGAGAGAGAGAGCAAGGCAGATTGTTTTTCATCGAGATTTACAACATTAGGAAAGTCACTGTCAGGCGGATGACACTGAGGTTGTTAATCAGAAACGGCCATGCAACTGGTAAAAAGAGGTCAGGAAAGCAGAAACACAGTAGACATATGGAAAAGTTATTCTTGTTTACATGCAGTGGGACACAGGCCGCCATTTAACTGCAGCTCGTGAATCTCATACGGGCGTGTGCTGCTTATATCACACTGCCTTTTACTCCCGCAATCTGCAAACTCACGACACACACTGCTGTCGACCCTGTCACAACACTACGCGCGAGCCAACACGGCCAAAGAGACGTGAAGTTCCTCATGTCATAATCCCAATGCTTGAGATATTGAATGAGTTCACGCTCTTTCCCACACATCACATCGAGATGTCAATGTATTAAATCAAGCCAGTGTACCGCGCCAGCTTGCCTTTACCTCTTTATGGTCTGAGTGATGGATGACTGGCGTTGCAAGACAGGCCGCCGGGTGTCGAAGAGGTCGCGGGGTGGGGACTGGAGGTGGGACGTCTCCACTGGCATGCTGATGCTGCGCAGGAACCCCTGCCTCTTCATCGGCTACGCGGGAGACGACACGAAACCAAAAGAGGAAAAAGTGAAAGTCATGACAAAAATGACTTAAAGGTACTCAGCGAGAGAGAGAGAGAGAGAGAGAGAGAGAGCACCTGAACAAAAGTGGGAGGCTCGTCCAGTGACATCTGAGCCGTGGGAATGTCCAGTCGGAGCCATGGAGGTTTCTTCCTCTGCAGGCTGCTGGTGCTCTCCCGCCGTGGTTCAGCCATGTTGTCTGTCCCACCCCGGGCCTGCCAGCTACACAGAGAAAAAGAGATTGTGTTATAACGATGAGTTTAAAATCACATGTCTTCCCAAGTATGTGTCGTTAAACGCACGTGATCAAAACCTAATGTTATTTTTGCAGCTATCAACGCGACGATTACAATGATTTGTGCTGCAAAATTGTTTCACAAGAGGGAGCTAAGGCCCCTTAGCCGATTCCTGCAAGGGCGTTCACATATTTCTGTTCATTAGAAAGTCAAGGGGAAACCACGGAGAAACAGTCCACAGCTGTTAAGCGCTTCCCCAAAACACTTCACAGAGCCGTTTAAAAAAAAAAAAAAAAGCAGTAAATACTTGAGCTGCAGAGTGAGGAAGTTTTCAGTCTTAAAAATAATCCCTTAATTCTACAGTTGACAATTAAAGTTAATGCCTCTCTGTGGTTGAAAGTTGCCCCTTGCTTCCAGCCGCCATTTATCAGAGTCTAATGACTGCGCGTGAATTCCCATGACGCGGCCCGACGACCACAGGAGGTGCACAGTAAACGTCAGCGTCACACGCACACGCAGCCAGGCCGCAGCTGCAGCCTTGTGATCACCAGCCCTTCATTTTTTATTGTCCCACCGTCTAACCTCACTTCTCTGGGCCTGCTGGTTCATTTCCTGTCGCTCTCTTAGTTCCCAATCATTCCCAGGCAAAAGTCTGAACTCCTTAACCTGTACACACACTCATGAGTTTCACTTCAAATGATCTGGTAGAATCTCTCTGTGCATAGTTATGCATGCATGATTCAATGGGAGCAATATTTCATCCTGCAGACAAGAGGAATGTTAATCGCAAATTGCAGATGTGTAAACGAGCATAATGGCTGTTACAAAAACAAAAAAAATTGACAAATCCCTTTCCAGTCCTTTTCCTATCTGATGCATTCAAAAGGCCTCAAATCACATGGTCGCACGTAGTCATTAAGACACATCTGAGGTTCGGAGCTTCGAGCGGCCATGCGGGGTCACGTCCTTCGCTTCTCTGGTTACAGCTCCGGCTCCTTGAAAGAAACAGTCCTCCGACCACATCTGCCTCGTGTTGCCATTTTGACACACCGCTGGCTTCTGTTTCAGCCCGAGTGATGATGGGAAGCGTCGTCGGTGCATCGCAGCAGAGAGCGACGGAAGGGAAACCACGGAGCCGGGGGTGTTAATATTTAAACACGGTTCTCCGCCTTGGCTGACAGCTATTTCTCAATTAACGGGTTCGCAGAAGGACATTGGTCCACGGCAACATTTCTGCCACGATAGACAAACTACTGAGACGATGCTACAAGAAGCAGAAGATTAAAAGGGGATGTTTACCCTGCAGCAGTCTGCATTGTGATTGTTACTACAGCCTATTCACTGGTCTGGAAGGATTTGGACTTGTTCACCTATTCAGCTTTCATAATGAATGTTGTTTGACCTCCGGTGACATTGTCTGGCCTGTGACACCAGATTAGCAAAAAGCAGACAGGACCAAAGCCAGTGCCAAGTCACGCTCTGAAGTCTATTTGACCCACATTTTTTTGGTGACAGGATGACTTCACTCGTGATTTATATTTTATCGCTTGAAAAAAAAAATTAAAAAGTCAAAAGAGTCATCCCCGCCCCCACTGAATAATCCTCACAGATTTCGTCTCTCTCTCTCAGACTGACTGGCTACTAACATTTGGGAAATGCAAATGTGACACCGGCGCCTCGGTGCACAACTCAAACTGCTGCCACAACGGCCATCTCTCTCTCTCTCTTGCCCCGGGCTGCAACAGCCGACATTTAATTACTTTCACCACCAGCACAAACAGCGAGGCTCCTGACACGGGGCAGATCGGGGACTGGATCTGAACTGAAACAGCAGACTGAACATTGCTTGATTGCACGAGCTTTGGTTTTTCCTGCTTCAACGCTGCAACGCCCTGTCACTGCTGCTCTGCCTCCACAGAATGAAGAAGCGATGAGTGCAAGGCAAGCACACTAAACAACTCCCATTGTTCCTGCTTTTCGGCTTTTTTTCCCCTGCCTACCGTCTCCCACTCATCTCGTTCTTACTCGCATGTGATTGACTTTTTACAAGCGATTACAGCTCAATGCTTCCTCCCTGTTCTCTACTCACTTGTCAGATTAAACCGACATAGATTTGTAAAAAAAAAAACATTGAAAACTATGTAAATGAAGAGAGACTTTGGCTGGAATATCTGACTTTAAATTAAAGCGAGACCCCATAGTCGTTATCGTTACTGAACATCTGTATCCCACACACAAGAAGACACATAAAAGTTTAAAAAAAGACGGCCAAGCCAAGTGCCTGGGAAGTCTGTCTCCCTCGGTCTCTCTCTCTCTCTCTCTCTCTCTCTCTCGTCCTCCTCCAAAGACAACATGGCAGCTGAACTGGCACGGGCCCCGGGACTCCAGTCTCAGGAGATGGAACAGTTGGCGTAGCCACAGCCACGACGGCCACCGACTCATTTCTCACTGTGAGGGAGCGCTCGAAAATGTCAGTCATCTCACCAGTGAGTGATGACCAGAAAATCCATGCGCAGGGGAGAGGTAGAAACTCTAAGGCTGCTCTCTGTCGGAGAGAGACGGGGGCTTCGCAGGCCGGAAGTCCTACAGAGGCCGATATCCTCGGGGGAAGGAGAGCTGATTGAGTCCTGTGTTTTGGCATTGATCCAGGCTGGAGGATTAGCCCTCCCATGACAGTGCACGTTATCTGTTCATGGTCAAGCTTGACAGTAAAAAAACAGTCTTCAAGCAATAGCTTAGTGAGACAAGACAATTCTATTAAAACTAATAAACCTGACCGGCTCCCAGGCACCATCATATCTTATCTCGTTCTCAAGGCGATTGTGCCTTTTGCACGTCGTATGGCGACGATGCGAAGCGTGTAATAGTTTCCCACAGTGTTTACATACCCAGCTCTGATTTGAGGCTCACATTCTTCAGACTACCACGATTTAATCAAGTTTTTTTTCGGTTTTGTTTTTTTCACATTTGTTTGGACTTCAAGATTCACATCTAAAGAGGGAAAACACCCACACCCATATAGCTTTGCACTGCGCCTCGCACGATTGGCTTCCTGCTATCGTTTTGGTTCCCTTGTGGGAAACTAACACTTCCCACTCCATCACCCATGACAATCCTGCAGTGCATGAGTTGTCTTTCATCCTAACCCTCCCAGCCATTTATCTTGAGGGGGAGGAGGACAGACAGGCGGACAAAACACAGAGGACAAGCTGGTGTCTCTCCAGGTGCAGGGATGTCCAGCAGGCCCTATAATTACTGGGGATGACAAGCATAACCCGCACTCCCTCTGTCTGGAGAGCTGCTGTCTATTGTACTATGTCCCGCGTGCAAACTCGAGCCGAATGAAGTTTTCTATGCCATCATTTGACATAATCACCTGGTAAATGGCCTCCAGTCATGCAGAGAGAGGCGCAGGCTTATGACAACAGAGGCCCCAGCCGTCACAGGTGAGGCTTAAAGTCAAACAGGAGACGGGCTCCGTGAACGGCTCCCTAAGTGCCACCTTGAAAACGCTGAAAGAGCTGGTGAAAATAGCTCGGGCTTGTGGGGTGGGGGCCGTTCTTACTTCTTGAAAATTTGTACTTAGTGTGAAACTAGATTTCTGGGGCCGCTCATACGCACACGAGGTTTTGCGAGAGAGCTTCGGCCTCCTGTTTGTCAGTCATCATAAATAAAACATCAATCTGGCTACGGCCTCTTTTATATTGGAGCCGTCAGCATCAGACCGGCTGCAGCTGCCTCGTTTAAAATATCCATCCATGTGCACATGGCTGTGCCATATCAGCACTTTTAGATAAGAAAAAAAAACCCAATGAATTAATTAAACATTTCAGGGCGAGTCATGTGAAATATTTGTGCATTTTTTGAAATCTTTTTCTCTGTCCAGGGCCAGTTCTTTAATCTCAAGGCGAATGCCGTGCCCACATTCCTCAAGATCCCCGGCTGAAACTGAACCAAGCTGAAATGGCAGAGCAGGAAACCACACGAGGTCTAACCATTACGGACAAGGAGCTGGCCGGTTTCCGGGTACTGTGTGTACTCTACTGCTGTGTGCGCCGCTCGACAGTGGGCGGGAGCTGCAGCCGCACCGAGGGCGGCTGACAGGGCTGTGTCATTGAGGCTGACAGAGCCTCAGGTGGCCCCGGCCAAGTAGGGCCCTGCTTGCTCCCGGGGCTGGGATCGCAGAGGCAGGGTGGTGGACAGTGGAAAAGACGACTCGCCGCCTGGCAACCACGACGGGTGACCTCATTAAATCTGGGATACCTCATTCTTGAGAGCTTTCAGCGCTTCCCGGCCTCAGGCCTTCTCTCTCCTGCGCGCTGATGCCGCGTGTACCGCAGGTCAACTCTCCGACCGCTTTGGCTCGAAATGATCACCGCAGTGCGGCCCAAACATTTTCACGCGTATTCGAAAAGCTTTTTCAATATCGAGTGTCGAGTCACTATGATTGAGTGTTATCCAAACAGGCTCCGGATGCTGTTTTTCCTTAAAACCTGATGACACAAACAGGTTGCGTTTGGTTTTTCCCTCATGCTTTAACAGTTTGTCATCCACTAGAAGTGCTCCTACTGCCCATTGTTCCTTCGGTCTCTCTCCTCGCTCGAGCCGAGGCTTGACACTGGAAACAATGGAGGGAAACAAAGCTATTCAGGCAGTCGCTCTCCGAACTTATTCTCAGACTAACACACATTCTCTCCTCAATAGTAACAGACCGAATCAGACATTCTCTCAAATGAAACGCTGCAGACACACTCGATGTTGCTGTTGTGAAATCAACCTCAACATACCGTGTTGGGTTCCCAAAAATGGGATTTCGTAATCATGAGCAGAAAGTCATGATTGCATAGTCTTCTTTTGTGAGTGTGGGTGGAGGCATTTGGGAAACAATGTGAAGAAGCAGCAGCTCTAGCGGTTCACCTTGCTGTGTAATGTAAACATGAATCACTTGTTCTTAATAACACCGCAGGCATGTGTGTTCTGTCATTACTATACTGACATCTGAGGCCCATCTGCGAATCAACTAGCACAGAGACGCTTCTGATCTTTATATAGCAGGTTGTTTGTGTGTGTGTGTGTTTGTGTGTCCCTCGTATAACTGCAAAAGCGACTGATTTTCATTCGGGTGAGGAGAACAGAAACACAGAAGAGAAACAGGCAACTATAAATAAACGTGTCATACTGCAGCGCAGGCATTAATACAAGGTGACTGCAACGGTCGTGGATGATATAACAAAGGAGGGAATTAGAGCATTTCGATTATGTGTCTCTTCTTTTTTGGCCGCTCTGGCAACGATGAAAACAGTGCGACCCTTCCACACACACATTGCTCCTCGACAACAACGACACTGAGATGTGGCCACAGAACAGTCCGGGCCTCAAGCCTCTCAGCTCTCCCTGTCTCCCTTTCCACCAGTCTCACAGGGAAGAAAACACGGCCGCAGGCCACGGAGTGAAGTGCAACGCCAGGAGAGCTGGCGTCATCTGAATTGACCCTACCCATGTGACGGGCTGTCATACCATACCAGCCCTTACGACATTAAAAACACACACACACACGGATACATCAGAAATATCCGTTGCAGCTGACCCAGAGATCGAGTGTCACGGAGGGCTGCGGGGCAGGCATGATGGGCGGCTGACGGTAGGCATGGAGGTTAGGCCCAGCCAAGAAGGGTGGAGCATGGTGTTCCACAAGTCTTTAGCTCAGGTTGTCAGCACTCGGGGCGGATTTTACAACAGAGTATTAACCGTTTAGTCTCGGTGGTTTTGGTCCGGAGTGACTGATTTGCATCAGGCTCCCTCACTGTCATAACAGTGTTTACCAAATGACAGGATCGAGTGCCAGAGATAGGAATAGCTCATGAAAGTATAAACGGTCCTCTAACAGCAGGCAGCGTGCATGTGGTGTATTTTTAGAACTCGATTGCAAATGTACGTCCGTGCGAAAGTGTAGACAAACGCAAAGACCAATCCGGCTCCAGATCTCTGGGCGGCGGCGGGCGGGCTGCGCTCTGACAGAGAAGCAAACGTGACAACCCCTCTCAGGAGCCTGTGTGTGCATCAAACAAGCTTCATAGAACTGGATGTGTCCACTTATCTCTGTGCAAGAGCCAATATCTGTGTCCGCCATCATCGGCGCCTGCGCTCCTTCCCATCTCCCTCCACAAAAGCCTTACATCACACATATTGCCAGGCGAATGCAGGTCCCAGAAAATTGCATTTGGTTGTTTTATCAGCACAAGACACCGATGACTTTTCCTCGTGCAGCAATATCCTGCACAGGAAATCAATATGAAGGAAGAGGTGAGACGGGGAAAACAGTGCACAGACACCAAGACATATAATTACTTCAATGTCGGCGTGCGTACAAACGGAGTATCAGTTGTTTTTTTCCCCCCTTTTGAAACACAGGTGAAACATTATTACACGCATAGCTAATCCAACGCCCTGAATTATTTAGGCGTTCTGCAAAGGTGAATTATTGACAACACGCTTCCTACTGGAGCTTCTGTGCACACGGCGCGGGGCCCCCGCAGCCGAGGCGACTCTCTTCTCAGCATTGTTAACACGATGTCTGGTTCAGCTCGCGACAAAGGAGACGGCAAAAAGGCCCGTCCCTCACATCAGCGGAATAAGTGAGGCTCACTAAGTGAATCTGTATCATATCCCAGTCCAGAGTTGTGCTTGGGCTTCTAATCTTGAGGAAGCAGCTGAGGGTAAAAACTCCCTTGAAGCCAGGCTATAAATAAGCACGCCTCACCCTCCGAGACAATTAGATAAGGTTTTATACATAACAGGAGATTTGTGTGCGTATATTCCTGTGACCACCTCACCTCACCACTAATAATACAGCTGTTGATAATTTGTTTGTTTTTGGGGAACTCCAGCCGCCAGACCTGAAACCTTTCTCTTTTTTGTTTGTTGGTTTGCCGTAGACGCTTTATCGTCAGATTTTCTCCGGCCGAACCCTGCGACGAGATCTCACAGTGACAGAAATCCAGGGGAAATCCGGCAGCTCCTGAAAACCCACCGTACAACTCCCGACACCGGGAGTCTACATTAAAAAAAAAGAAAGTGTACGTGCATGACAGACAGGGAAAAACGCTCGGGGGCCTGGTGGAGCTGCGTGTTGAGGGCAGTTAATGAAATTCAACGAGACTGTGGTATACTCCAGAGGCCCCGTCCTGTAACCTCGCAGCCTAGAAAAAGACTGTGGCAGATGTTTAAAATAAAAAAACAAACAAATAAAAACAAAGCTGCTGCACACATCTGGCTTTGAGGTGGATCTTGATGTCTAGTAAGTTTATCTTTTGAGAGCCAATTACATAAGGCCAAACATGTGTCCGCATATTACAAATGAAATAAATATAGTTAGATTACTAGTGTTTATCACAAAGTTTCTAATTTTGCAGATAATGAAATAGTGTCTCAGGAATCTAAAAGCCCTTTTTGTGATCTATCCTTTATTTATCCAGGAAACTCCCACTGAGATACAATATCTCTTCTGTCTATGGAGTCCAAATGGGCAGCAATGAAATAAAAAGGTTTCATCTATTAACAGATAACACAAAAAAAACATACTGAAACACATGTAGAAAACAGACTACAGCACAGAAACATGCTGGAGGGAGTCAATGGCAACAAAATGGATTATGACAAATCAAAAGCACATGTTAGAGAGCCATGACATTCTTCTGTGAAAACTGATTTTAAAATGACAAGAGAGGGTTCACAATTCCAGGTAAAGAACTTATTTTCCGAACCATGGAAACACTTTTAATCTCCGTATTAAATTTCGAAATCAGTCAAGGGTTGTGTAAACTAGAAGAAAATTATAAGCAATACGAAAGTTAAGCATCTCTATTCACACTGGTTAATCAGAGTCAGAAGACTGACAGGACGGCGGTGTGTTTCTCACCCCTCGACCCGCCCCGCTTTGATGCAAAGTCTAACAACTTACAATCTAATAATACGAGGCTCTACTTCGGACAACAAAAGGGGAGCAGGGCCGTCTTTCCTCGCAGATCCCAGGCCTCCCGAATGTGTCCTGAGGACTGCAAACAAGCACCGTATTGTCTCCGGGAGGGTTGACATTCTCTCGTTAAGTAAGAGGAGAATCGCGCATACAGCGCGTCCCAACAACATGTGATCCCCATCTAAATAGTTTCCACCACGATATCAGCCTGAATCAAGACGACAAAAGGCTGCATTGTGGGGCCCCGATGTGGACCGGGCGGAACAAGGCTGTTTGTGCAGCCCGATCGTAGTCAGAAAAAAAAAAGAAGAAAAAAAAGAAGCAGGCTGAAGTTTTCATTCCTCCATCAATGGAAACGGTGCACTAAGCAAATTCCCAACTAAGATAATAGAGTTAACTCTGTGCAGCAGAGGAGTGCATAGTTCGCGGGCGAAAGCTGGAGAGGGAAGGCCTCAGGTTGTGTTGTGTCACTTCTATTACAGCTCTTCAGGTCCGTCTTTGTGATGTAATCAATCAACAGGTTTAAAAATACTTCACAAAGGAAGAGGAGAGCCATCGTCGCCTCTGTCCTGTCACATCCTCTTTCTGGGGGGGGGGACGACCACCAGCGAAGAGAGAGGTCAGATTACCGCTTGTTTCACCGAGGAGCGCTGGCGGGAAGGAAGCGCAGAGAGCAGAGGAAGGGGAGACGTGCTAAAAAGAAGGCAGGAAACACACCGCAGACCGAGCGCATTCTCGCACAACAACGCACTCTTGCTCACATGCACACAGGAACACAACCACACACGGCCCATGCAAATACACACATCCCATCTCTGGCCACGGGCGAGGCACACGTCACCGCGCGGGCGAATATAACGGGCCCTGTCTGACCGAGGCCTGTCGCCCCTCTCCAGGTGACACATCGTTTTGAGGAAAAAAAGATTGAAGTGGGGCTTGTAGCTGTGGGACAATGGGAATTAGCCAAATTAGCATGGATTTCAGCAAAGGAGAGATTGGAGGCTGTCGAGCCTTTCTTGACACAAAGTCAACCCCCAAATTGGAGCTTAACGTGCTTTCCAAAAGCGATAAGAAATGAATTAATGATCCCGAATTCCTTCTTAATCACACCATTGCTTTCAAATTTAGCTTCCCAAGCCGTGACGTAATCCACGACAGGCACTACAGAGACAAAACTAAAGGGACAAATTTCAAGAGCTTTTCCAAAAACACCAAGGTCCACATAACGTGAATATTAAAATATAACTTTTCGAGGAAAGAAAACAATTAACGAACCACGAGAGGACGGGGTTGTTGTTTTTCTATCTCGAAATTGATCAAAGTGGACTGAGCAGGTTGGAAAACCCCTCTTCTTCTATTACTGCCCCAGAGCCGTCGGCCTTTCATGTCCACAATTGCTGCTAAATCTTCCCAAAAGCGCAGTAAAGTAAACCTGTCCGAACAAGAGAGGCTGGATATTAATCATTCAATCTAATAATGGAATATTTGAATGGTCAACTCATTTATTCTTACACTATGAATGACCCTCTACTTTGATAGTAATATGATCATGTATTTTTCATAGATTGACTCAACCTTCATGGCAAGGTCTAATTGAGTTTTCTTTTCCCCCTTTTAATCTGTTAAACATTTCCTCTCACACATTGGAATTATTTCAGAAAATATCTCCTTGAAAGATGCGCAGACCCGCAAAACAGCCCAGAATATAGATTATTGATCGACCATGTTGATTTTTCGACACTGCGGTTTGTGAATATATGTGCGCATGCACGCCTTTCTGCACCAAAACACCTTCAGCTTCAAGTATCAGCTGTCGCACAGAAAGAGATTGGGATGACGTTACAACTTGATTCTGTTCAGGAAGGAGGGTTTTATTCTATTGTTGCAGAGGCAACATCCACAGAGACCTAGTTAGTTTTTCTAGTCCCTCTGGAGTTGGAGGGAGGGGAGACAATTTATTTTCCCCGCACACACACAACAGCTAGGTTATTTTCATAACGCTCCCATATTTGAATCTCTTTGATCTGTGTCACAGGCAAATAGGCGGCTGATAGAGAACCAACATTAAAATGAAGTTGAAAAAAAGTTGGGCAGATGAATTGGTTTGACCAACAGATAAGTGCTTTTCACAGCAGCTCTGGTTCCCACTGCTGCACGTGGTGGGAAAAACACACACAGATCAACCCCCACATACATCAACTACAACAGACACCTCTGCTGAAACTATACTGTGTGAAAAAGGAACAAAAATCAACTATGTGTGTGTTTTCTCTCACATCCGACCCAGAGGGGACATCGGTGAGTCTGACAGTTACCCCGTCACTGTGGTGCAAGACAAATGTTCGTCACATGCCGTTTTTAGCAAAGGCTGTGAACAACATAGTCCGGACAAATACGAGGTGAGATTTTGGGTCTCTGTGTCTGTCCGAGTGTGAGAATCACTCACATCGGGTCAGCAGCATTTCTATGACTGCTAATCAAAGACAGGAAAACAGAACATTCATGTTACTCTGTACGTGCTACTGTAAATAGCTGCTTTGAAGGTCAACAAATCCACAAAAGAAGCAGCAAAAATACATGGAATGTAACTTCATCCATTTTACAATAATAATAATAATAATAATCATTAAAGATTTTAAGTGTGGGAAAAATAGAATTTCAGTGTAATTTCACTCCTTTTAAACTTTCCCTATAGCCAACGCTGCTATCTTTAACCATTGAATCATCTGTCTGATGGACAGGTTCCTCTGATCGAGTGAGGGGGGGGGGAACCCAGAGCTGGAGCCGGGGTCTCCGGGCTGCGACCAAGGGAGGTGTAAAAGTGAGGATTAAGGGGCAGGAAGGAGGAAGAATGAAGCCATGCAGCTGGACCGAGAGATCTGTGGAAAACTCCCAACAAAGGCACAGGAAAACTGGGAAGGCTGGGGCAGGTCCTCTGGGACAGGCCCAGGTCCAGCGAGGGGGGGGGGGTCCTCACTCCTGATGTGACAAGAAAACACACAGACTCTTTGTCTTTGGAAATGAAGTCAATTTTTCCCCCCAGGTCACAGAGCACACACACACACACACACACACACACACACACACACACACACACACACACACACGTAGGGACGCTTCCTCCCTCTGCTCGTGGTTTGACATTGTCATGCAGGAGCGACAAACGATCGTGGAATAAAAACATTGGTGAGGAGACTGAATGTCTGATTCAAACAAGATGAGAGAGTGTACATATAAAAATAACACTGTCGAGTCCCAGAGCGGGAGTGCAAACCCCCGACAGGCTCCAGGAATAAATGACTTCTGATTTGCATTACTTTTCATGTTTGTTTTCGCCCCCGTGTAAGCAAATATGCCTTCGCCACACATTAGGCTTCGAGCGGGATGCCTCCACTATGGCTGGGCGTGATCAACTGGGCCCCGTAAACGAGAGGTTTCACATCATTTTCCCATGGCACGAGGAACTTACGATCCCCGTCAGCTGGCAGATGGGAGGGGAAAGTTGGCACGAGCGCGGGGCAGGCAGCGGCAGTAGAAAAGGAAAGTTGAGAGTAACAGGATCAGGTACTTGTTCAAATATGCCAACGGTGCCTGGCTCGACGCCACTTCAATCAGCCTGACTGACAAACATCCGACACGGCCCGTCAGATTTGACTGAAATCTATTGCGTCTGTTGCACCGTTGGCATATTTTGGTGACCCGGTCAGCGTCGGCATTTGAAAACTAAAAAGGGTTCAAGTTCAAGTCAGAAACAAGAGGAGCATTCACGCACACCGACTTGGATCCACCTCTCCCGAAAGAGCCAGCTGGAGACAAGTCACAGAGGAGGCCAAAACACACCCTCGTTTCTGGGAAAGCTGCTGGAGTGAGTTTGGTGCATGGTATGTGATGTTGGTGGGACCGTTGAAACTGTCCAGATATAACTGTGTGTGTGTGCGTGTGTGTGTGTGTGTGGGCGTGCAGCTCCATTCAGGGAGCAGTCAACTTGAGTGTAGCAGTCTGGTACACAATGAGGATTCACAGCCTCGGGGCATGACGACTGTGACTGTGCCAAAGATAGAGGGGCGGCGGGGAGAAGTGGAGCGGGCCGGCGATCCTATTTAAAACTGCACTATCATCGCCGCTGTAACAGTGCTGAGATACAGTATCAGTCAGGGTGTTCCTTGAGCCGGTCCCCTGGCCTGACAATGGTCTGAGGAAAAAGTAAACAGACACTACTGCTACACAGTGCCGCCGTTACAGCGATGTGAGGCCTGTGGTGCACGCGTTACACTGCCGACTTCCATGGTGTTGAACGTCACACAGAAAAACAACTGCATCCATACCAGCACTACGTTTGCATTTTTAAAACCGAACAATCTCCGTACACACAAGTGTTTCAGCTCTGCATCAGTATTTTAATCCTTGTCCACACTCACATGCCTGAGTGTGGCCGTTCACGCACACTGGGCATGCGCGTATCGACGCAAACAGGAAGCAGATTGTCCACTCTGCATTTGGTTGCTTAGTTACAGAAAATACTATACAAACTAGAAACAAAAATGGTTAACAGTAGGAGCAGCAAGGGATTTCTTTTCTTGACCCAACGACGAGGCTGAATTGCTACTTAAATTGAGTAAGGTAGTCGAGTCGTGACCAATAAGAACCCATCGGGAAGTGGAGTGGCGTTTCCACACGTCCCCCTTTTTGCCCGTCCACAGTACAACGCTCCCCCGGAGTTTTCAAACCAAAAGGCGCTGGAAAACGGCAGAGTAGTGTGAACGGCAGGGGTGAACGTAGCAGCATTGATGTGTTTTAAAATGAAAAAGTAGTTTCAGCAATGTTGTAACAAACTGCTGCATTGAGAAAAAAATATTTCTCCATGATGACTGAAATGAACAACCTGTCTTTTTAGAAACCTTTACATTGCTTACGAAGTCGTCCCTCTGACGCACAAGCAGGAGCAGGTAATAAAGTAAATCATATGCACACACTAGTGCTTTAGTGCACTGGCTTTTCACAAGCCGCCGCTGCTGCTGCTGCTGTAACACAGCCCCGTGTGAGCTTTGACATAAAATCTTCTGTCAAGGGATTTCACACCGTCAGGACTACGCAATTGCAACATACCTGACACACGCTGTATGTTTCTGTCCCGAGGCGCCAGGTACGAGAAGATATTTATTGGGTTATATCTGCGGCCACGCCCGCCCCCCCCCCCCCCCCCCCGAGAGCTCTTCGCACTGCAGAGGGAAGATCAAAGTTCAAGGAGCCATCGCTGAGAGCTCATCGCGGAGCTTCTGGGAAAAACCGCGCAGCATTCCCACAGCCCTGAAAATGAGCTTTGCCCCGAGGTTAACCAGCCGCAGACACCATGTCAGTGGGAACACAAGCTGTGGGACCAAAAAACACCCTGTAGCTACCAAAATCCAAATTGGATGTTTACATCTCTGCTACAGTCCAACGGTGGCTTCAAGCAAACAACTGAAAAACAATTCACAGTAACCCATATTTTCAAATGAGTCGCGCCTCCAACTTTGCCGCGGACCCGTGTGCACCAAAGGTTTCCTAGTGAATTCTGTGAATGCCGGTTCACGTACGGCTGTCTGGCACATGACAAACGAGGTGCCGACTGGGAGAAGGGCAGGGTGGCATGCTGGCAGACGTAGGCCTCGGAGGCAGGGAGGTGGACCTGAAATAGCCCCCGCTGCTGCAGCACGGCATTACATCACGACTGACTTCACCGACACGGCTGCCGCGGCGTCGTGCCACCGACGACATGTCATGGGACGGAAACAACTGGATGCGGCGGCTGTGAGTCACACGCCCAGGCCGTCAAACGAGGGAAGCACTCTGGGATAAGTGCGGTGCCCAGTGTCCCGCTCTTCCACATGGACAAACAAGCAGTTTTGAGGTGAGGGCCCTGCACAAGCAAACACCACACTTTCCCGCATAATTAAAATCAATGCACCGCAACCAGCACATGTTTTCTTGTTTTGTTTTTCTACTTCCTTCACTGACGAGGCAGACATTCCTCTATTGCACGTGCACGGCAGACACCGTTGGGGAGAGACACACAACGCGACTTCTGTTTTTCCCACAAGATGCCACATTATTTGACATGCGAGGAATAAAATCACTGTTCCGGCTGCTGACAACTCAACTCAAAAACCGGAACCACATTAAAGTCGGGGAAGGTGCGAGCCGAGCGAGTAGACCGGCGGGGACTAGATCAAACGCTGCCGGTGGGCTCGCTCGCAACCATCCGGCACATGTGAAACCGTACCCGACGTGCCTTTCATGCCGGTGTGTTGCTTGAGCTCACTTGTGGGAGCAGTCGTAGACAATGTATTTTCGCAGGGCAGCGTGGTGTATTGTCTGTAAGGCAGCAGAACGAGTTGGTTCACATGCTTGACCTGAGCCGATGCCGCCTGCGATGACGGATACATGACAGTCCCACACCGATAGATAATTCATTTCATGATACTTAAAGTCATTAAGATTTTTGCTGACACGTTGTTAAAAAATGTCCACCATTTCAACTGAGTAGACAAGCTCAGAATTATATTTGAAATGAGTATCCGAAGACACCATACATCTTCAGTGGAACTTTAGGTAGAGGGAATATAATGAAGCACTCACGTTGAGCGCGTCGCTTTAATGCTTGACCGTGGGCATGTCTGGCGCTTTGTGCTGCCACGGTTGTCGTGACGACAACAACAACCAATCGCAGTTTCCTGCTCGGGACACAACAACCAAGTGACAACCCACCGTGACATCACCCATTGGTTCGTGAACTGCCGTTCTGAAGCCAGGAGTTTAGAATTTTGGCGAGCGCCATCTTGGTTTTTGGAAACCAGAAGTGACCATTACTTGGAGGAGCGGGGGGGGAGTGGGGCATGGGTGAGAGCTTGGCTTCATGTTCCGGACCCGGTGACTACGTCCGTTATATATATATAGACATTCTATTCACATAAAATATATTTGAAAATACATTTCAAAACCAGATGAACGTATAACAGCTTCACCAGTTTCCACTGCCTCCTCTCTCCAATCTCATTTTGATTTCGACTCGATGTCAGACAGGGCTTGTATTTGAATTGACGTGATTTGATCAGATAATATTTGTTTAAACACGATTTGAACTGAATATTTCTCTAAAAGCTAGAATCGTTTGGGCTGAGTGAAGAGTCGGAGAAGGCAGATGTATAATATTAAGTGATATTTAAACTTACTGAAGGGAAAATTATGGCCCAACAGAATATGAAAGGTTTGAATGAAAATGTAAAAGCACCATATTATCCTAATGATGGATACCAATATATTAATAGATTCCTTCTGAGAAATAAGCTTACATACAAACTTATAGCAGGACTTAATATTGCAGCTACTACCATCATCCTAATATTTAGTATTTCTCCCACACGCTCAGTAAACTTCAGGATTTTCAAGGTTGCGAATATTCGATGTGTTTTTGCTGATGAAACAGCCTGAGGTTATTTTGGAGAAGCATGTGCTCGGCACACATGGAACAGTTCAGCTCGGTGACGCTCGTTTCATCGGAGCGCAGACAGAAGTCTGTCCAGACACTGGAGAAAATGACCGGCCATCACAGAGAGAGTGTACAGGAAGATTACTTGTTCCAGGAAAGTCTATGGCGGCTTTGTGTGCGTGCGGAAGACTGCGTCATCTCATCGGCAGAGCCTCACGTCTACAAAGAGCAACCTTTCTGGACTCAACAACCGTGTTCGCTGGTGCAGAGGCATCGTCTTGAGGCGATTAGACAGACGTGTAGGAAAGAGATCTCGTGAAGAAACTCCAGGGAGCCAATGTTCATCATTTGATCACGGAGCGTGAAATAAAAAACACTGCTCTTTTGAAGGGCAAGCACCATGAAGCAGTTGTACAAGGACTGTGCACTTGGCCAGACTGACAGACAGACAGACAGACACCGCGCCATGAGTAATGCAGGCATGACTACAGCGTGGGGCCCTCAGCACACCCCCCTTGCAAAACCCACATACCAGGCAGTAACCAAAGGGCCGGCCTGGATGGTGCACCTGCCTCGGCAGAGCTGTGCTCCCGGCGCCCTCCAACTATCATGTACCCACGTAAACATCCACACGTCGGGAGGATTCTCCCAGGGGTCCAGCTGGAGGAGATACAGGGGGAAGAGCATGACCGCCACTATCACACACCGGGGCCCTTGCTTTATCAGTGTGATTACATCACCCTGAGCCGCGATCCCCCCCCCTCCCTGTGATAAGGTTTCAGGAGCACTGGGCACACAAACCAGGCCATGTGCTCCCATGTCCCGTCTGCCAAAATAACTCAGCAGTTTCTAATACAGTGCGGCTGCGGTTTCACCTCGGTCTGCCCAGGTTTTCGTGGGACACTCTGGCGCGTAAACCCCTCCCATGTCAACACGCCTGAGGTCTGTTAATATACGAGGCTGCTGCTGCTGCTGTTGTCCTGGAGCCGGCCGAAGGTCTGATGAGTCAAACCTGGAGACGTGTAGGTGGCGTACGACTTTGTGGAATTTGGGCCCCCTTTGAGTCACTTTGAGTCATTCAGAGGAAAAAACAAAGATCCGAGGAAGAATGTGCTGCTCTTGTCAACCATACATCGCCTCTCTATGGAACACTTGGATAGTATAGTCTAAAGACAAAGGGGGGGGGGAAGGAATTGTGTCACGCTCTTATTTGTCACAGACACTGTGGCATAAACATGTGTGATTGGGGAGGATTGAAGAGGAGGATGACGACTGAGGTCGTGGTGTGACTCCATGTGTTCGCATGATCATCCAACAGCATTGAGTCATTGTAGGTGCATTCCTCCGTTAGGCAGTGCGGTCCTCCATCCTCCTCCAGCCCCAGGAGACAGTGGGGCCGTCGAACCTTCCGGCTCATGTGGCTCTGATTTAAAAACGATCTCAGACAAAGTTATTGACCTTAAAATAAAAGTCATTTAGCTCGTCAGCCTTTCAAACTGGACGCAAAGACGCTCACGAGTTCACACCTCATTCGTTCCACTTCTTGAATGTGTAGTAGAGGATGTCACACTTATTTAAAAGGGTGCCTGGGCCAACAACCAATTAACACACATGCATTTTAAATTTTACCCCACAGGACAAAACGCCACTACAAATGGCACAGCTGCCTGCAGCCGAAACCTCTGCTGACTAAGTTCACACTGTGTGCCTGACGGTTTCCCGTGTCGACCTGTCTGTCGACCTGTCTGTCGACCTGTCGACCGACCGACCGGTTATTCAGTCGATCAGAACACGAGCACGTTTATTATCCTCCGCGCTCGCGACGCGCGTGCGCTTCCTTCCGTGTGGCCGACCACGAAATAATGATCCAACTTACCCTTATTATAACAAGCGGCTCAGATGATCTCCAGCGGTGTGTCTGTGTGTACTGGGGGGGGATATCAAAAATTAAAAAAAATAAATCCGGATTCACAGGTTTATTTCTCTCCAGGCAGCAGATGAGTGATCGGTCACATCCTCCTGACAGCGCAGGGACACACCGACGCGCTTCTTCTTATTATTTCCCTTCCACCCCGCAGATGGGGTTTTTTTTTTTCTTCTCCTTCTCCTTCTTCTGCTTCTTCTTCTTCTTTTTGAAGCCGAGCCCGGTGCCGTGGTGGGGTTTTAAATCTGCCCTCTCCTGAGCGCACCACCGGCGGCGGCGGCGGCAGCGGCGGCAGCAGCCGAGGCAGTGCGGGATGTGGATGTGGCCGAGGCGCGTCCGGTTCTCTGCTCCCCACCTACGGACAGCGCGTTCCCACACTGCTCCATGGGTCCACCCGGGGTAAGTTTACACCCCTGCCGGTTGTTGTAGCCCCAATTCACTTCGCCGGAGAGTCAGCCCCGCCCTGGACTCGGAGTGGAGGCGAGGAGGCAAAGCCCCGTCAGGAGCGACCCGACCAATCGCTGTGTCCACAGGGGGGCGCTGTGTCTCCCGGTTCACCGGCGGTGACTAAGCGATATTCTGAGCCAGAGGGTCCCGGGACTGGAACCGGGCAACACTGAGGCATGACCGGAGAGGAAACTACAGGGTAAATGTTTATTCATTAGACAGTAATGATAATAATAATAATGATGATATTAGAATGTAGGATCTTTCTCAAGTGGGACGAATGAGAGGATAAACACAACTCATCAAATGTCATTGTAGTTTAAACTTTTTTTAAAATTACATATTTGTATGGGGAAAATATATTAAAATAAAACTATATATACAGGCTATTAATAATTTGCCTGTAATGCAGCTGATTTGGTTTCCTAGAAGTTCTGAGGTTTACATTCAAATCACTTGATGAATATGACTTTCACAGATTTCTTATTTGATTCGTTAGTACGTTTCTTGACAAACTACACGCGCAAAATCAAAGCTTGGGAGAATATATGTGTATATTTGTACACATACAAACACAGAAATGTAATTAATTCACAATTTGTATGTGCGTGAGCACAAACTGTTCAGATAAAAAAAACAACTCTTGGCTCATTTGAGGTCACAGGGGTCACCAGTGCTTTTTTTTCAGTGTGCCTCCATGAAATATTTGGATAAATGGAATATGGAACTGAACAAATACACAACATGCACCACATGAACCTTCCCATTTTTTTCTCCATTTATGGACAAACTGTGAAATGTTGCCACATGACTCGGCAATAACCACGACATCACATGATATCAGTATCATGTAATCAGCAAAATTATACACTTCTGCTTTTTTTACTGGGAGAAAAAAGAAGAAACTGTGACTTTTGACAATTAGATAAATCTTAGAAATTCATTCACATATAACACGAGTCTGGGGTTTGGGTCGGTACGGTGGAACACTGTGTGTGCACATCTGTGTTCACTGCTGCCCCTTTTGTTTGTCAAGAATTCTGTAAACGACGGCAGACCTGGTTGTCATTTAATACACCCATAAAAATAAGACTGCAAAAATTGGGAACTTCTAAATCACTTTGTTACTTTATACAATCACATCTGAGATTTTCACCAGAGCTCCTCTTCTGCATCAGGTAATACACGCTGCTGCTGCTGCTGCTGCTGCTCCGTCTAATGAAAAGACCATTTTGGTGCATTCCATCAGAGTTTCAGTGAAAGCTCAGATGCACCATGGGAATATTCTCCAGGAGCGAGATGGATGTTAGGAAGCGGAGGGGTTTCTGAGGCGCTGACATGGGGCACCATGTACACGGCTTTCCTCAGATGAGGTTTCAGGGCACGAGGGGCTCTGGTTCCTGTTGGAAAATAAAAACGTCTCCCTCATGGCTTGTTCTTTTGATGTGCTTTCTCCGTGAGTGTGGCAGACCAGTGTCTTTCTGCTATTAATCTAAGAGGAAGACATAACACGGTGTCGTTTTCATGCTGACAGAGCAGGGGATTTGTTTGTGTTTCTGGAACAAGGGATCATAAAAGCAGCTGAGCACTTTTTATTTTATTTTGCAGATCTACAGAAAAGCAGATGAACTAAAAAAGAAACTCAATTGCATTGAAAGAAAACCTGCATTCACAATTTTACTTCTGTCAAAGAACCAAACTACTAAGTATACTTATATGCAGACTGTCCACTTTCAGGATCTTATGTCATTGATTTTTTTAAGCCTGGTGTTTGAATGTTGAGCCAATATTAACTATATTTCATACCCTTGAGCAGTTTCATCTGTATCAGTGCATTATACTTTTAAGTGCAATATCACATGCTTTGTAGGTTATTTATAATCGTGATCTGCAAAATGTCAAATAAACGTAGTGGACTCAAAAGTAACCTATAGTAAGTTGTGGAAGAGAAATGTAAAGTAGCATGAAATGGAAATATTCTAAATCTTGTAATTTGCTTGAGCCCTGCAAATTCAGCAACTTCCCATTGGTACATTGATTTGCGGCAATTTCAACTGGAGGGTCTTTAAAATGAATTTTCTGAAACAATACTTTTCCTGAAGATATATCACTTGTATTACTTGACTTTGCCTGTTTGTGGCCCCAGGAATAGGTTTGACCAGCCGCCTTCCTCCCTTCAGAGAAATGTATTGCAAGAACCCTTTTTTTCTCGACCAACCTCTGAAATACGCAGCAGACAAACAGTCGTCATGTGTCACGACTGTTCTTGTGAGGAGTTCAGGAGTTTCCTCTCAGCTCGAGTCTCGTCTCCGTCTCGCACCCCTGGGCTTCATCCCTGCCAGCGTGACCGATGGCCGCGCTGCAAATCGAGCTTATTCAGAGACACGCTCCTAAATTAGGCATCAGGTAGAATTTCCACCACAGGAACGAGGTTTTATCGGTCTTCATCAAGTCTTTTACATATATACCCAGGTGTGTACAGCCCGTTCAGTGTCCCTCTGATTGATATACCACAAAGTCGCGGTAGTTAATGGTGAACTCTCCCCTGGGACTGAGGAGGGTTGAAGCTGGGGCAGAGGCAGCGTTTTAGAAAAGGACGCAGGAGGTTGTGGGAGCGCCCGAGGGCCCCTGACTCCCCATCAATCAGACGCAGATAAAAGGGTTGAGTTCAAGGGAAATGTTCGACCGAAAGGACGTCGTCAGACGGTCCATAAACGGTTTCCTCTCCTTCAACCAGGCGGAGGAGGTTTTTTTTCATACGTGAGAGAGACGTGGTGTACCACATCGACAGAAGAAGCCACACGCTGTTTTAAAAAGCGAGTGCGAGCATGTCAATCTCAGGTTGCTTCTCCGTGTTTATTGATTTTGCCACAACAACAAAAAATCGATTCGCTAATGGCCCCTCAAAGTTTTATACACCCGAACGACAACATAAATTTAATCCAGGGTCAAACAGGATGCGTTTGCTCTTAGCGCCGATCACACACAGTCAGTACCCGAGCGGAGGTGCAGTCATGGATTCATAATACGGTGCATGCTGGCTTTCATTCAATGATGGACCACACGCTGGCAAAAGGCAAACCCGCTTCTGCAAAAATACCACAGGAATGAAAGGGGGGAGGAAGTATTTTCACCGTGTGGTCATGCTGAGCAGAATTATAATCCCTTGTTTTTGTGATTAGGTTGGCAAAATCCTACCCTCCCTCCCTGCCCGGCCCGATGGGTGTGTCCTCTGAGAGCTACAGGTGTGATCTGAGACAAGGTGGCTGCTATCAGAGTTGTCAGAGAAAGGTCAGGGGACCAGAGATTTCGGTGCGAGCTCAATCGATTAACTAAACAGCTTTTTTTTGTTGTGTCTTTTAATGATCTACTAACACAGCCTTCAAACTGCCACTGACTCCCTCATTTATCTTTGTGTGTTGACTGCACTTTATAGGCTTAACAATAAAATTCTGCAGAGTTTTGTTATTCTCAAATGTATCTGTGCAGAATAGACGAAGATCAAAGTGAAACATTGCTCATTTTCTATAATTCAGCTCACACTGACGAAAAGCCGGAAATGTGATGTACATTAACAAAAGGGGAAACTTTGAAATCCTCTGGGGTGTGTGCACATACTCACAGAAGTCACTAACCTGTCACGTCTCAGTTGTGCAGGTGTGTGAGCTGGGTCTCACCTGTGCAGCAAACAAGAAAGGTGACACATGAATCAATCATGTTCAAGCAATTCATAAATGAATCCCCACAAAAACCCCAAGGATGCAGATGTCTACCAGGTTCTGGCGCCGACTGGCTTGGTGAGAAAGAAGCCTCCTTCTTCTTTCATCTAAGTGAATGTTACTTGTCACAAAAAAAATGATCGCAGTCTCAGATGCTACTGGCCTGGTTTCCTGAAAGACGATACCGTGGGCTGATATCCGGTGTTGGTATTTGAAGGAGCATCTGAAAGCCGATCTTTCTGCTTTTTCTCCCCAGACATGCGGTCCTTGGAAGGAAAATGATAGAAGAGAGAATGGATGAAAGAAAATAATACAAGATAAGAAAAAACAGTAAGAATGCAGCAATTCATGGTGAAAAAGACTCTTACATGGCAACAGAAACTGTTTACTGCCACACCTGGTACTGGAATGAGAATTTGCTAAGTCGCTATAAATATGATGATCAGGACAGGACAAGAGGTCATGTCAACAGTTTTACCACTAATTGTTTGCTGAGTGTGTTTAGGACAAGACAAGGGATGTCCTTCTTGTAAACCGTGACTCCCATCTCTGTCTGAGACAGAAAATGGTTTGCTACCAAATCAATCATCAAGAAAAGGCCAACGAATAAAGCTTTAGGAAAAATCAATACATACATAAAATGTTGATCTTTTCTCTACTGTGCCTGTTTACTCAGGAAAAGCATTTAGATTTTCTAATACAATCTGTGTCTCTGCACTGAGGGGAACTGCTATTCAGACCTAAGATATCAGAAAACAAAGTCAGGACGAAGTAGAGACATTATTGTGGTCGGCCCATTTTAGTCACGTGAAATAAAAACCAAAGATAGTAGTGCCAAGTCTGTCACTGTAGTGGAACTACAGCACACACACATATATACATATATATATATATACATATATATATATATATATATATATATATATATATATATATATATATATATATATATATATATATATCAACAAATTAATGTTGAGTTAAATCAAACCAGAACATGTCTCTGTGTGAATTCTTATTTTTACATAAACCTTTTGAAAATAATCATCCAAAACAAATATACACGGACACAAGCGGATATAACACGATTACAGATCAACCCTTGTTCTTAATATGATTCTTGGTGGTGCAGTAAGATATTTTTAGTCTGCCTGCATTCTGCTCATCCATCTGCGCACACAGATGAGCGTTTGGCGTCACTTTCGCTCAGGTGGCTGCAGGAATTGATCGGGAGTGCAGTGTTGAGTGTTGTGGCTGCATGACATCATCTGTGGCAGCGACAATGAAAAACTCGCCCGGCCCCAGACCTCGCCGTCACCGCCGACAGGCGGCGGAAACACAAGTCAGAGCAAACAATGGCCTTCATCAGTCAACCGGTCGCGGCAAAGTCAACAGCCCCCTGCCAGGGCTGCTCTGCTGAACAGGCTCAGTCAAGCCAGTCCATAATTACCACACAATTTTTGTCATGTGTTTACATCAGCGATACATCAACTCAGATCCCACAGTAGTTTTTTTTTTTGGAGAAACTTCTGCAAAATTGTGCCATCACAAAAGGAGGTGATGAGAGGTACTGTAGCATAGAAAAGGTGCAATGAGACCTAGTTACTAGCTACGCAAATATTTGGACTAGGAATTTTTATGGCACTTTTTTAATGTCGATGCAGTGGATCAGCTTACCCTCAGTCCAAGGACGTGTGCCCTTCACCTGTTTCTGCAATGCACATGCACACAAACACACACACAAACACACACACACACACACACACACACACACACACACACACACACACACACACACAAGTATGCTACACTATCTGGCACCTCTCCAATGATCTGACCACCACAGGGCCTCAGGCATCTGTGGTGGGGGAGAATATTTTTAGTAGTATTTCAATCCGTCCTTCTATTTTTTCTTCTTTCAAATTGATCCTTTACAGAATTATGAATATTCCCAGCACAATACTTAGTATAAGCCTTATCATTAGCATAATATTTGGAGTATTTAAAATGCTTTTTTTCCTTCCTAATTTATCATGGTATATTTTTGACTACACAGATTTTATTTTGGATAAAATTATCATTATCTGACATACACTATTACATGCGATGTGATATAAAATATATTTGAATATAATTGTCAATACAAAAGTAATTTCAAAAACTGTGGTTCCACACAATCTAATTCCTTGTGCAATCTTTCTTGTGGTCTCTCGTGTAATGTAATGTTGGTGCGCTCTGCTAACCTGAATACCTAATTTGTAATGTTACTTTTTTCATCAGTAAAATTCATCAAATCATTCGCAGAGTGCTTCCATCTGATAAAACTATTACAGACTATTTGAAAAAAGGCTGCAAAGCCGCAAGAGAAAACGCCCAGTCACACTTTAGACAGAAATGTCGAACTCATGCTGCTGCATCTGCTGCTGCAAAAAGCTCAGGCGTTTCTGGAGAAGAGTACTTAGTCCAGCAGGCAGAAAAAACAAGGCTGTAGAACATCACAACAACAAGAGAAGGTCCCACGCAGGCGTGGGAAATGGTCATTGTGCATTCAAGAGTAAAGCTGCAGAAAGGAACAGACAGTAAGAACAAATCCACCATCCCAACAGACGCAGTTGGCGGACACTGATGAAGTCAATCAACAGACGAAAAAAGCTTTAACTGCAGGTCAAAACATTTGGAAAGGAAGGAAGGAAGCCCCTTTAAAGTACTCCTGAAATAGATCTGTTGAACTTCCAGAGCTCTAGCTGCAGCTAAAAAACACTCAGCAGGTTCACCACAGGAACGTTTGCTTTTTTTTTCTCCTTTTACTCCTGTGCCATAATCTTTCATCTACAGCTAAACACGTAAATGAAGACATATTGAAAGAAGAATGTTCCATTGTATATTTCAAACATACATTACTAAATCTACTCATCGTTCATTTACTATATGTTCCATCTATCAGTTTACGGCTCCATTCTTATACGAGTTAGTTCATGCAGTCGTGAGCTCACAGTTCTTCCAAACAAGAACAGCTCAGCAAACTTGTTTTTGTATATCCCCCCCCTCGTGAAATTGTCGCCTGTGGCACGACCCATGCCACACACAGTTAGTCTTCCAGAGAGCCACATGGGTACTCACAGAGCCCGGGGCCAAACTGGCGCCGTCCACTTCCTGGGCACAGGCAGGCATGAGCACACCAGCTCTATTTATAACTTCTTATTAGAGAGGACTGTTTTTTTTAAATGAGGCTGAAAAGATAAGACGAGCGGAAGGAAAAAAAAAAAGGTCACTTGTTGGGAGGTTTCACCGAGCAGCAAAGTGTATAGTTGTTGTGTGCCAGCAGGAAGAGAAAAACTTTGGACTGCAAAAGTCATGTGTGAGGGATTGTGTGGAAGAAAAGAGAAAAAAACCATAAAGTAATTCTTTCTTCTCAGTCAGGAGAGAAGAAATCCTGAACAGGAAAAACAAAATTGTAACTTAATGTGTGTAATTTTCTGGCGGCATCTGGTGGTAAAGTTGCAAACCGCAACCAACTGAGAAACCAACAGGGGACACTTTCTGGTGGCGCACCACTGATTTCATTTCCTGTCGTATAAGCACTAAAAATTTAACGCTAACACGTCGTATTCTGGACCGTTTTGTGCAACAACCGTATTCAACATGACGTAGCAAACAATGGCGACTGACACGGAGGTCGGGTCCACCTCATGTAACTATATTTAACTCATTCAAAGTTGACAAAAAAGCATTGGTTCTTTGTTGCAGGTGCTTATACATATAAGAAAACAGTTATGGACAATATAATGAATTTCTGTGAAAAAGGTCTTTTTACACACTGTAGCTTTAACATTACACTGATTTCATGTCCTCCCGGTGGAACAAAGGGCGCGCGGTTCCTTTAAGAAATTCTGAACAGTCATTTTACTTCCTGGTTGCTAAGCTCCAGTTCCAACGGCTACACGACTCAGTTAAATTGTTACAGTACGAGTTTACAAACTTATTTAAGCGTTATGGCAGGGAGAAAAAGAAAGATGCCAGCAACAATGGCAGCGGAAGCAGCCGAACAAGTAAACAAACGTAATAATCAGTCGAATGTGAAACTGACGGACGAGGTGACGGAGCCCGCTCGGTGTGAAAACAACAACAATTCACGTGCCGAGACGGAGAGAAGTCGTTATTTCACCGAGACCGAGCTGCTGCGGCAGCACAGACTGGGAGAGGAGTTTTTCAAGCAGCCGTGCATCAGCTTGGCCAAAGCTTTCCTCGGAAAGGTGACACTGCTGCCTCCGCACCCGCATTTAACTTTCACACTGATTTTATCAAAGCGATGTACTTTCGGTAACCGCTGTGAAGTACGTTTTAGGTTGGATATCCGACTCCCCTCCGAGCCACGCCCGTCACCACGGGGAGTTCACTTAGGGACCGTCAACAAATGTCCCGTTGGAATAGAATGTAACTGCATTGTTTTGAATTGCTACCACCATGTCAACGGACGCACTGTCTCCTGACCAATGCCGAATCATATTATTGCCCTACGGAAATAGGACACAACTGGGTTTTTTTGGTTGTTAGTGTTATCTTCAATTTTGAATGGATATTCATTATTAAAATAAAAATAAAAAATCCCATGTACTGGGATTGTACTACTACATACGACAAATTAGACATTTGATTTTCATGTAGTTAATATTTATATGAATACTAATAATAAAAACGTGACTAATACTGCTCCCAGGTTTTTTTTCAATATTTTTGTCAGTGCAATCTCAGTATCTTCCATGTGTAATCCTTCTTTAATTGACTTTAAATCAATTAATTGACTAATGACAGGGGAAAAAAAAGTCCTTGCCCCTTGTCCCTGCAGGTGCTGGTCCGCAGGTGTGCAGACGGAGCTGAGCTGCGAGGGAGAGTAGTGGAAACTGAAGCGTACCTGGGAGGGGAGGACCGGGCGTCGCACTCAGCTGGAGGCAGACGCACACAAAGGAACACTGCCATGTTCATGAAGCCGGGCACAATATATGTGTATCCGATTTATGGCATCTACCTCTGTATGAACGTGTCCAGTGAAGGTAAAAGCATCACCCTTTAGAGATGACCTTAAAGATAAAATGCCTGCCTCTTGTTGTGTTATTTCTGACAACCATATTTATCTATTGATGCATGCAAACAGAAAAAAGGTTATAAAGCCTTTTTTTTGTTTACGGTTCTCAAGTCTTTATCATGAATATGACATTAAATCGATAGTGGGCTTGTGTTTTCTATTGGCAGTGGGTAAAGGTCAAGAGAAAGGAGATGGAGTGGAGCATTGCTGACTGATGCATATTGTGTGCCGTTTGTCACAGGGGACGGTGCTGCCGTGCTGCTGCGCTCCGCCGAGGCTCTGCAGGGTCAGTCCGTCATGAGGCAGCTGAGGGCAGCCCAACGGAAAGAGGGAGCCCGACAACTTAAGGACAGAGAGCTCTGCAACGGGCCTGCGAAGCTGTGCCAAGCTCTCAGTATACCCCGCTGCTTTGACCGTAGAGACCTGGCCTCAGATCCAGAGGTGTGGCTGGAGAGGGAACCAAACGCGAGTTGGGCAGAACCCCACGACGTAGTATCAGCGTCGCGCATTGGAATCGAGTCCCACGGCGAATGGGCCAAGAAGCCGTGGCGGTTTTACCTCCGCGGGCACCCCTGTGTTAGCGTCGTGAATAAAGAGGCGGAGCGACGGCAGCAGTATGGAAATGTAATGAATGATTTAAGTCCCTCAGATGTGCAGCAGCCTGACACGGGACAAAACGATGTCAAAGGGACTTAACAAGAATATTCCTGAAAACTACTCTGCCATCTGTTCCCTTTGTAGACTTCACCAGTTAGTCAGGATAAAATCTTGCACATTTTTTCAGTTTGCTTTGTTGGGATACACGTCTTCTTACACATATAAAATGAATAACTCTGTTATATCATCTTGATCTTGTAGTTCAAAATGGTAGAAAAAAACTGTCTGACTGAGGTTCTACATTCTAAATGTTTATCATCCATTTTAGGAGATGCTACTAATGTTCACAGTGTATTTATGTTGCTGATGCAAAGTTTTACTGTAAGGTAATCGGTTAGCACTTAAAGCAGCAAGTAAGACTCCATTTATCGGTACCTATAAAAAAAATCTGTTCTGAAACATATTTTTACTCTCTTAAATCCCTTTTGTTCTCGGTCTTCCATCTGTGTTTTTTAATAAACATTCATACTTAGGCAATTCTCCTCTCTGTGACTCAGTGATTTCACAGATGTTTGGAACGCTCCGCTTCCCTCAAAGCAAAAACAGATCATCTCATGTTTGGAGTCTTCCCTTTTCCTTTGCCGTCGTTCTCTCCCCACCTCTGGGATTCCTGGTAGGAAGAAGGTGGCTGGACGTCTGGAATGATCATTACTCAGCGTGCCCCTCTGTGGTCAGTGCAGATGATCCGACACCTCATCTATCTTTCAAATATTCACAGTGAACCCTTTTTTTTCTGATATGTACAAAATAATTTAATATTGTAAACAAAACATTTGGCTCATAGAGATAAAAACACTTTCTACATTTTGTAAATCTGCACACGTTAATGCAACCACAGTGTAATCAGATTTTGAAACTGTTGTGGCACTGAAGGCTATTTAACTGCATTCAGACCGACGCGTTTTTCCAGTCGGTGAGAGCTGACGCCGTCTCCGTCCCACTTACTCCATGGGTGACTGAAAGATGGAGATAATGGGATCCTCGTGGTTGGTCACCACAAGGACACTTCGGAACTTGTCGAACAGCGTCTTGAGCTGTGAGCGCCTCATGTTCTCGTTGTACATGATCTCTTCCAGGTGATGATGTCCGCGGAAATAGTGCAGCAGCCTGAAAGCAGTTGACACAACACGGGTCATTCTTCTGGATCATTAGCTTGGTAAATCAACCATGAGACAAGACTGTCACAGCTCTGGTGACGTTTTTCATTACTGTGCAGTCGGCTGCACTGATTCCCTGATTGTTGCTGCCTAAAGACATCTCATTTTCAATCTCCTCTCAGCTCAATATTTCAGAAAATACAGTTGAAATAACTCATTGCACAAATATCATCTTATTTCCTGAGAGACATTGAAGTGATTCATAAAAATCTGTCACTGGATCCTCACTAAGACCTATCCCATCCCTTCATCTGTCTGCAAAAGAGCAAAAGCAAAATAAAACGATAAGGATACAGAATATACAAATGTTAGAGGCGGGTTTAATTACCGGGCAAACATCCGCAGATCCTCTGGATTTTGTGCGGCAGGGATGTTGAGAATGACCTGCCTCTCGTTCTCCGACAGGCTGGCGAGCAGCGTCTCGGTCATCCGCTTGTTTAGTGGAGAGTCTCCACCAGGCAGCAGCTCTGCACTAGAGTTGTCCATACTGGGACTAGTGAGGGTCATGTCATCACTGCTGGCTACACAAACACAGACACACTGATGGTTAAATTATATATTAACCGTTACGCCTGTGAGAACAGAGGCGGAGAGGTGAGCGGAGAGAGGACATACTTGGGGAACCGAAGCTGAGGGCACTAGGCGTGCTGAGACTCCGGCCTCCTACTCTGGCGGCCAGCGGGAGGTCTTCATCCCTCAGCCCGGGCTCGTCCTCGCTGGGCGGTACCAGCAAGCAGACGTAGGTGTGCAGCTGGATCAGCAGGCGCCGCTGAAGCATCCACACTACCATCTGGATCAGCTGGGCCTGTTCAGGAGCAGGGGGCAGCAAACTGCGTTACGAGCTGAGCGGAGGACTAACGTCGGACAAGTGAGGCCGAACACGCTCGCGTGCCCAACCAGGTCAATTGTGTTTTAAATCAGTCTCCCAAAATAGAGCCGCAAGAACGAGCCACGGCTCTGATCTTGTTCTCATAAAAAATGGAGGATGCAGACGCGGGAGCTGATGTCCCTGTGCCATTTATAATTCATCCCCGATGCTCAAGCAGCTCTTCCAAAATAAGATGGGTCAGAGACGATCACCTGATTGTCCTGTCCTTATAATACACCACCTGAATTCGGAATAACCCTTTAAATACTATGGAATCACTGGGAAACTAATTTCATTTGTTTGCAAAAATATTTCAGCAAAAATATAAATTTTTTTGGACAGTTAATTCTTCTTAAATCTAAAAAATAATTCTTCAAACATGGGACAGGCTTTATTAATTACAAGTGTTTCCAAGTACTTTCACTTTGTTCAGGTTCAGTTTGAAGAAAGCCAGAGTTCTGTTCTTCTTTTGGGTATAAAACATGCATAAATATCAGTCAGTATCTGACTTCTCTCACAGTCCACTGTAACAAATGTATATATTTATATATATATATATATATATATATATATATATTCCCCCCCACAGTTTTTTAAAACACCAATAATCCCACCTCCTGTGCAGGAGCCTCCAGGGGGTTTCTGAACTCAGCCAGTGAGACAGGCAGTGAGAACTTGGCTAACATGGTTGGCAGATCATGACCAGGAAACTGCTGAGCAAACTGCTCGGCCAGCGGCGAGTATCTGTACAGGGAGAGATGGAACATGAGATGTCCACTAACACAATAATAATAATAATTTAGACATGTTTTTGAGACCAGTATATATATGAGATATCAAAGGGCTGTGCTAAGCAATATGACTATTATCATATCCTCAGCTGTGTATTAACCAAAGGAGCCAACTGTGGCTCACACACATCAGACACTCACAGGCTGATGTTGGCATGAGGAGACAGCATGTACACGTTGTTCTCGCACAGCGGGTAGATGATGATCGCTTTGCCCCAATAGACCAAGTGGGCAGCGATTTGAAAGATCTGGCGGTGTGGGAAAATATGGGGGAGGGGGGGAAATATTTTTGTAAAAAAAACATCAGTAATGTGAAATAACAGCAACTAAACAGGAGCATCTGAACCACAAAAAAAAAGATGTTGATGGAAAATAACCTCTTACTACACATGAGAACTCTTTAATGGGATTTTCTCTGAATGTACATATATTCTCCACAAGATGGAGACACCGTGAACACAGTAACCTCAAATACAAGTGCTACATGTAAAAATGACCTTTTATGTAATGCATATAAAAGACCATGTTTAAAAATATAATACAAAAACTAAATATATTATGTTGTACATTGTTATAAATATTTTCTTAATAATGAATAAGTGCTTCCATTTTTTTTTCAAAGGTAGAAAAATTAAATTGTAATAAATCTAAAATGGAGGAATTTAAGCTGTTTTTGCCTGTTTGATAAATGTTTGTGTACTCTCTTGATTCTTTCACTCTTTGGGGAATATTTTATGCACTTATTGTAAGTCACTTTGGACAAAAAACGTCAGCTAAATGAATGTAACGTAATTGTGTGACTGTTCTGCACCTGAAGTAAGGCCAGGTCAGCGTCCTGGGCGAGCTGCTGCAGGTTTTTCACCGCTGAGCAGGTCTTGATGAGGCGCACCATCGCAGGCGAGCAGTCCAGGGGAAGCTGGCTCAACAGGGCCTTCTCACTTTCCAGCAGCAACAGGGCGTGGTAGGGTCTGGGAGAATCAAACAACATATGACACACAGCCTCTGAATTTAACACATCTCCTCTTTGGTTATCAAGACAGAAATAAGATTTAGTGCCACCCGATGAAGAGAACAACAAAGTTTATGTAAGAGCACAAAAAGGAATTGAAAGGAGAGGTAGAGGCTGATCACAACTCTGATGTAGCTATGCTGAAGAAACAATAGGTGGCAGTGTGGGCCCACAGTTTTCTGAAGACATTAAATAGTAAGTCAGAGTGCTGGAGTTCACAAAAAAAGCAGTAAAAGATGCAATATTTTGACATAAACTGATGGATAAATATCACTGGTAACGCCGTTTGCTTTGTCTGAGTGTCATGAGTTTATGTTCTTTACCGTTCTTTTTCCTTTAACCACATCAACTTCATATATTCAACTTTCACATTCAGATTCAGATTAACAAATTAACACCACGGTGCTGCATTTGAGGGCAGAAAAGAAGGAAACTACAGTAAAACTAAGTGTCAATGCTATAAACTCACTACAAAGTAAATTTAAAGGTGGCAATTCATTTGAATATTAGATTAGAAAATGTATCATCTGGTATAACACTTGATATGTGCCTGTGCTCAAAGAAATGGGCTGCTGGGTGGAGTGTCTGTGGTTGGTAGTGATATGCCTTTTTTTAGTACCATAGATTGTAACTGCTGACTGTGGTGTTGCCGAGGGTTTTTTGTTTTTTTAACAGCTTCAACCAAGAGTGTAGAAACAGCCCTCCCATGAACGGATTACTCTTGTGATAATCAAATATAAGGCATAATTACTAAAAAAACATTCTGAGATTAAAAACACACCTTATAGCCTTAAGGCTGCGCTCTAATGCCTCAGGGGGTATGTGGTTGCCACCGATCCTGTGGATCTTGTGCGGTAAACAGAAGCTCACCTCCAACCAGTTGTTAATGTGTAGTCGCACCACACCAGTTGTACAAAGGCTGACAAAACATTAATATCACCATTAACAATGCGTTTGTTAAATAAATCAGTTGCCATATTTTTCTAACATTTTAAATATGTGAGATAATAATGAACATGTGAGATAACTATTTCCTGGCAAATTGTAAAACAATCTGTTATAAAAATGTGATTATTATAAAAAGAGCCCATTTTTGCAAAACATGCCATTTTTAACAAACCAATGAGACTGTGGATTCCAGGGTACAAACATCAGTTGCTGGGCAGAAGTACATCTTGCACTATGATAGCTGTGTACAATCAATATCAGCTATATGGACAATAAATGTTATTCATGGTAAGAAAGAAGAGGGAATCAATGTGCCTCATCACACACCTGTCATAAGCTTCCTTCAGGTCCCTGGCTAGCTTACATTTAGGAAGAATTTGTCTAAAAGGGGACTGGGGGCTTCCATCGGCTGTCGTCAAGAAAGGAAAAACAGTTAGACAATAATACAATAACAATAAATGAGGCATTATTTACACAGAACTCTATAAAGTTATATAGTTTTACTGAGGCAGAGCAGTGAATTCGCTGTAAGGTCTGAAGCGTGAGAAGTGTGTTTCTCACACTCAGTCGTGGTGGTGATCTCGTCCTGGACGGCGAGCATCAGTTTGGCCTCTCTGGTCAGGTACTGGCAGCGGCGCTCCTCGTGCTGCAGAGCAATCGCGATGCGGCGCGACAGGTTGTGCATGCAGCTGATGACCGAGGGGTCAGCGTTCGCCTGTGGAGGCAAAAAGGTGAGAGGGAGCAAATATTAAAAAAACAGCAAAACATGTCAGTTGTATGTATGCAACTGAGTGATTTCCTATAATACTACATGCTACTACAATACTTCTATCTATGCTTGAATTTTTAGCAGTCAAACATGAGCAGTCGGTGGACTGTAAACCGTACATGGGCCTTTATGTGACATAAAAGGTCTCAGCATGTAACACACTTAAAGATGCAGGACCTTTTTTAAAGTATAATTAATTCATTGTCATTTTTATGCAATCCAATACAAAAGCTTTGAAATAACTTTCGCCACTGTTAAGCTTCTTGTGTTATTATGGATTTTTATTGAGATATTTCTATTTTCTAAAAACTTTTTGGCTCATCTCTGTTGTATTTCTAAAATGTAGTGGTGGTGTTTAAATGGTGTTTTAAATTATAGATTGACAATAAAAAAGTAAAAACTAAACGAATGCACATGTACAAGAACATTAAATAATTTAATTGCATACAAGTTTGAACAGTGAATTAATTCAAAACGGAATAATTAAATCTTATGTTATCATCTATGAAAAGTAGACCCACACCCACCTCAGTTACTAGGCAGATATCATTGACAAAGCATGACTCGACGTTTCCTGCCCCACTTCGGCTTTACTGAAACTTACTACGTACAGTGACTCAGCATTGGGCAGGAACAGGCTGTGCCTTGTCAACCAGCATGATTAAGCTAAGAGTAAATTGGCCCCTCCTCCCCTTTGAGTTCCCCGGCACACACAGATAGCGTATACTGGAATATTATCACTCACACACGCCCAACACAGATTACCAGAACACACAATGTACATGTCCCACCCACAGTCAGCTGGCATAATTGTGCCATCATTCAAAATAAATATGTCAATTTTAAGTTGTGTTATTTATTGTTTAATTTATACAAAAGACCATTTAGGTGCTAAACACACAAACCATGAAAGCACTATAATATCAACAGTCTTTTCATACCCTTAGTGCAAACACCACATTAAACAAGATCATGGTGGGCATCTCTCTCTTAGGCGAAGGATCTGATTTAGAAACCTACACGGAAAGAAGACATTTAAAAAAAAATGATGCATACAATAAACAAGGCTTATAATAATATGAGCAAAATGTAAATAAAATTTTTAAAAATTGTTCAATGCACAAATTCTCTCTGTTGTCAGTTTATTAGGGACACCTAACAACAACTAAATGCAGTTTATTACAGTCCTGCAAAAAATCTATTTAAGAATTTATTTTAATCATTTAAATTATTTAACCACATGGTCATTTTGGAGGTGACCTGTATTACATTGTGCAGAGAGGTTTTCTGTTTCTTATCATACCATTACTGTTATAAATGATATAAATCGACAAAATAACAATACAATTTTAACAGTACCCCAAACTGCATACTACAAAACAGATCATAAAGTTAAAACAACACCTCTCAAAAAAGTTTCAAAACAAGCCTCCCTCAGTGGAAATTTTCACGTTCATAAGATTTAGCATTAATTTGCTTTGTTAGACTGCATTAGTTAGCATTAGCACAAGGGTAATCATATATATTGATTAACAGTACAATGATATGCAACCGAGTAATAGTAGTAGTAGCAGTAGTAATAGTCCATCATTAAATCAACCTTTGTGATTGCGATCCATTTTTGTTGAGACTGTGCAAGTGTTGACAGAAACTATTTAATCAAGTTGTACGTTTATCCTGGTTTTTTTTCACAAATGCAATTTAAAGCAGAATATGTAATTGAACTTTTCTTTTTTTTTTCTTCTTTTTTTTGTCATTGCCTCAAAAGCCCCTGTGAAATACCTTTTATCTTTGCAACACGGGCAGTGAATCATCGGACTGAAAAGAACTGTCAGCAGGGGGCGTTGCTGCGGTTAAGACCGATCTGCCAAGTGAGAAACGGCCTTACAGCCTCATCAAGGCCAGATGGCAAGACACATTAACTGTATTTAAGATGGATTTTTTTGATGTTTTAAATTTATATTTTCAATCACATATGTATCATACGGTTTATTATAACTATTGATAGTTTTCCCTATTAATTACAACCATATAACAGTGACAATTTATCAAAATGCAATCTACAGTATATGCAGAAATACTATTGAATCCATGATATTATGTTGGATTTTCATAACAAAGGAAACAAGCTGTTTGACCAGAAGAAAATACCTGAACAAGTTCAAAGAATGACAACATCCTTTCATCAGGCTTCATTTGTTTTCCTACCTGAATAATGGGAGGATGCTGGAGGAGAGTCGGGTGACCCACAAACCGAACATTGTCTATCTTGAGTTCAAACTTCTTCCCACAAATATCAGACTTGGTGGCCAGGATGGTGGCGAGGATGATGTCAGAGAACCTTAAGGAAAAGGAAGAACGGACCCAATCAGAGAGAGAAGTTCAAGGTTGGAAGTGAGGCTACGGCACAGAAACAGCAGGGGACAAGTGAGAAGGTTTCAATTGGCTCAGTTTATTTATGTTCCTTCATATTCCTGTGTATGAGAGGGGTTAAGTTAATCAGATGCATCTGCCTGTAATGTAATCCATAAATTAAAAAAAGCTTGTGTGGCTACTGGAGAGGAGAAAAGGAGAAGAAACTCTCCAAAATAGTGAAGTCGCCGTATGAATGGAGAATGTGAGAGACTCATGCTGGTTTGACTTAAGTAACTCATGCTGCGATCAAAGGGATTAAAAAATCAAGACGTCGACTTCCAGAGGAAAAATTAAACACACTATAGACTTACCCCACCAACAAAAATTGAGAGGAATGTTTTGTATTTTCTTTAGTGTCATTTGTATTTCGTTTTATACTGCTAGAAATAAATTATATTTATAAATTATATAGTTTTAAACTGTTGAATTTTTCTTTTCCACCAAGACACACAGTACAGAGAAAACCAACACTGAAATCCCAATTTAACCAAACACTGATTCACTGGATCTGCTACAGACAATATACAAGGGTTTTTCTTCTTCTAGATTAGGGTTGGGGATCCATATAGGACACGAAATAGGAAAGAAGGGGGTAAAAAAAAGAAGAAAAAAAGACAGGGGTGATCTAAGCGGAGGAGAGGTGGTTTAGAATGATTTGGTCTTACCCGGCTACCAACTGTTCGTCAGTTAGTGGAGATTGTTCCCTGAAATGGGAATTGGGCCATAAAAAAGAAGAAAAAAAGCAAACAAAAGGGAAAATGCAACACACAGTTGGGCTGAATGCATTGAAATGGACATCAAAATAAAACCCTAACAAACAAACAAACGTGATACTGTGAAAGTGCTGGTCTGCATGTTGATTCAAGCAAACTACCAGTTGACCCTGTCCAAGTATACGAATATACCTGCTAAACTGAAGTACACTTCACGAAAGCCTGTTTTAAGTGAAACCAGTGTTGGGGTAATGTTAAAAAAATTGAGCAGAGAGCAAAAAACACAACATTTCAAGGTGTTGTTTCAGCTTTGTCCTGCTGATGCCTGGTGAGCTAAACTGTTTAAAGTCTGAAGGAGTTTAACTGCTCATGCGTGGCTGCTTTTCACAACACCGTGACCTAGTAGTTCCACCCAACCAACGACTGACCAGCAGTTCTCTGTCAGGACACTGTTGTATTTCACAGAAAGAGACTTCAACATCACTGCGAGTGTGAACAGAGATTTGAGTTTGAGTTGTTTGCAAATTTCGTCAAGTTCTTGTTTTCTACGATGTCTGTCTCAGCGACTCATCGTGAAAAAAGTGCTCCACTTTGTCTGCATGACTCATGACCAAACTGCTTCATCCTTTTCCCACTTCCTTCTTTTCCTCAGTGGATGAACAGGATGAACAAGAAAAACGATGAAATGATGCAGCACTGCACACATCCTATATATATATATATTAATTTATTTATTTTAAATTTTTTAATATCTACTTCCACTTCCTGTTTGTAATATCTGTGACTCTATGATGGACAGTTACTTGCCCCAGCATTCATGTTTAGCTTTGAAAAAAGCCTGTTGTGTGTTAAACAATCCAGTGCATGAACTTGTTTATCAGCATGTTCTTTTTTTCACCAGTTAATTTCAGCAAACATTCTTGGGCTATGATAAAGTTTGAACACATGGTGAGGTGATAAAGCAATGTTTTGTGGTGCCAGCTATACAAGACTCAACCACATGGGCCAAATCTACCATGGGTTCGCTCCTCAATTCTTCTTGGAAAAAAAACAAGGAGGAAAAACGTAGTAAAAGTAAGAAGCTCATGTGGATCTGTGAATGGGCTGCATTCGTGTTTATTATAATAAATGTATAAAAACATTAATAATCGATGAAGAACACACAAAAAAATACCTTGAATCACCATCCTGATCTTCAAGACCCTCACCGGTTGTGTTCAGTGCATATGGACTTCGTTGTTTTGCTTGTGGACAGAAATAATAGGATTAGTTCACAGGGTTAAGCAAACTGGGGAAAGAAAACATTAGTTAAAGAACCACTTAGTTAGACTGTTTATCTGACTGTTTTGTGGCATGAGGCGTTTGTTGTCATTAAGGGTCTTTGTCGGGGTTGGTAGGGGGGGTCTGCTACTGTTGCTCTTTGCTTATGTGGTTTTACAAGGTTGTTGTTGTTGATGTACAGAGATTCGAGCAACCACTGTCAGCCACACTGTGCACGACTCCAAGTTATCTTGTGAGTCATGAGACTTCAATTGGTCATTGTCAAGCCTCAGGCACACAGAGAGTTGTTTGTTTGTTTCATATCGGGCGGACAAAAAAAAGGACACGAGGAAAGACGCTAATTTTGAAGTAACAGTCAAATTGAATGAATTCACGCAGCAGCACTATCCAAAGGTTTAAGGCACAGACAGAATCTGATCGGTCACACAATACCGCACAAGAACAAGTTTCTTATTTGATTCGTTCTGCTTAACTTTTAGTGCATCAAACTTTTGCACAGCACTGTAGTAGGTCATACTGAACTCACAAAAATCACAACATGTGCAAAAAGGAACGAGCACATACTGATTAGAATCGCCATAGTTGCTTCAAATCCCCCAAATTGACTATAGTCCCATTCAAAATATGCCACTTGTATACTTTATAAAGACAATATGCATCGGTGTGAGGTGTTTACTATGATGTTCAGCCGCTGTACGATCTGGCTCCGCTGAACAACGCCTGGATGACTTCCCAACTTGTGACTGACTGAGGGACTCTGGGGGGGACGCTGCGACCTACCCGTGACAGACGCCGGACAGTCCGCCGCCCTCTGGAAGGGGTACCGGAAGAGCAGCTTGTTCCCGCGGCTGCCGGAGCTCACCAGGATGACGCTGATGGGGCTGGTTCTGTCGCCGCTCCTGTACACGCTGTGGTGGGACTGGCTGTACATGGACCGTCGGTCGTCCGGCAGCCGGGCGGACGGGTTTAGCATCATCTTAGCATCCGACACGGCGAAGTCGGCCGCAGGCGGCGTCTGCGATCGAACAGTGGAAGTTAGCGTGTTGTAAGTGGAACTTGTATTAATATTTACCACTCTCAGGAACCGGACACTGACAAAATACACAATAACTGGTTTTAACTCAGAGGTCTGGCAATGAATTCCTCCCTAACACTCGTTAATGTACCAATACAGTTGTTGTGTGTCACATTGGAAAATGTTCGACTGGAACAGAGGCGGCAGCTACAACGTTCCTCCCCCCAGCTGCAACAACAGTCAGTGCTTTCTATCTGTTTATCTCAGCTTTTTTGCATTTAAATTGCCAATAAATTAAAAGTAAATATCTTGTATTTTGGCTCATGTTGAAAAAGATGAGTTTAGTTCAGAGTTTTAACACTTTCTGATAAATACCCGTGTTGCATTATATCCGCTAGATGGCGCGTCGGCTGGTTGCGAACCTTGAGCCTGTAGAGCTACTTGTCGATGTGATTTGGACATGGAGGCTTTCGGCATGTGTTTGGTATCATATACCTGCACTGTTGAATAATAATCCATCATCCATTCATCAATTATCTATACCGGGAGGCTGGAGCCAATCCCGGGTGACCTGTCATGTCCCCAGCCCATCAGAGGACCAATATGCAGTGATACATAAAAAATAAAAAATTAAATTCAATACTAACCATATCCCGACCCTTGACATTCAGGCCACATCTTCCCTGCCTTCAGAAAGTGCAATGTCAGTGAAAGTCTGGTCCAGTCCTTGTGATGTTCTGTTCTGTTTCCCATGCCAATAATGCTGAATTTGAATTTGAGAGAGAGAGAGAGAGAGAGATGATGGGAGTTCCACTTGCAGCAAAGAGATGGTTCGGGACTCACCTGAACAAGCTTTATCAAAGAGGAAAGTCAAAGTCAAACCTTAAATGTTGATGTAAATGTTAAATCTCTATGACCACTTCTTCATAACTTACTCTCTTCCCCTCTCTCTAACTCCTGACCCTCCCTCTTCCACTCATACTGTACCTGTCCGCAGCAACCTTCGTTCCCTCTCTCGCTCCTCTCTCGCCTCATCTTTCCCATCTGCTCTCCCCTCAGCCGACTCCTTCTCACTCCTTTCCCCTGACTCTGCCACAGACACTCTTCTCTCCACCTTGGCCTCTTCCCTGGACTCCCTCTGTCCATTCACCTCTCGGCGGGCTCGCCTCACCCCTCCAGCTCCGTGGTTATCTGAGTCAGTACGGTCTCACAGAACCTCCCTGCGAGCAGCTGAGCGACAATGGCAAAACTCCAAATGCCACGAGGATCTTCTTGCCTAGAAAATATCTTCTTTCCTCCTTCTCTACTTCCTGATCAGCTGCTAAAAAAATCTTTCTTTGAATCTAAAATTCAGTCCTCCTTCTCCAACCCCAACATTTTTTTTCCATCTTCTCCTCCCTCCTCGACCCTCCCGCTCTCCCACCTCCCTCCTCCCTCTGCCCAAGCGACTTTGTAAACTGCTTTGCAGAAAAGATAGACACCATTCGCTCCTCATTTCCCGACCCCCTTACTGACACTGCCTCTCCTTCACCCTCCTCATCTCCTTCTCTAGTTGCTTTTTCACCACTACCTCCCAGTGAGGTTCTATCCTTGCTCACCTCCCACCGCCCCACCACAGGCCCTCTTGACCCTTTTCCCTCCCACCTTCTTCAGTCTATTGCTCCTGATCTCCTTCCCTTCCTCACCCGTCTATTCAACACCTCTCTGTCAACAGGTCCCTTCCCAAGTGCTCTCAAAGCAGCAAGAGTGAACCCTCTCTTAAAGAAACCTACACTCGACCCTTCTGACATGAGAAACTTTAGACCTGTCTCTCTTCTTCCATTTCTTTCCAAAACTCTGGAACGTGCTGTCTTGTTTCAACTTTCTACATATCTCCACCAGAACAACCTTCTTGACCCCCACCAGTCATGATTCAAGGCAGGACACTCAACAGAGACTGCCCTCCTAGCTGTCACAGAGGAACTCCACACAGCTAGGGCAGCCTCCCTCTCCTCTGTGGTCATCCTGCTCGACCTCTCAGCAGCTTTTGACACTGTGAACGACCAGATCCTCCTCTCCACCCTCCAACAACTGGGAGTCTCAGGCAAGGCACTCTCCCTGTGTGACGCAGGTACTGGTGCAGGCTCTTGTCATCTCTCGCCTGGACTACTGCAACTCACTCCTAGCTGGTCTGCCGGCATGTGCCATCCGACCTCTGCAGCTCATCCAGAACGCAGCGGCTCGTTTGGTCTTCAACCTACCCAAATTCTCCCACACCGCACCATTCCTCCTCACCCTGCACTGGCTGCCGGTGGCAGCTCGAATCCGATTCGAGGCACTGGTACTCGCCTACCATGCTGCGAATGGTTAAGGCCCTTCCTACAACCAGAACATGGTCAAACTTCGCCCGCCCCAGCCCGCCCACTCATTCTACCACTGCCAAACGCCTTGCCACTCCCTCACTGCGAAATGCTGGCAGCCACCGCTCTTCTAAATCCCGCCTGTTTTCTGTCCTGGCACCTCAATGGTGCAACGAGCTCCGTATTGATGTCAGGGCGGCGGAATCCCTCCAATGCTTGCGTAATGTTAAATACAGATGTAGCAGGGCCATAAAACGGGACCTTTATTATGAGTGATTACAATGACTTCAAATGACCAATTCACGCATTTTAGTAGAAATGTGTATGGCTTCACTATATATCTGCAGTCAGAGAACTTTCTGATAAATGCATTGGCTAAATTGAGCTCGAACAAAGGCATCTGTCTATCTGTTGTGATTTTAATTTGGATGATACAGAACCTTGGTGAGACCAGGAGCTCCCTGATGTATATGAGCGCCCTCTATTGGGTTAACGACTTTATTGGGTGAACACTGCAGTCTATGGTGAACACTCTGGGTTTTTGATGTGGTTAGACTAACCACACCACCGCTTAATTACTTTAGTTCCGGCCTAATTTGTTTATTGCAAAAAGGTAGATTTAGCACAGAGACCAACGAACAGCTCACGTTGGGTAATAATGCTGATGGATAATACTGTCAAATAAAGTTTCTTGTGATCGAATCTAAATTTGAGATAAATCTGAATACTGCGTCTTAACTGAGTAAAAGGGAAAATTCAAAATGGGTTAATTTGTGTGTGTGTGTGTGTGTGTGTGTGTGTGTGTGTGTGTTCAATTCACATCTGTCCCCGTTATTCGTTGCACTGTCAACCCGCGGGTCTTTTTCAAACTTCAAATCATTAATTTATCATATCAGACCAGCTGCTCATTGGAAATTTGAACAGTCCGTCATCGTAATAGTCAGTTTCAGGCGCAATCTACGCAGTGCAGGTTCTTCCTCCCCTTATCGTTTACGCAAATCCGTGCAGCAATAATTACGGTTCAGCCCACTTCCATGACCCATCCAATCGTACATTTTAAGGGAGGGGTGAAGCGGTTCTTTAAAAAGTTGCACCCGGCACCGAAACACGCATGACAAGTGGAACAAACCTTTGAACCGGCAACATGGTTGAATGGACAGACTTCGAGCGCGCCACCATCCAGAACTTGTTCTCCAAGATGGACTATGAGCTCGTGGGGCCCGCGGCTCTTTCCCGGTGAGACATGAAGGCCAATTCTCCTTGATTTAAAAAAAAAAAATTGAAAAAATCGTGCATTTCTGTGACACACTTTTGCATGTTTCTCCATGTTTCCTGCAGGTGCCTGGTCGTCTACCCCTGGACTCAGAGGTATTTCGGCAACTTTGGCAACCTCTACAACGCCGAGGCCATCACCTCCAACGAGAACGTGATCAATCACGGGAAGGTCGTGCTGCACGGTCTGGACCGGGCCGTGAAGAACATGGACAACATCAAGGACACCTACGCCGAGCTGAGCCTGCTGCACTCCGAGAAACTGCACGTGGACCCCGACAACTTCAGGGTAAAAAAAATAAATATATATAGTCCTCAGTGATAATCCCCATAACGCCGCACCATTGGTTTTTTGCGTTGGCTTTTCTAATTCCTATGTTGTGTTTGTGTTGCAGCTGCTGGCCGACTGCCTGACCATCGTGGTCGCCTCTCGCATGGGTTCAGACTTCACCGGTGATGTGCAGGCTGCTTTCCAGAAGTTCCTGGCCGTGGTGGTCTCCTCCCTGGGAAGACAGTACCACTAGAGAGCTGCTGCTGCAGAAGAAGAAGAAGAAGAAGAAGAAGAAGAAGATCACAGGATGTTCTCCTTTTTATCTCCTTTCATTTTTCTTTAAACCTCATGCCTCTAAAGTGCTACTGAATAAAACAAATCAAGGGCATCGTCAACATGTTGTTTGTTGTTCCCAGTTTGTGCATATGGTCAAATCGGACTGAACTCATGAGAATGATATTGTGAAAGTCTTGTTCTCGTGCGGAAGATTTGAAGTAAAATTCTTACATTGAAAATATCACTTAAGCCAAAGGACGTTGAGGATTAGTGTCATCATCAGTATGAATGGTCGAAATAGGGGCTCATGAGGACTCATTATGCAGAATGTCCAATTTCACAATATTATAATATGATGTTTCATTAATTTAAGCCATTATTGTGATATTTCTGGCAACTCCATTTGAAATACAGAAGAAGAACTAGTACTTAAAGTTAAAATGAAATATACACAAGTTTTGGTTACTGGGTTTTATGACTTCCTTGTGTTGATATACAACACAACCGTTTATTTACTTAATTTTCACCCTAAACATTCATTGCAAAAAGATGGAATTTAGCACAGAGACCACAAACAGCTCAGGATGATATAATAATGGTAACACTGGTGGATGATATTGTCCAATAGAAATCTGCTTGGTTACATCTGAATTTGAGATCATTCAGAATATGAAGAGTTGTTGACCGAAACTAAACGTTTTAATTTTTCACATCTGACATTGCACATTCACAACCAATATATTATTATTATTATTATTATTATTAGTAGTAGTAGTAGTATTGATGTTCAAATATTGTTGATGTGGGTTGTTCAATTTTTATTACACTTAACAGCTGTTAACCTGACATTATTATTATTTTTATAGTAGTAGTTGTAATAGTAGCAGTAGTAGTAGTAATAGTAGTATTGTTGTTCAAATATTGTTGATATGTGGTGTTCAAATTTTTATTCCACTTAACAGCTGTTAACCTGACATTATTATTATTTTTATAGTAGTAGTTGTAATAGTAGCAGTAGTAGTAGTAATAGTAGTATTGTTGTTCAAATATTGTTGATATGTGGTGTTCAAATTTTTATTCCACTTAACAGCTGTTAACCTGACATTGTTATTATTATTATTATTATTATTCATTCATTCATTCATCGTCTACCGCTTTATCCATTTAAGGGTCGCGGGGGGCGCTGGAGCCAATCCCAGCTAACATTGGGCGAGAGGCGGGGTACACCCTGGACAGGACGCCAGCCTATCACAGGGCCACATACAGAGACGGACAACCATTCACTCTCACATTCACACCTTCGAACCCAGAACCTTCTTGCTGTGAGGCGAAGGTGCTAACCACTACACCACCGTGCAGAGTTATTATTATTATTATTTAATTTTTATATTATTTTGTTGTTGTAATGGTTATTATAATATAATGTTTTAACAATATTGATGTTCAAATATTGCTGACATGTGTTGTTTAAATTTCAACTCATCTTTACCTCACGTTACCTGACATGAACTTGCAATTATTATTTTCATAACAATAATAATATAATAATAATAATTTAAATAATTGTTTGGTGGCCATTGTGTATAATGAGAAGAATGTAATGTTGATTATGTTACTCAAATGAAACGTTGAATATATTGTGATATTTGATATTTGACTTGAGTATTGAGGCTACAAACTACAGAACATAGAACTTATAAAGTGTGTTAGCTACAATATATTGTTATGCATTAGTGTATTTGTTGTGTTATGATGTGTCGCAGGGGCACAGTTCATTAGATTCATCTTGCTTTATGTGGATGAATGTGTTTTATGTGAATAAATGTGTTTTATGTGGATGAATGTGTTTTATGTGAATTAATGTGTTTTTTATGTAGATGAGTGTGTTTTATGTGGATTCTTTAACTGTCTTCTGTATAGATAAAATGTTACCAACCACGTTTATAACTGCAGTGTGTTTTTGAAACATTTAAAACATTGTTTGAAAAAAACAGTTATTTTCTTTTTTTCTTTGGTGAATAGTTTTGAAATTGTATTTTTAAATTGAATTACTCTAAACTTGCTGTTAACCTGACATGACACCATCTCGGCAAGAGAGAGAAATTCACCCCAACACACACACAGACAGATTGATAGTTTTTGATCATTTATTCATTTGATCAGATTGACAGAGATTATCCACGACCACGCTGCTGTTCGCCATCCGTCATCCGTCATCCTGCACTTGTTCGCCAGCAGTTTACCGGTACTTCTCAGACAGGGCACGGGCCAGGGCAGCCAGGAACTTGTCCATGGCCACATGGACCTCAGGGCTGAAGTCCTTGGGGAACATGATGGCTAAGACCACGAGGATGTTGTGGGAGAGAATCTGCGAAGAAAAAGGGAAATAATGATGACATGTTCCTTACAATGCAGATCCACAAGTGATGTTCTTTTCAATAAATGAATCATAAAAGGCCCCCCTGCGTATTTTTAAATTTGTGACAAGGTTCACTTCGCTCAAATTGGCTCAAGATCATTTCAGCACCATGGACAGTGAACGTGAAGACGCTTGGGTGCGTCTGCGCAGGCGCACTGGATGTTCAGATGTTTTGAGAAACGCCTGAAGTTCAGCATAATATCTGACTGTTATGGCGCCGGTTTTTCTGCAATACGAACCTAACATTATCATCTAGTTTACACAGCATCGTTACATACAGGTCATGTGGATGAAGACTGGACTGGAAACACTTTTAGTTTGGGTCCAACACTTCAAATGAAGTCTGCTACAGTTGCATCTACTGCAGAAACCTAACATAAAAAAAAGAGAGACACTATAATCCTCTTTAGCGACGGCTACCTTGAAGTTGGCCGGGTCCACTCTCAGGGTGAAGGCGTGCAGCTCGCTCAGTTCCAGCAGACCTGCCTTCAGGTCGTCGATTTTGGCCACAGCCTCGGCGACGCCGCGCATCACGGTTTTCCCGTGCTTCCTCACCGGGGCTGAGCCGGGGCTCAGGTCCTTCCAGTGGGTGAAGTAGGTCTTGGTCTGCGGGTACACCACCAGCATCCTGCGGGGTAATAAGTGTTAGTGAGTGGAGGCAATAAAAAAAAAAAATGCGATAGAAAATGGATAGAATACGCCTGGATTACCTGGACAGAGCATCGCTGCCGATGTCCTCCGCCTTGGGGGCCACTTTGGACCAGAAGGCCCTGACGGCGTCCTTGTCCTTGGCGGTGAGACTGGTCATCTTGTCTGGTTCGGGTGGTTGTTTGGTGGAAGTTGAATTCCGTGATCAGCCCAGACCGCGCAGGGGTTTTTATATATGATACGCGACATGGGGCACACCCGGCCCACCTCCGTGATAGGCTGCGTGGCATTCAGACCTTGGACGTGATCCAAAAAATGATGCGGTGCAGCTCGCATGAGATAACACACACACACACACACACACACACACACACACACATGGTTCTACGTAAGTAATTTGCAAATAATTTGTATCCAACTCGTGGAGTGAATAAAATGAAGGTTTCAAACTTAAACATTCCCTTTTTTTATAAGATATGAAAGGCATCATGACAAATTGTAAAAATGAACATTAGACAATATGAAAGTTAAAATAGTTTATTTTTTTTATTTTGTATTAACCGGTCAGTAAACAACGAGGGGAAAACCAACCTGTGACTTCGAAAAAAAAGGGCCAAAATATTACAAGAATTTTTATTTTTTAGCTACGTGTCGTTTTAGAGGATCAGCCTGTCGCTTGCGTTAAACGAGGGTTGTTGGAGCATCTTGTTACGTTGTATTTTAGTATATGGTTCCACAAGTAACTAAAGATTTAATCCGTTGGCTCATCAGCACCACGTTACCATGAGTGTCAGACATTTTCGCGGACAGATAAACGCTGACTTGGAGGAAAGTGTCTCTTTTGTGGAGGCAGGTGTTTCTTTTCTTTTTCTCGAAATATTATGAATTTTTCAAATTCAGTCAATATTTTTTATTCTTTTCACACACTTACGACCACAGATTCTTTCCCTCTTTCATATGACAACATAGTAAACAATATGGGCTCCTGTATACCCAACAACTGTTTCAGATTTGTTTCCACAGGCTTTGTGAGCTTTTTGACAAGACCCTAAACTAGTGTTTGCAAAAAAATACAGTTTAATGCCTCAACTCCAACCCACAGATTAAAAAGTGTTTTTTGAAAATGATCTTATTTTGGACTTTTCCTTTACAGTAGAAGCCTTTTCATTGTTTACAGCACCAAAATATAATAAACCCACATTCACAGCAAAACAAAATTATGCACAAATGTGACGAGCATACGTGTAAATGAAACACTGAATCTACTCAATGAGAACAATGTGTGACGGTCCATTCTTTCTGATTTTTAAAATCTATAGGCTCGGGGGATTAATACTGATGGATTTGGTTCAACAGCGACCTGACGAGCAGCAGGGTCATCTGCGGTGAAGCTCGCAGCCAATACACGCTGGGTGTGTGTGGGGCTTATCAGGACGAGGACAGGCGCCCTCGGAGGGCGGACCCCCCCGGAGGGGGACGAGGTCGTTTTTAGGACAATATACTGTATGTGCAGCAAGAGAGTTGCGAAATGGCTGATGTCGTGTGGTTGAAATTGTGGCCAGCTGACTGTGTCACTTCATCGGAGCCATCTATAATGGCTGGGGACCACTGGGGTGTTGATGTCTGATCCATAAGTCACATATATTAATAGATGAAAAGTACAAATAAGAGAAGTTTCAGGTGCTGCCGCCTTGTGCTCACACACAGTGTCACTTCGGGTCGGCAGCCACTCGGGTGGAGACTGAAGGGACGAGGGCGAGAAACGAGCAGGGTTCACATCTGGACACACACACACACACACACACACAGACACAGACACACACACACACACACACACACACACACACACACAGACACATACACACACACACAAGAAAGAAAAACAACCACGTTGCAAGGAGAGACGCGTCACTGCAGATGTTCAATGGAGCTCTCAGCGTTGCCAGGTAAAATACAAAAGACATTTTTACGCAATCATGCTACTAAGTTATTTACATGTCTCCAAGAGATATATTTTCATTTACCGGTGTATTTGTACATATCCCCTCACAACACATTGAAATTATACCCTCAGACGTTTTTTTTTAAACCTCCCACTTAAAGCCACACCGTTGCTGACAAATATAACAAAACATATATTTACCAAATTATGTTTCCAAGTTTCGTTTTGGAATATTGTTGTGTTTTGCGAAGTGGACTGTGTTTCTTTTTGAACTAAATTTCCTATTTCCTTGACGTGAAAGTGTGATTTCTGCTGCCTATCGTCAAATGTGCATATGATTTCTCTGCTTTATGACGACAGCACTGCTGGCAGGGACGCTGTCGAGCCTCGCACCCAGATTTGCATTTTGGCAGCGATCAGTGAGAATTCAGAAACAACTGTTTGTCGGGCTGGGACCCAATGAAATCGACAAACAGATCAGAGTTGGAGCTATGATACAGAGGCTGCTGCCATATGAAGTTAGATGTAGTTTTTTTTTTGTTTTCATCACGCTGTCAATTGCTTATACGTTTAAAGTATGAAACAGAAACAATTTTTTTTTTTACGTGTAATTTATATGACAAGAAGTTATTGCATGTTGACAGTGTTCAGTTTTAAACCCCCATGGATCACGAGAACAAACCACAGGCTACTTGGCCTCATATGATAATAATAATAATAATAATAATAATAATAATACATTATATTTATAGAGCACTTTTCATTGCTAAAAGCAATCTCAAGACAGGAAAGGAACACGATCAAATGATGGTGTTGGAGCGCCCCCTAGTGGAGCTGCAAAACGCCTGCGTCTTCACCCACCATCATTTGTCCGACGGTGTGTTCTGCTCTTCCATGGCGGTATAATGATTCAGGTTACATAAGGCAACAGCATGATGAACCATTACTGGGAATAAAAGAAAAGATGGAAGAAGCAGCAGTGGCCTCATACTGCAACTCCAGCACATGACTGAAAAAATATTTAATGGAAAGTTGTGTTGATTTTTTCCAAAGGGAAAAAAGGCTCCTTTGTCATCGTGTTCCTTTTATAATCTGCACCTACAAACCTGCCTCCTTATCATCTACCCCCAAGACAATAAAACTGTGAACCCACCGCTTGTCTCCAGCCTTTTACTGCATCCATACACCTGACACTGCTTCTCATCTGTCCTTAACTAACTTAAAGTAAAGAGTACTGCTGTACTGTATATTAAGTAATACAACAACTGAATCTCAGCCCGATGTCACAAATTCACCAAATTATTGGTGTTAAGGGAAATTTTTGTAGTTTGTTTGGACCTTTTGCTGAGTATCAGATCATATAAGGACACACTTTAATAAATCTCTGGATGGGAGATGTACTTGTATCAAAAGCTCCAACTTGTGTGTGTTTTTTAACATCGTCTATTGTAACAAACAGTGTTGGCCATCAGTGTGTCAAGTGCTTTCATAGATTTTTCCTCCGTGTAAATGTCTCAGAACCGCGTAACCAGTGTTTCCTCAGTGGATATGATGGTCAATTAAGGCTGAAGCGGGACACGCATCCCACTGACTGGAAGGGGTGTGAAGTGACAAGTCTTCTGAGCAAAACATCATGATGAGTTTGCATTGGAAACCAAAGACAATTGTACTCAGCCAGTATAATATAGTGGTACACTACTGGTGCATTAGAGTTATACCTGTGAAATGACTCACCTGAGCTGAGGAGGTCTCTGCATCCACCAGCTGAAAGACCTGATGTGACACCGTGCTGCTTTATGTATGACATCCTCAATGGATCTGTTGGTCTCCTGGCCTGGTATGAGACTCAATAGAAAACATCAACAGAGAAGTTGTGAATAATAAATTAGTTATGAAAGAAACACACAGGTAGGCTACATTTTTACTTCCTGAAGTACATGAAAGGGTCACTCATGTGGGAAGTACTGCAGACAGGTCAGTTATTACCTGGATCTTCAAACCTACAAACACAAAATTGAGTACAAAATTTTTTGTAGTGATTAATGTATATTTTTACAAGAAAAATCTAAAAAATTGTTTCTAACTTTTACACACAGACACAGACACACACACACACACACACACACACACACACACACACACACACACACACACACACACACACACACACACACACACACACACACACACACACACACACACACACACACACACACACACAAAGATGCATTCAAGTTAAGTTTTATTCCGTGGATTTGGCAATAGTGACAAGGCAGAATTTCACTTGTTGGACACGCTGCACTTATTTGAGGAACTATGTCTCCAGAGACTCACTGGTACTGTTTGCCCAGGATGGAGACGGCGACCACTGCCAGGAAACTTCTGACAGGCCTCCTGGAAGTCAGCGATGAAGACAGACGGGCCAAAGCAGGCAGCCAAACATTCAGCAAGAAGCTAAAAAAACATGCAAAAAGACAGACAGGGTTGTATTAAGGGAACAAATCATGCACATCCATGAAGACTGAGAACAGGCAGAGTCAGAGCCTTCTTGGGGTGCATCACACATCAAGTATAAGTGTTTTTGAAGTTATCCATGTTCTTCACAGCATTTTCCAGCCCACCCTTTACTGTTGAACCAAGCTGCATGGGCAACCTTTGGGTTTCCAAGGATGGCTGCATTGGATATTAAGTGGATGTATACAATAAAAACCATTAAAAAGTAAACATCAAAGTTTCTCTTGGTCACATCTGTCAAAAAAACTATTTTTCCCAAAGCTATTCAATTGTAGCCATGATGCTTTTATGCAGCCTTCGAGGCTCCACCCTGTTTTTTTAAAGTCTGGTAAGTATGGATGAACAGTTTGGATCTGTTTAGGTCGTGGAGGGTCTATTTTTATTGGTCGTTTTTGAGCCACAGATTATAACAGGCACATTGGAAGTCAGTCAAAGTTGGGGCTGCTGAGAGAAAAGCCTACATGATGACGTTATGTTAAAATGTTGTGCAGAAGCAACGTTGATTTTTTAAAAATCCATATTTTACACTATTTTACCATACAACAGCGCCACACCCAGATGTGGAAACTTTCTTGCAGTTACGGCCGCTTGTCAGCAGGGGGCGGTGCAGTCCGCTCAACCCCTCTCCCACCTCCAGAGTTAATGGACTATAACCATCATAAACTATAACAATGCCACGCTACATATATATATATATATATATATATATATATATATATATATATATATATATATATATATATATATATATATATATATATATATATATGCTCTCTGTACGATTCAATTATGTACTGTTTCAATACTATGCATGTGCAAGAGATTAACATCGTGTTGTTAATCTCTTATAGTATAATTGCAATTTAGTTAAACACAAATATATATCCAGCGATGCATGCACCTTGTAAATTTTGACACAAGACCGTGACAAGAACGCTAATGCCCCTTATTTCAAACGATACTGCTTTGGAGGTGAATATTCCCAAACAAATGAAATTAGTTCATAAACTCCCAAAGGGGGTTTGGGACAACACTCTGGCAACCTGGTCTTGCACAGAGATGTAGCTGCTTTTGATTTATCTGCTGCTTTTGCCGATGGACAATAAGGCAGCACATGAGACGGAGAGAAATTAGAATTCACGAGGGGAGATGTCACATACGCTGAAATAATCACGGGGCCAATAAAAAAAAAACATTTACGCACCACACAGATGTTTGGCCACGTCAGGAGCGACATGAGCCAGAAAAGACAAAAAAAGTATTAAAATAAAGGCATTGACTTATAATTCGAATGAGACAACAAGAGAATTGTGCGCAGTGTGCTACAAACTGCGGAATAAGTGGTTACATTTGTCGACTCTGATGTTCCAGAAGATCTTTCTCAGACAGGACCGTGCAGCTGTGCAGATAACACAACCCATTGTCCGGCCCACCGCCCATCCCACCCGTGGCGGGGTTGCTTTATAAGTTGCCTCTGCTCTCGGTGATCACCAGAGTCACTGACACGCACAAACCCAGAGCCGACAAGATGGTTGAATGGACAGACTTCGAGCGCGCCACCATCCAGGACATCTTCGCCAAGTTGGACTATGAAGACGTGGGCCCCGCTACTCTCGCCAGGTGAGGCTTACTTCTCATCCTGCACTGTTTCCACTCCGAGTCCTAGTACTAGTCTCTCCGTGACACTGTTGCGTTTGACGTGTTCCCCTCAGGTGTCTGGTCGTCTACCCCTGGACCCAGAGGTACTTCGGAAACTTCGGAAACCTCTACAACGCCTCCGCCATCATCCAGAACCCGATGGTCGCGGTTCACGGGAAGACGATCGTCCACGGTCTGGACCGGGCCGTGAAGAACATCGACAACATCAAGGACACCTACGCCGAGCTGAGCGTGCTGCACTCCGAGAAACTGCACGTGGACCCCGACAACTTCAAGGTGCGAGGCCGTGGAGATGCTGGAGCTGAGGACTCTGGGTTGTTTTTTTTTCTGTGAACGCCTCACTCCCTCGTTCTGATTCCTCCTCTTGTGGTTGTGTTTGTGTTGCAGCTGCTGGCCGACTGCCTGACCATCGTGGTCGCCTCTCGCATGGGTTCAGACTTCACCGGTGATGTGCAGGCTGCTTTCCAGAAGTTCCTGGCCGTGGTGGTCTCCTCCCTGGGAAGACAGTACCACTAGAGAGCTGCTGCTGCTGCAGAAGAAGAAGAAGAAGATCACAGGCTCTTTGTTTCTGACTCAGAAATAAAAAAGAAACAATAACCACATTAAACATGTTGTCTGTGATGGTGTTCAACTACGCTGTGCTGCTAAATCACAATACTGGAATAATAATAACCAAAAAAGAAAGAAAAGAAAAGATAACTGTGAACTAGATTGTTTATGAAATGTAAAAACGAATGCATGACATTAGAGTATCGAATAACAATATTGCGTAACATTAGAGTATAACATTGCATAACATGCAATGCATAGCATTAGAGTATCGAATAACAATATTATCAAAAGGTATTCAAATAAAATTGTTTCAAATAACGACGGAAACACAACAAAAAAACACAAAACGAGATATTGTTTATTCATGTATCGACCGGATTTAAACATATTTTTAGTAGAAATTAGCAAAACAGTTAAACACAAAAATAAATAATAATATGGTGTATTTATTATAAAACAAGGTATACAATAATTAATAATACACAGTTTCTCCTGTATCATCTTACTTGCGGAGACATCGACACATCTTCAAACACCTTGTTCCTAAATTAATGGAACAGTCGCTTTGTCACCGGTTGGTCCTAATAACTGTGATTAAAAAAAATAATTACATTAATCACAACGTATATAGCCTAGTATCCTCTATAAATATTTTTATTTTAAAACTAATACGTTTCTAATACGTGTATATCCCATTTCTTGTTAAATTATAAAAATATTGGGAAAATATAATATATATGTATATATATATATATATATATATATATATATATATATATATATATATATAAAATAAACAATTGTAAATTATGTTAATTTATCAAATGATGTGTGATACAGATATATCCGAAATAGTCCGGAGAGATTATCATTTTAATTTGTATTGTTTTCTTATAAGCTAGTTTTGACTTAATAGAGAATTACTTGATACGTTTATGTGATGATTAACAATCAAAAATAATCGATAAACCATAGTAATTCTGTCTAGTTCTGCAATTCTGTTCAATTGTAAAATGTGACGTGCTTGTTTTTGAAGTCTTTGTGGTATCAGGACTGTTCTGACATCTCATCTGTGGGTTGGGTCCTCTGTGTTCCATTCAATCAGCTGATCTCAACACTGTATTGGAACATGAGTATTTTGGGGGTGTGTGTGTGTGTGTGTGTGTGAGAGTGAGAGAGAGTAAGAGAGAGAGAGAGAGAGAGAGAGAGAAACATCTGCGCAAACTCTGCATGCAGGGCTCTGAACTATGGGCCAATATTCTTTACATCTAAGTTTTCAAAAAAGATCCATCAAATTCTGGAGTCACATTAAAAAGAGTGACCCTGCAGCCTCCTGGGAGTTGAACATATCACTGTAAACCCTGATCCATCCATGACATTACATGTTATTGATAAGTGCACACAAATGATCTGGACTTGTCAAAATGACTCAAACTTTATGTGAACTCGACCCAAAATGAGCTTGACACATTTTTGTCATGTTGAGTCAACAATTTCAGATTTCTTTTAGTTAAGTTTATTAAATTCATTAGGTGAATAAAGTCCAATTAATAAGACACTGTGTTAACATATACATTGTGCACTTTTTCATATATTTCAATAGCTGAATAAACAAGAAAAAAAGGGTTGTAAATGTTCATACTCAATGCTTTTCTGTCCATATGACAAGTACTCACTTTCTTTTTTACTGATATGACACATTTGGGTTCACTTTAAATGAGAAAGAAGATATTTGCAACAAGTGTGGTAGAGTTGTGCTGAACATATTAAATATATATATTTTTTTTGTCAGGTGAACTTTAATGTTACTGCTAAACTAAAAGATTTGTGTTCAGGCCGTTTCCAATAAACTGTCAAAGTGAGTAAGAAAGTTGGGATTTACAGTGTAGAAGAGATAGTCCCCTCAGCCTCCTGGTCCTGAGGCTGCCATATTTTATTTATCTATTCCATTGATCATTTTATGTTATTCACTTATGCTTTCTACATTGCTATTATCAATTAGATTTGTCAGTTGTCTTTAATATTGTACATTTTGGAATGTCTTGTGGGAATTCGAGAGAAGTATAAAAAAGTTTAAAGACAGATTTCTAATTTGATCATTGGTGTAACGCAGACTTCAAGATGTCTATGGTCAACATTTTATCTCTTAATTCAGCATCTCCTCCATACAAGTTGATTGCACCACAAAAAAAAAAGTCAAACTATTGTATCTATTTCACAATGGACATCTTTTGAGCCGCTGTGAAAACAAAGCATTTTGATACAGGCCAATATTACAGTATTAAGGAGAGCAATGTGCATCATGTTGACTTTCACAACGGGGCAACGTTTCCTCTATTGTTTTTTTTGTTGTATTTTCTCTCCATTCATGTGTGAGTGTATTTGAAGCTGCAGCTAAAAATAGGCTGCATGCTGAGAAGAGATAAAAACTGAAGACTGTCAGTGGAGCCAAGTGCTGCATTTAGCTCTCTGTCCAGGCCAGCTGATCATAGCCTTAATTATTTATCTTCTGTGATCAATAAACAGGCCGCTGTCTGAGGTGCCGAACCTGGGACGTCCCGGGATGTGGGAGCACTTGGCTGTCCATCACAATGATGGACAGGATTCAGTTTTTACAGAGGACTGATGACAAATGTGGACGTGTCATATTGTGATCATTTGAATTGATCGCCTTTTGATAAGCTGCAGGAACTATTGTGATCATGTTACGCAATAAATTCCCTTGAAGCACACACGTGGGTTTCCCCACTGATGTGTATAGAAACCATTGTGGGTCTTTTTGCAGTGACTTTGCTGGATGGCGTGGCTGCGTTGGGGGGCCCGCATGGCTACGACGACTCTTTCCTCGAAAACAATCTAAGAGGTGCAGAGAGACCCTTATCTTTTCACTGTTTCAAATCCACGACACAACACATTGTCCGGCCCACCGCCCATCCCACCGCCCGCCTCTGGGCCCGGTGGCGGGGTTGCTTTATAAGTTGCCTTCTGCTCTCGGTGATCACCAGAGTCACTGACACGCACAAACCCAGAGCCGACAAGATGGTTGAATGGACAGACTTCGAGCGGGCCACCATCCAGGACATCTTCGCCAAGTTGGACTATGAAGACGTGGGCCCCGCTACTCTCGCCAGGTGAGGCTTACTTCTCATCCTGCACTGTTTCCACTCCGAGTCCTAGTACTAGTCTCTCCGTGACACTGTTGCGTTTGACGTGTTCCCCTCAGGTGTCTGGTCGTCTACCCCTGGACCCAGAGGTACTTCGGAAACTTCGGAAACCTCTACAACGCCTCCGCCATCATCCAGAACCCGATGGTCGCGGTTCACGGGAAGACGATCGTCCACGGTCTGGACCGGGCCGTGAAGAACATCGACAACATCAAGGACACCTACGCCGAGCTGAGCGTGCTGCACTCCGAGAAACTGCACGTGGACCCCGACAACTTCAAGGTGCGAGGCCGTGGAGATGCTGGAGCTGAGGACTCTGGGTTTTTTTTTTTCTGTGAACGCCTCACTCCCTCGTTCTGATTCCTCCTCTTGTGGTTGTGTTTGTGTTGCAGCTGCTGGCCGACTGCCTGACCATCGTGGTCGCCTCTCGCATGGGTTCAGACTTCACCGGTGATGTGCAGGCTGCTTTCCAGAAGTTCCTGGCCGTGGTGGTCTCCTCCCTGGGAAGACAGTACCACTAGAGAGCTGCTGCTGCTGCTGCAGAAGAAGAAGAAGAGAAGAACATCACATGCTGATCATTTGTTCAGAGGCTCGTTGTTCCTTGTCTCAGAAGCAAATAAAACAATAAGCACATGAAAACGTTTTTGTCTGTCTTGTGATTATACTCAAAATAATTGTGAGCATGAGAAATAATGCATTCGAGATTAAAACCATAAAAGACTGAATGTCAGGTACATCAGGGCTGATGAACAGAGACTTTACACTCAACAGAACTGCAACTATACGGTTAATCGATATTAGACTATGGTTGTCGATCATTACTTAATCGTTTTGGGGTTTTTTTTTGATTCCAAACATTCTTTGGTTCCAGGTTCACCAGTGTGAGAACTACCTGTTTCTTTCTGTTTTATATCATTGTTAACTGAAGAGCTGGTCCAACAAAACCTCACATTTGAAGATCTCTCCTGACACTTCATAATAAAAGACTGATCCACAAAATAATCGGCGGATGAATTAATGAATAGGATATTAATAAATTAACTCCCTTTTAGTCATCAGACATTTGTTGCATTCAGAATGCCAATAACGCAGGAGTACAGGAACAATTGACAACTGTATCCCTCCATGACATGATTATGTAATATTAATAACAATAAAAAAATAATAATAATGGCCAACTTCTATTACTACAATGATATATTGACATACATAATCACATAATTTAAATAGCAATATTCATTTTGTGCAGTAACTTATCAGAAACCACTCTTCTATTTGAAATTATTTATTCTGTTTTGTATTATTAGTTGTATCTTTTGTCAGATTTTTAACTAAAATAAAAATAAAAGAAGAGGAGCACCTATAGTTTAGTTGTACTGTTTTTCTATTGTACAATGACAATAAAGGCTTTTTATCTATCTTCTATCTACTACTTCTACTGATAATAATGATAATAATAACAGCAATAATGTTGTTTTTGTTGTTATTATTACTTATTAAACAACATATATAAAGTACGTGAAAGTTTTGTCAGTTTCTGACTCCAGTGTGATTATGTGGCTGTTTCCTAGGCAATAGGTGATGTACCAGTGTAAACTGGTGTTCATTTTTACTACACTTAAATTGAACAGCAAATATGTTAGAGATTAATTTTCCCATGATGCTGAAATAACAGAAAAGATCTTCAACATTGTTTCGGTGAAGTTATGGTTAAAGACTCTGCACTTAAGCCTACGATCATAATCAATAAGAAGTGTATCTTTATTTAAACATTTTCTATATTTTTTGTGTGGTTTTAATGTGTTTCAACACAAAGAACAGATTCTGAGTGTTTCCAGCGAAGTACACCAGCCTATTTAAAATAGACATCAGATAAACTGGGAGAAGAAGAAGAAAGACAACGCTTATCTGTTCCTCGGTGGATCCACCTCACAGCTGCAGTGCAGCGGCTCAGATAAGCCCTATAGAAACTCACCATGCGTTAGCATGAAAACAGAAAATAACTTCACTCGTCACATGGTCTCTGCTTGTTTGAATTATTTTTAAAGTCTGTCACCTCTGATAATAAACTACAGTCATTAAAATAGCCTATAATGTATAATGTATAATAATGTGAGATTTTGTCCCAGGGCCATCTTGGGAAGATTGTTTTTTTCTTATCTCATGCGAGCTGCAAGCCATCACTCGGACCGCCTCGTGCAGCCCATCCTGGAGGTGGTCCCGGGTGTGCCTGCGCTCTGTCTCCAGTATAAAACCCCCTCGCGGTTTGAGCTCATCACAGCAAACAAGTCAAACCACAGGCAAGATGACCAGTCTCACCGTCAAGGACAAGGAAACAGTCAAGGCCTTCTGGGCCAAAGTGTCTGGAAAGTCAGAGGACATCGGCAAAGATGCTCTGGCCAGGTAAGGCACACACATCTCAGAACATCGTGTCCGACCTGCTCCAACAATGACGGCTTGAATTTCATTTATTCATTCACTTGTGTTTTTCTCACCCACAGGATGCTGATCGTGTACCCGCAGACCAAGACTTACTTCGCCCACTGGAAGGACATGAGCCCCAACTCTGCCTCAGCGAAGAAGCACGGCATCACCGTCATGGGTGGCGTCGCTGACGCTGTGACCAAAATCGACGACCTGAAGGCAGGTCTGCTGAACCTGAGTGAGCTGCACGCCTTCACCCTGAGAGTGGACCCGGCCAACTTCAAGGTGCACAGCCAAAGCCTGTAGTTTATGTGGAGCACAGTTTGACAGTTTACCATGATTGTACAAAACACTGTTCCTCTGTATACTTAACTGAAGGTCCTACATGGAGCATTGGAATACGTTAGCTGTGATCTAAAATCACCATACATGCTACAAATGTGTCATTATTCTTCTGTTTCTTTTCCACAGATCCTCTCCCACAACATCCTTGTGGTCATGGCCATCATGTTCCCCAACGACTTCACCCCTGAGGTCCACGTGTCTATGGACAAGTTCCTTGCTGCTCTGGCTCTGGCCCTGGCCGAGAAATACAGATAAACATCAGGGAGAAGATGACGGAGACTGCAGCATGAGCTTCATTTGCACAATGAATAATAAAATGCATGAATGCAGAAACGCAAAAAAACCTGTCTTTTCCTCTGATTCTTTTGGGATGATTTGTGTCATATGAGTAGCCGACAGATGACGTGTCAGAACAGTCATATAGTACCACAAAGACTTTAAAACAAGCCAATCAAATTTTACACTAAACAGAACTGCAACTTCTTTGCAGTAAATCCATTAGTCAATAGGCAAAAGACTAACTGTCAACTATTAAAAACATTCTTTGGTTGCAAGTTTCTTCAGTATTAGAACAATCTGGTTTTCTCTGTTTGATATCATTGTAAACTGAACAGCTGGTCCAACAAAAAATACATTTGAAGACGTCATCGGAAATGGGAAATGTATGACGGACACTTCATTAAAAAAAAACATTAAGTGACAAAATAATTGGCAGATGAATCACTGAATAATTTTTTGCAGTTTCCCCTCACAATATTTTTGAAGACTTTGGAAAACAGAAGCGATTGAAAACATAGAACCTTTTCATCTTTTTCTGAGTACACATCTTGATCTGAAACACAAAAACAAGGTTTAATGAGATATTTTCAGCAGAATATTAATAAATGAGGCGTCAGTCATTTGTTTCATCAAAAACGCCAGTAACTCATGAGCAGAAAGTGACAATTGTATCCAGCCAGGAATTAGGATTTTGAATTCATAATTGTACAACTACTACTACAACTAATAATAACAACAATTATATTTCCTTCAAATACAATGGGTCTTCGCTCTGACTTTGTCAGTGGAGCTAAGGCCCTAATTATATTAATAATTTTATTATTAATAATAATAGCCTACTCCTACTACTACTACTACTACTAATGTTATTAAGAATAATATTGTCAAAGGCAAAACAACATATAAAAGACTAGTAGGTGGGAGAAGCTGATAGATTTTGTCCTCCAGTGTACGTAAATATTTGTTTGTTTCCTTGGCTACAGGTGAGGTACCAGTGTAAACTTGATTCTTATCAAACTAAGAAAAAAAGAAATACTAATATATACACAAATATAATTATATATATATATATATATATATATATATATAAGAAGTAGAAAAATAGTCTGTTAATTTTTTCCGTAACGGCTTCTGTGGAGCTATTAACCGATTAGGATATTGTCACTATATGACTGTTCTAACCCTAACCCTCATATGACACAAATCATCCCAAAAGAATCAGAGGAAAAGACAGGTTTTTTTGCGTTTCTGCATTCATGCATTTTATTATTCATTGTGCAAATGAAGCTCATGCTGCAGTCTCCGTCATCTTCTCCCTGATGTTTATCTGTATTTCTCGGCCAGGGCCAGAGCCAGAGCAGCAAGGAACTTGTCCATAGACACGTGGACCTCAGGGGTGAAGTCCTTGGGGAACATGATGGCCATGACCACAAGGATGTTGTGGGAGAGGATCTGTGGAAAAGAAACAGAAGAATAATGACACATTTGTAGCATGTATGGGGATTTTGGATCACAGCTAACGTATTCCTATGCTCCATGTAGGAACTTCAGTTAAGTATACAGAGTCAAACTGTGCTCCACATAAACTACAGGCTTTGGCTGTGCACCTTGAAGTTGGCCGGGTCCACTCTCAGGGTGAAGGCGTGCAGCTCACTCAGGTTCAGCAGACCTGCCTTCAGGTCGTCGATTTTGGTCACAGCGTCAGCGACGCCACCCATGACGGTGATGCCGTGCTTCTTCGCTGAGGCAGAGTTGGGGCTCATGTCCTTCCAGTGGGCGAAGTAAGTCTTGGTCTGCGGGTACACGATCAGCATCCTGTGGGTGAGAAAAACACAAGTGAATGAATTAAATGAAATTCAAACAGTCATTGTTGGAGCAGGTCGGACACGATGTTCTGAGATGTGTGTGCCTTACCTGGCCAGAGCATCTTTGCCGATGTCCTCCGACTTTCCAGACACTTTGGCCCAGAAGGCCTTGACTGTTTCCTTGTCCTTGACGGTGAGACTGGTCATCTTGCCTGTGGTTTGACTTGTTTGCTGTGATGAGCTCAAACCGCGAGGGGGTTTTATACTGGAGACAGAGCGCAGGCACACCCGGGACCACCTCCAGGATGGGCTGCACGAGGCGGTCCGAGTGATGGCTTGCAGCTCGCATGAGATAAGAAAAAAATCTTACCAAGATGGCCCTGGGACAAAACCTCAAAACCTTTTGACAGTATGATTACAGGCAAAAAAAAAAAATTGCAATAACTGGCATATAGGTTATTTTAATGATTGTAGTTTATTATCAGGTATGACAAATTTAAAAGAACCCATATATATCTAAAACTAGCATCTATATCGAGACCAAGCAGGCCTAATTCAAGAAAAGTTTAAAGCTCTGTAATAATAATAGACATGATATAAGTTAGGAATTTCCTCTTGAGATGAGTAAAGTTATTTTCAGTTTTCTGCTAACGCATGGTGAGTTTCTATAGGGCTTATCTGAGCCACTGCACTGCAGCTGTGAGCTGGATCCACGAAGGGACAGATAAGTTTGTTCTTTTTTCTTTCTTTCTTCCAGTTTATCTGATCTGTCGAGTGTAATTAAGCTGCTGAACTTCTCATGAGGTTCATTCACACACTGGATGCAGAGCTCATTATTCCACATGAAAATAAACCGACTGTCAGTTATGACCATTTCATTTCGTCGTCCATGTGGTTTGAATTTACCCGCTCCACAGTGGTCATGATCGGGGTAGACAATAAGAGCTAATGTGAGGGGAAAATGAGTGAAATGATGATTCAACACTTGGAGACACTGTCAGATTTGTGTGAGTGACGGTCAGAGCTGCAGCGAGTGGAACTTTTTTTTGTGTATGATAGAAAATTGAAAATAACCATCTCAGTTTTGATTGGCTGCTGGTGGGTGTAACCTACAGCTGATGTCACGTCTTACAGAGGTATGTTATCTCACCGACTCCTCCCGAAGACAAGCAGCTGTCTGAGGACTGCAGCTGGAGCTGTCACACGTTTTTTGTTTCTTAGAGATTGTTCAAAGTGATTATTACACTTACACACACACACACACACACACACACACACACACACACACACACACACACACACACACACACACAATACATATATATATATATGAACTAATAAACTCAGGTGATTTTAAACTTAATCATCTTTTAACAAATTGGATTTATTGATTATAAATATATAAATCTGGTTCTTATGTATTTAAAACACATTGAGTTCATTAGAACTATTACATAAATGTCAGTCTTACTTGTTTTATTTAATGTTTGACTGACAGATATGCACAATACCACACTAAGTTCAGTTTGTTTAGGTTAAATTGGTGTGGATCCAAATGGATGGAGATTTTAGCCCCATACACAATATTTTACAAGCCCCATACACAACCAAGGTTAGTTAATGACTGTTTTTATTGTGTGTGACCAAAAATCCCACGTGAAGCCTTCAAGATGTTACTTACTCTTCCAGTAGAAGTCGCTTGAGAGACATCGAACCGGCTTGTTTGCATCTATGATCGCATCCGGCCACAAACCTCACGAGGAGACATCGACCTGTTGAGACACTTTAAAAAAATACGGACAATAACAAACTACCACCATGTGACGCCTATTCTCAATGTCATGGGAACACATGGAGTACATTAAGTGCAGACAGAGTTAAACAGGCTACTACAGCTAAGACCGTTTGGATGGTTTTAGGCCCAATGATGATTCTGATGGATCTTAACTAGTAATACAACAGTGCTCAGTGTTGCTCCACAACCAGGGATGTGCTGGAGAATGAAGAACATATAGCCAACAGTTTGTGTTGGAGCGCCCTCTAGAGGACTTTCTCCAACATGCACTGCAAAGTATACTTCAAATACTTTAAAAGCTGTGGAAATGTGTGTACATATATATAATTATTATTCTTTTTTACCATGTTTTTCCATTACCAGTGGCAATTTTCATGCAATCAAAAGCATCACTGAATAAATGCAATAGAAACAGTGTGGTCCACATTTATTATTTTTTCCAAAAGAACACGCACCAATTAGAAGAGAAGAAACACAAATGCAAATTTTTTGATAAACCTTCATAAAAACATAAACTGAAGAGCTGTGTGATTACATTGAGTAGGCGTGCGCTTAGAAATTCTATATGTATAAAAAAAGATATATACTTAAATTAAAAAAACTTGAAAGTTTATATAAAAAAATTGATTTCCTTCAAAGTGAATATGAAAATTGTGGAGAGAAAAAAAACTTTAAAAAGTAATAGAAATTTTTGACATCAATAGCCTACGCACTTTAGTTCAAAGAATTTGATTTTTAGGCAGTTAATATTGACATATATTATTTTTGAAATTCATATCTTACACAGAACATCCTTATTAAGACCCCAATCAGTCACTTTCTGTTTCCCTGACAAATTTCACCACGCCAGAGGTGGCTTCCCCGGCGCCTTTCAGTCGCTTCTCGACAAAGTCTCGCTAAATCTTTTAAGAACAGAATATTATTAACACAGATACACCCCAAACCTTTCTTTACAACCATCCTATAAACCTTCACTCATTAAAAAACTACAAAGACCATAGTACCCTAGCCTTCAGAGATTAACACTTGACTATGTCTCTTCTTCTTCTACATCGTTCTCGGCCTGCGTTAACGTTATTACCACAACATACAGTGTCACAGAGCTGGTAGGAGAGAAACATCTTTGGAAAAATGTGGTGGACACAGAAAATAAATTTTGTCATAAAAAATGTGTCATAAGTAAACTATTGCTTGGGAAATAAAAAATCTTGATCGTCGGAGGTCCCGAATTGAGTCGGACTAAAAACAAAATCTATATCAAAAATACTCTTGCGTGAATAAATCTTGTGTATAAATATTGATATATTGTTGAATTGGTGTTTTCCCGTATGATATTTTTGAAGCACCAATGAGCTAGTTGATGCAAGGACACTTATCTATGAGAGGGGTGGCTTGCTATTCCAAATGACAGTGAAGGTCACACACACACACACACACACACACACACACACACATAACGATGCTACTGTGAAACAACCATTGTCGATATTACAATGACAAAATATTGCTCTTTTAAAGCAACGGATGTGAGATTTGTATGAATTAAAAAACGAGTGTATAATGAACTGTATAGTGTGATTTTGGTGAACAGTTTCGACTGGTAAGTGCCACTAAAAGCAGTGTTGACAACTGGATTGTTGCCGGACTGCGCTGATGTTTACATATGAACTTTACACGTTTACTTTTCAGATTGTACCACACAAGAAAACCATGTTTTCATCCAGCACTGTGTTTCATCCAAACAAAAAAGATCACGGTGTACAAAAAAACCCCCAACAGATAATAATGGTGCAAGCTGTCACGAAATGATCTGCACGTTATCTTGAACTTAAATTATGGAGGGTGGAAACACGCGCACGCACACAATGTCTTTCTTAATTACACAATGGGAGAGAAAGATCACACTGTAATATGAGCAGTTGCAGTGGTTGGCTGTGGAACGACTGTCAGCCACAGAAGGGGGCGTGGCTTATTTTGTTTCACCGGAAGGCGGCGAGGAACCCAAGAGAGGAGACTTAGGTGAAACCTAAACAAAGTTTTAAAAAGAAAAAGGAAAAACCAAGGTGTTAGAATGAACTGTTCCACGTGCAGATACATTTATGCATTACATTTCGGATGTTAAGTCTCTTCCAGCAATTTGCGCAGATTATCTATTTTCTTTTACTTTGCATCATCTACACTCTCTTCTACAGTTTGTGATTTCCTACATTTCCTAGAATAACCCTCCCTCCCACTACCTTTAAAGCAAAAGAAGTAATTTGGCTGCATTACATTGTAACATGGACACATTTGTGGAGACTCTCTCTTCCTCTTCCTTAAAACATTCCCCTCACTGTTGAATGTTGGCACAAAGTGGCTAGTTTAAATGATAAAAAATGTCACTTTTGATAAGTGTGTACGAGGAAAACTCACAGGGGAAGGAGGCTTTGCAAAGTTGAGGTGAGCGTACAGAAGCACAGCGATGTCATTCTGGCTGGCCTCCAGGGCAATGGACAGCGCGGTGCTGCCGTCCTGTAGAAAAACAACAACAAAATGACTGTAGTCAGATGATGGTGTCCAAAAAAAAAAAAAAAAGACAAGGAAACATAGACAGGGGATAATACTATGCTTACGTTATCGGTGAGAGTGGCATCACAGCCCGGCACAGACAGCAGCTGACGCACAATGTCCACATGGCCGTGTTCGCACGCACACATGAGCGCCGTGGAGCCGTCGTCGTCGCGGATGTTGACCTGTGCCCCGCAGGACAGCAGTGCCCGCACCATGTCCCCTCGGCCGTGGCTGACCGCTAGCATCAGTGCGGTCTGTCCGGCCTACAGGCGCCCATCATTGAAAACAAAAATGATCAACCGTCATTTATTCACACGCTGCCGTGAGCATCATTCCAGCTCTGAAACGGGTTTAGATTTTTTTGTGTGTAGAGGTGCAGTTAACACCAGTGAGCAGTAGAGGGCGCACACACACCTGGCTGGCCTTGGCGTTGACGTCCCCCGTGCGCAGCAGCTGCAGGACGGTTTGGAGGTCACTGTCAGAGTGGAAGGCGGCCAGAGCCGTCAGCATGATGGCGGTGTAGCCCGCCTTGTTCTGCTTGTCAGCATTACACAGGCCTGTCAGGTGCACAGGGAGATCGGTGTGATAGATGACACAACAGATCTGATCTTATTTAGAGCTGGCTGATAATTTATCATTAATTATGAAAAGTTGTATTGTTTTTTTAAATGTAGGAAAACAAAGACAACATACCACAACTTAGTCACCTTTATGGTCTTAGGGAAATAGACAACTTTTCGGCCTGTTGCCTCTTTCAATCAGTCTTTTGTTTTCTAATTTCTATCATTCCGATTTCTCCCTAAATACTTATTTTCTTGTGCACACAACACACACACACACACACACACACACACACACACACACACACACACACACACACACACACACACACACACACACACACACACACACACACACACACACACACACACACACACACACACACACACACACACACACACACACACACACACACACACACACACACACACACACACACACACACACAGCTCACCGGTTTCCAGCAACAGCTTCACCACGGGGAAGTTGGAGTGGGAGACGGTGTAGTGGAGCGCCGTGTTGCCGTTGCCGTCCGCCATGTTGATCACGAACTGCAGCAGCTGAGGGGAGGTCGAGGTGAAGGCGTCCATGTGGGCCTTGACCGCGGCCGTGTCCGCAGCTTTGTGACAGGACACGCGCAGCCACTCCTGCAGCACGGTGGTGTAGGCCGCCCTCTGGGATACAGACACAATGAGGACACTTAAGAGACACACGAACACTGGAGACACTCATAAAGACACGGAGGAAGAATCATGCAGGAAACGTGCTAGTTGCTCTTCTAGGACTGCACACATCTGACAGATACCTAGAACCTCCAGTTCAAAGGTCACATGGTTCAAAACAATCCCCCCTGTTGTTCGAGTCAGGGCAGAGTTCATGATGATTGATGTGCACCGGAAGATAAATCGATCAGTACTGTTTCTGTTTAGTCCTGCTCCTTGTTGTTCTTTTAAAGGAGGACATTCATATGGATTGAGAGCATTGATTCTGATAGTGAGTTGTCTCGGTGAAATGAAGTTATAAATAAATTGAAACACCCACTGCTCCCTGTTGACTGAAGGCGTTGGGCTCCCCGAGGGCTTTCTGCAGGGCGCTCAGCGCCGACATCAGGGCGTCGCTCAGCTCCAGTCTGAGGGAGACGAGGAAACAAACGCAGTCAGAGACTGTCGCTCCCAGATAGCTTGAGACTGTGCGTTTAAACTGTGTGTATGCTTACCTGACTTGTTTGCCTGACGCGGTGGCAGTGTCGCTCGTGCTGCTCTCAGCCGCTGGCTTCGACTGCGACTGGCCGGAGAGGGCGGTTGTTTCCGCCTGGACGACGTGTTGCTGCTCAGCGGTGTTAGTGACACACGGCGACGGCGAGCAGGACACCAGCGACTTTGTGGAGCTTTGCTCAGACGAGGATCCGGCGCTTGATGGTGCGGAGGTGATCTCCAGTGTGACTGTGTGCTTTTCCTCTCCAGGGGCAGAGGAGTTTGCTGGCGGCTCATGCGAGGCACATTTTTGCACAACAGAATCCGTTGCTGGTGACTGGGGGACTTTGTCCGGCAGACTCGCGTCCACGGTCGCAGACTGGCTGGGAGTGTGCTGCGTTCCTGTCACGACGGCTGGCAGATTGGCGGCGGCCTGCTGAGGTACGCTGTTGCTTTCTTGGGGCAGTGAGACCCTGGCGAGGGCCGCTTGCTGGTGCAGGGCCGAAGATTCGGGTAGTTTTTCTCTGGCTTCGTGATATTCACTAGAGTCACTCGCCTCGTCGGAGCTCTCGCTGCTGCTGTCGTCCGACGACGTGGATTCGTAACTGCAAGGAAAGAATACGTTTCAAAGTCGAACTCAAAACTCTTTGCAACTCAGACTTGTATTTTAAGCAGGAAATACATTTCTGCTTTTTAACTCTCACGCTTAGGTAGAACAGACTGTGTCGCTGTCTTCAGACAAGAACTCCTTCAAAAAATGTCAGGAAAATTGGGTCCGCACTTTTCCTTTTTCATATGAAGAACACAGTGGAAGATTGTCCAGGTCAGCCGCGTTCAAAACAGCAGGAACACTTCTGGAATATCCTGGCGAGGGGTGGCGGCTGGGCAGAGCGCCAACTCACTTGCCGGGAATCTTCCAGGGAGATTTTCCTGCTGTATTCTCACACGGGCTCACTCAGAAGTTTTACTAGGGTGCTGGCGGGAAAAGCTCAAGAAAAGGAGCCTTTTTTTCGGACATTTGTGTCGGAAAATGTGTTGGTAAAGTTCAGGAAAGTGTCCGGACTTCCGTGCATGTCTGAAAGCGGCTTATGTGTGAAACACTATTACCAGGGACGGGTGCCTGCCTGCCACAGCACTAAGTGGATGGAAATGACTGACTGGTGGTCTGCAATCACTGACACTTACCCTCCATTGACGCCAATGAATTGTAGGTTTTTCTTCGTGGAGGGAGAACCTGGTTCCCCTTCTGCCTTCCGCTTCATAATGGACCTCAGGGACTGAGGGGACGAGGCTGGAAAAAAGAACACCAGTAATCACACATACAGCCGGAACAATGTCATGTCATTAAAACAAGTTAGAATGATAGTAACAATTCCAGTTACCCGTCTTGGGGCCTTCTTGTGACTGGACGGCCACTGTGTTTGTGTGCAGGTGCGTCTCTCCTCCTTGAGAATGCATCAAGCCGATCTGATTAATGGACGTGCCAACCGCGATGGCCGGATTAGCCACAGGTACCGAGGTGGACAACTCGCTCTTCAGGACATCGCGCACCTGCTTGGAGCTGACGGCGATCGGCAACTCAACCGGAACGTCTGCGAGACAGAAAGAAGACACAAGATAAATCAAGAATCGTTTCTAAGGTTTTGTTCGTTCAAATTTACTTTCAAGAGGACAGACAACATCGGGTCCAAATTGACACAGTCAATAAAGATGTTTCATAAATGCGTTGGGCTGCATTAGACTGCCCAGCTTTAAGTAACAAACTGTTAACTCTGTATACTTGGTCATAGACTATCACCTGAATCCAGACCTTCAGCTTGTCCTGTGTGGTAGCCCTCCGAAACTCCACCGGCGGGTTGAAGGGCGGGGGAGCTGCAGGTCTCTGCCCGGAGCAGAGTCCCCACCTCCACAACAGTCGGCTGCTCCAGTGTGTACACCTGGATTCCCACAGTTCTCTGTTCCCTCTGTTGGGGCTGCTGCGTGAAGCTGACCAGAGTGTGCAGGCTGCAGCCTTGCGGCCCCTGCCAGCCCACGCTGGTGGCCATGACCGGATGCTCTGCCTGAGGAGTTTTCTGGACTGCTGCTGCCTGCTGCTGCTGCTGCTGCTGCGCAGCCTCCAGCTCCTGCGTTGTCCACTTTAGCTTGCCCTCAAGTTGACCCACTTGATTCTTGAGCGCCTCCGTCTCCGGCAGCAGCCCCAGGTCCTCCTCCCGAACCCCGACTCCCACCTGACGACTGCCCCTCGAGTTCTCCGGTCCCACTCCGATGGTGCGCACCTCCCGCTTCGCATCCGGTCGGGTTCCACCCACAATTACCGTGTCCTCAATCTCACACCCCGAGTCTTGTTTGGAGCCCTCGGGCGTGGTGGGGGACAGTGGCCCTGCTGGCTTGTTGCTGCCTTTAGCTCCACTGCTCAGTTCTTCTTCGGGGATGTCGATATAAAGCTCCCCTCGGGAGCGGCCGCGGTTGAAACCAAGAGTGTGGCCCAGGAACTTTTGGCTCTTCAGCTGGACGCTGAGCTGCCGTTTCTCCTCCTGCAGCACAGAGATTTTCACCTGGAGCACAGGTATGGTCTTCACCTGCTCCTCAAGCTCCCTAATCTTCCTCAGGGCTGACGCCATCTGCTCCCTGACATGCTGCAAGTGGGCTGGGGTTGGGGTCACCGGGGTGGAGAGGCCAGAACTCATTGGGGTAAAGGATCCACCTCCACCATGGGCCCGGTTGTAGCTGTGTGCACTGCTGATGGAGGTGTTGGAGCCTGCCACGCTGCTGTGCATGCTGCCCAGGTTGGAGAATCGACGCCCCTCTTTCTCCTCTTCCAGCTTCCTGCGTGCATCCAACAGGGTCTTCTCCACCCGGGCCGTGCTGAAGCTGGGCCTCTGAGACGTGTGGAAGCCCGGAGCACAGTAGGAGAAGGAGGAGTGCCGGCTGTCCATGCTGGTGTTGGAACACAGGGACTCCGTGGACGTCCACCAGGAGCCGGCATAGCCATAGCCACGGGGCAGGGAGCCATAGCGTGGCCGACGCTGGATAGGCACCCGCTTTATAGTATTTCCCTTCTCTATGTCGTTAACATATTTGAGGAAGTCTAGGTCCAGCCGGTAGCCATAGGGGGTCTCCACTGAGTAGGGCGCCTCCTGTTCTTTGCCGTGCAGGGAAGCGGGAGCAGGTGGGTTGAGTTTCCCTGAGGGGGGGAAGGAAATCAACTTTAAACAAACGGAAATCTGCGTCTAATCTTGGGCTCAGACTTTAGAAAATGGCATTAACTCTGGGCCACTGTGTATTTATGTTTGTGCTCTGAAACAATCTCCAAATTAGGCCCAAAGTGGACCAGTGCAGTTCACTATAACCCGACTTTGTGAGCGTTGGGATATCACAACTGTGGCGTTATTTTACGAGTTGTCTTGACAGTTTAAATCCAAACAATGAATTGTTTTAGAATAACTGCATTAATAGGGAGAATGTGAAGTTGCTGCACCTGGGAAGCCGGGGTCCATATGCAGCACCTGAGCCATGATGAGCCTGCGGCGGGTTCTCAAACAGTCATCCACCAACTCTCACCTGTGGAGACAGATTCATTTTTGAAATTATGAACGAGCATACAAAAGATTTTCTAAAAAGAACAACAAGTAGATTTTCTTGCGGCTATAAAAAGACTGAAGTTACTAACACATGATTGTGAAAAGCCACCAGAATCCTGATAAGATCAGCGTTCATGTGGACATACTGTAAGGACAGACGGGAGCTCCTACCCGAGCCATAAACTATCGCTCTTGTTGTCCATATTGTACTTCTCGTATCACGGATCAGAAATAGTTTTAATATTTCTTTCACTACTTTCACCCGCCCGCCCGCCTTCCCTTTTCTAATTTTATCCGCTCATTTTTCGGCGTGTAGCGGGTCACAGTCAATTGTGTGTTTGTTTCTTTTCTTAGCCTTGAGAGAAGAAGTTTCCTGGCAGCTAACTCCAGGACAGAGGTTTGAGACTGCCAGTTACAACCTTATTAGGAATCATCTGTGCACGTCGACTTCGCCTCTCGAATCTGGTTTTTACAGACACACTCTCTCTCCCTCGCTTTCTCAACATCTCACTTCCCCCCCTCCTCCATTTGTTCTCTCTTTATGCTTTATTCTGGGGCTTTCTCCCCCCTCCCGACATCAGCTGACGATCAGGAGGTTTCAGCGGGTCACTGTCTCTCTCTTTCTCTCCACACTCACTTGCTCGTTACTTCGACAGAGAAAGCGCAGTGAGCCGCCGACAAAATACTTCAATTTGAACTATTCAAAAAACAAAAAGATTGTTCTTCTCCCTCCTCCCACAGAGAGAAACCAGTGATGTCGTCGAGCCCACAACGGCGGCGTTTGTGTCTGCTTGGAAAAGATTAACTTTCTAGGTCATCACTTTGTGGGAACTCGGGGACGTAATGTTTAAGCCGTCCACAGATTTTGGCCAGTTGAGCATCGTCAGGGACTTTAAAGGCCTGAGATCAGAAGTCTGGACTGCAAACCTCAAACTTTGCCTTTTATTTGGGACATACGCAGTCCTCTTTGGTCCGAGGCTGCTTCCTCTTCTCTCTCTCTCTCTCTCTCTCTCCATCTTGTGACCCTGGTCACTGCTTGCTCATTTGTGAAAAGTAGGACATTTGGAAACACTGACTAAATTGACTTGGTATTTCTGAAGTACTGGAGTCAGTTTAAGGTCTCTGTGTGACTTCCCCTTATCTGTGTCCCTTCGTCACCCTCTCATACCAAGATTACCACACACTCACTGACCCTGCCACATCAAAATTAACCAAATTGAAATGCATCATTGCTCGGAGATAGAATGAAAGGATTCCAATGTTAAATTTAATCTGATAGAGGCCAAAATATATTGCAGCTGACACAGACGGAATTTATCAGATGTCCAAGAAGTCAATTGTATGACAAATTTACATGGAGGCTAAACACAAGAGATTAGAACAATTACATTAAATTAAAAAAGAAAGAAAGAAAGAAAGAAAGAAAGGGAGAGCTGCGTGAATCTTGAAGATGTGAAGAGCGCTCTGTCATCGCGACGTTTATATGGATTAATTTCATGAAAGAAAGAATTAACAGCAACTCGAGCAACTTTTGGCTCGCTGCCGTCATGGCACAGTGTGAGAGCCTGTTTATTTCCAGTACGGAATGAAAGTGTGAGACTGATTATGTGCCGTACAGTGCCGCGTGGGTATGACTTCATGTGTGAGAAAGTGAGAGCAGGGACAGCGATGGGTGGGTGGGGGTGTGTGTGTGTGTGTGTGTGTGTGTGTGTATGTGTGTGCACACAGGAGGGTGGAGGACAGCGCTGACAGGGGACAGTTGATGAGATATAATTAGAGTCTGCAGTCTGGCAGCCGACCTTCCCAGCAAACGCAGACATGACGGATGTCACGGTCCACTCGATTTCCTCTTTTCTACTTCTTCAAATAAAATCCTCACTCTCAACCTCGCGCATTATTCTCTACTGTGTAATGCCTCTTTCCCTCCTTGTTGCCGCTCAGCGCGCCATTCCTCCCCCCCCCCCCCCCCCCCCCGAAAACACCCTCGCCACCAGGCCTCAACATCTGCTTCTCCCGACGGCGGCTCACTGCGTGTTTCAGATGTGTTAGCAAGTGAGCATGTGAGTGTGTGGTGGAGTGGGTCGACCTCGCTCGCTCGCAAACAGAGTGCCTTTGAGACGACGTCTGAACAGAGACCAGTGTGCGCCCTTCACCCAGCGCCACGCCGCCATTCTTCCGTTCGAACTCTCCCTGGCCGCAGCCTCATCCGAGACAAATGCCTTGCACCCATTTCGGCTGCTGCCCGCCCCCCCCCCCCTTCCTTCCCCACGTCCAGATACAGCTGCATACCATACTAAGGGAAGTTAACATCGCCTGGCCTACTCCCTCCGTTCCCTGCCATTAAGACTAAGACAACCCTCGGGGGGTAAGATGCAGGTCATCCAGCACAAATTACACGTCTGCAGTATGTCCTGTTAAGATGTCACAAGAGAAAAACTGCACTAGACAGCAGCTCCTTTGACCTCTGGCGGCAGCTGATAAACAGATAAAGCTTCAGGTTCATTTCATGTACAGCCTTCACTTTTGCACGATGGTATCTGGAGGGATTAAAAATGTGGATTTACAGCGTGTATACACTGTAGATTCCTGTGTCTTTGGCGCATCAGAGGATGGAGACCACCCCCGGAGATTGATTTTAAATTGCCCGGCTTCATTTCGAGGTCGGTTCACCCGCGTTCATCAAACTCATTGCTACAATTCATTGGGTCACCTAATTATTATTGCCATTACAAAGGATTAGACCGCGGCATTGCTCAAGTCAGAAATACCATTCATCCCCACCAGCCAGAGACGATATTTATGGATATTTTTCCACCGCTGGCTTACTGACGCTCTCTCAGCCTTCGGTGATTGCTATCCTGCTCGAGGTTGGGAATGGTTTGTGAATTAGGAAAAGATGGGTTTTATTTTCCGCTTCATACCAGCTGCTTGCCCTGCGAGGACGGGATCTCTCCTCCCCGGGCTCCTCGCTCTCTGCCTTCCTTTTCTTGCACGGTTACAGGCAGCACCTGTGGGGAAACAAAAGGAAACTCAAACTTTGACTGTCACAGTTTGCAGCACAGAAGAAAAAAAAGCAAATCGCGTGACAACAAAGGAAGACATCTAGACATGTAGTCATCCGGGGGGCGTCGGTAAAATCCATTGGTGAGAGGTGTGTAGGTCTGTTGACAAAGACGGACTTATGACAGGTTTGCGAAAGGGCGGCCCCCCGCGAGACTATAAACACCGGCTGCAAGAGCCGGAGAAAAACATTTCAAAAACATTCCATGGTTTTGACTGACGGACCGGATGTGAAGAATATACCCCCACGCGATGCCAGTGACTCTCTGACCTCCTCGTAGTGCGACCTGGGCGAAGACCAACCCAATGCTCCTCCTCTCCCAGCTTTCCCGCAGACTTTCCCTTCGAGTCGTTCCTTTCTCTAATTCGAGGCTCTCTAATCAACCCAAGGCTGCGGGAGCCTCCCTGTCGTTTGATTGGGCAATGTTTTGTGTTTGTCTTGCCTCCCAAGTAAATTGGCACACACTGACACACGCCCGCCAGTTTGGTGGGAACAGCCACAATTTGCACACATCACCTGTTAAGACTTGAGGCTAGACTGATTTGATGAGCCTTATAATGTGTTCCCTCCATGGACGACGCACACTCGCAGCTTGTGCAGTGTGCACTGCACTGTACTACACGTCGGCCAGACAAGCTGTGTGACGGCGTCTGCCGATTCTCATGCCTCAGCTCCGGCTGATCAGAGTCAGGCTGACTCGTGGAGCGCGGAGGACATTTTGTTGGGAGGGTCTCGCATTCTTAAGAGAGCAACAACACTGTAACCTTTGCATAAAATCATAACAAGACGTGCTGTTGCTTCGGTGCATTGTTTCATATTGTTGTCATGCCAATATCACAGAGTGTGGAGGGGCGAGCGGGGTGGGGGGTTGGGGGAACAGACCTTTTAGACTGGAACGATAGCCAAATCACAAAGAGCCATTCATTCAGCCTCCAGCTCCACAGCTGGTTCTAATATATAAAGCAAGGAGGGGCATCTCAGAGAGAGAGAGAGAGAGAGGGGGGGGGGGGGGGGGGGGGGCGGTGTGTGTGTGACTGTGTGGCAAGGAAATTTGCCTCAAAACAAACAAACAGTTGACGAAGTGCTGTTAAGGACCCGCACACTGACGGAACCTGGAAACACAAGGAGCAGCGTTGATGTCTACAGATTCCTCAAGTGCCCGAGGCTCCGGAACGACTTGTTATCTGCGCAACTAATGATGCAAGATACAGAACAAAAACATATACAACACGAAAGACAGGCCTGTCAGATTATCGAAAACGTACACATCGATGCCACGAAATCCCTCTCGAAAGGACGGGACGGGATTAAAGACGGTGAGCCGAGCACTGTGTCGCTGCAGAAGGCGAATACTTGTGCAAGACAAATGCCAAACATTACAGGAGACAACTTGAACTCCCGCCGACTCCCACACGGCGCAGATGAAAACACACGGATCCCGCAACGCGCCAACACACTGTCCCGGGCCCGAAGACTCCCACTGGATCAACAAACATAGCTGTAGCTTTTAAGTTGATTTATTGAGGCGAGGGCACCGATGATGTGAAAGACGAGCGATTTAGCCGTTATTAAATAGTCTGTCTTCGCGATGATAAATCTTGACAGTGTGATGAAACACTTTCTGGATTCGTTAGCAGAGTCAACTTAACGGTCCGATGACGAACTGCATCTTTTTCTGATGTAAGCTCTGAGCAAACAAAAGCCGCCAAAAGAAATCATGCAGCGTTGCCGGCGCATGTGCTACTCACATCAAACCAGGCTAAGTGACGTTGCAAAACAGAGATGATATATGTGGCGGTGGTCTGACGAAGAAAGGGTTACAGGAAAGGGAGCTCCATCTCTCTATTCCCCGGGGATCCAGAAACAACCCGGTCACTTCCTCCCAGCCCAGGAGAAAGAGTAACAGGGAGAAGGGAGAGCGTAAATGAGGAAGAAATAAAGGGAGCAGGGGGAGAAGGATAGAGCAGCGGAGAGCAGTACAGTATGAGGGGGGCTGGGGGTGGGAGGGGGCAAAAAAGAGTGGGAATGTGAGGAAAGAAAGGCAAAACTCCAAGTGGAGGGGGGGAGAAGAAAAAAATAAATGCTGCTGAGAGTTTTAGATGGAAACTTCTCGAATGAGAGGACCGTGACTGTTCTCCGATTTTGAACTGCGACCAGTTATGAATCACCGCGAATCCTGCCGCTGACATCAGAGCGGAGTCTGCTCCTGTCAGAGCTGGAAGGAAACCAGAAAATGAGTGAATCGAGTTTCAAAAAGGACCTTTTCTCATAATCTCAAAGGGCTCCACCTCGAAGATTACCATCATTTGTGCATTCCACTCCCCCCAAAAATAGGCCGACAATCGAGGAGCAGCACTGTGTCCAACTTAAAAAAAGGCCGATTGTTGTTCAGAGGGTTTCGTTTTTTTTCCTCCCTGGGAGTGACAAGCCACAAAAGCCTTATATATAGACGTGCACAAGAGTTTGAAATGTTACATTAAGATCACGACAGGAGACACTGTTGTTGCTCTTTCTACGAAGACTTCTTTGTCCTCCTCCTCCTCCTCCTCACTCTGCAGCACACAGATGGCTTCATTCAGCCAACTGGTCCTGAATGAATAATATATCAGGCAAAAATTACACCGAATTTTCTCTTCTGAAGAGCTTCACAACGCTAAGTGTAGATGTAACAACGGCCATTTGTCACCGAGCGTAAAGTGGCTGGGCTGTGCACGTCATCGCGCGATGAGACAGACGGGGGGGGGGGGGGCCCTTCATCATCGTGTGTAGCGAGATGCCAGATGACCTCACATCAACATGGTAAACACAGTGAGTTCTTGTGTTGCGGGCGGGACGTGTGGTTTTTCACTAATTTGGGGTTTTAAACGTCAGGACCAATCTTAACCCAACGGGACGTCTCCTCACAGGGTTCGCGGCACATCAGGGAAAAAAAGCCCTGTTTTTTACATTAAGGAGCGGTGGTATGGAGGAGCGGACGGCTCTGGGCCGGAGCAGCCTAGAGTACGGCCAAAGGGAGGGGCCGGGGAGCTCACATTACCCCTGGAACAGGAGCAGAGTAAACACTCGCCGGTCTGCTATTGGTCATTGTGCTGACCTCCGACAGGAAACTGAGCGAGGGTGGGACCGAGCGGCAAGGAGCGGCACCGGAAAAAAAGAGACAAAAAAAAAGAAGGGAGGGGGGCATTTGGGAGAAAATTCCTGTTCGCTTGTGGAGGTGGGGATTAAGAGTGATGCCAAGCTGAGAGGCCGAACTGCTGCACAGTTTGAAGAGGAGACTCCGGGGTCTGCGAGGGGAGGAAGACGAAGTCCAGACATCCAGTCAGATGTGCTGGTTTGAGAGCCCGTGGTCGGGGCAGCGGTGTCGGGGTCAAAGGCCCGGGGTCAGCGTGTGTGTGCTGTGTTGTGGTGCCGAGCGGCCGGCGGAGCGGCGGAACAGAGGAAGTAATCCCACTGAGGCGGCGGCGATCTAGTTAAGTGGTTCCCTCTCTGGGGGTCTCACCAATTACTTCCTGATTCGAGGAGAGCAGATGATCAAAAAAGACAACAACACAGGCGGAGAAAAACGTCCATATCACGGACTGCTCCAACTTTGTTTGTGTTGCGTTTCTAGAGGGAACAGTCCGCCTTGCTCTTTCTGAGTGAATAATCTATTAAAGGAGATCAAGTCAGATTATTCAGGCAGATAATGAATTACTGTCTCTAGAACTCCAAAAACTTGATTAGACCATATGTTCACTGAAACCATTACTTCACTGGTTCCCCCTTCAATATGGTTAAGCTGGAGAATTAACCCCAGATAATTAACCCCCACTGTTCCGACCAAATCAGGCTGATAATACTGTACAATACAATAATACTTAGCCATATGTGCATCCCTGCCCTACAGACGAATCCCCGTCTCATTCAAAGCCTTTTTGTTTAATTATCTTAAAATGCTGTTGTGATTGTGTGAAAAGTGTGTGTTTACGGCCCGATTTGGGAAAAACAACAACAAAATATTCAGGCTTTTGCTCCTGTATGACCGGAATGTGTTTACACAATGAGAAGAAACACAACCCTGCGTGCATGTACAGTGAAAAAAGCTCATTAGCGACGTTTTGGGGGGCAGATGCTTTGATCGCTAATCGTCCCTCATTTCAACTAATGAAACCCCTAATGTCTTTGTTGTCGTTTTAATTAAATCAGAATGATTGTTTTGAACAGAACAGATAATTCATCGTGCAGTGAAACTGTCCCAAATAGCTAATCTGGAGTTGGACAGTGACAGACAGTCTCATGCAGGCTTCAGGGTGTAATTTCATTAGCCTCGCTGAACCATTTAAATGCCCCGGCGTGTGGCCCAGTGTGCAAATGGGGTTTATAACCCCTCGCATTCCACCGCAGCACCCCTGCGTCCAAATGCAGGGGTGTGATGAGACAAATCACATTCCAGCTCAGGGGAGAGAAGAAAAAAAACTAAATTGTAAAAAAAAAAGAAGAAAAAAAAAGGGTCCAGCTGCAGACAAACCTGATTAGGAATTCCCAAAAAGCTTGCAGCCCATTGGGGGGGGGGCTCCCAGGGGTCTGTGATGGGATTCCAGGGGTCCCAAAGAGGAAGAGTCGGCTTTCACTGTTATTACACCGACAATCGCCAGATCTCAAAAACAGCGAGGAGTTATACAGTCGCCAGTTTGTGAGATCCACCCGGAAAAAAACGATTACAGCGAGCCCCGCCATGACTCCTCCTTAGGTCGTAATGTTGAGTTTCTGTTCTCAAAAACCATTGTTGAGAGGTGCAGGTGTAACTTTACAGCCGCGGCAGTTATGGTTGCAACTGGAGGATTAAATATGAGGACATACTTTAAAAAGCCCGGGGGGACGAATAACTGGAGCCACAGACTCCAGGCCGCCCAGGCAACGGGCAATGACATGAGCCCATATTTAGTGCCATGCAGCTGCTACAATCTCTGGCCATTCGGCTGAAGAGGTGATTTAATACACGAGCAGCAGCAGCAGCAGCAGCCCCATTACACAACAGCAGGACAGTGGTGTATTGTACGATGCGGTGCAAACGGGCCGATGACTACACCCCCCGACCCCCCCACATCCTGCCAAGTTCTGCCCGTCCCCTCAGCAAAAGAACATCTGATGTGTTTACTGATGAATCTGGATGAGTCTGCCACACACACACACACACACATCATGAGACGTCCTGTCACGCAGAGTCAAAAACATTCCAGGGAGGAAGAAACAAACATTCATTTATCCCTATATTTCCCCCCTATTAGGACCCCACTAATATGTTCTATTAAAGAAAATCAGTATTGCCAATAAAAAAAAAGGGTGCTTTATGTGAATTTTAGTTTTGTTTACCTTCCTCCTGATCTGCCCTGCTGACACACAACTCCGTCAGACCTCATCCATCCTCATCTGGGGACATTAAACTCCACCCCGAGTGACCACTGACCAGCTCCGAGCGGCGAGGCGAGCAAACGTGAAGGGGGCAAAGAGCAGCAGAGCAGAAAAAAAGGCTGATGAACATCTGGAACTAATGAAAACTTGCAGAATGCACACAGACCCACCCTCTCCCCGGAGTCCTCACACAGTCCTCAGCAGAGCTTTTCACTCGATTGCTCTCTTTTCTTGCTTTCATTAAATTCAAAATGGTTGCATTGCTGTAATAGATTTATATGTTTATGGGAAAGTTTTCATAAATAAAGGGCAAACAGAGGCAGAGTTTAGAAATGTGGCAATGCAACCTGTGACACTGAAAGTGCAGCTTTTGTCAAGTAAAAGTTTAGATCGTGAAGAAAACAGCCAAATAAATGAGGAAAATAACTGCAAGCTATGAATTGTACAGGAATACTTGCACAGCAATGTCCCTGTGTGATGAGAATTAAAAGCCAGGGAAATAAAGGCTTCACAATAATCGTAATGAATTCGCACCCTGCAGCAGGACAGAGACAATTTGAGATGCAATAGAATTAGTCTGAGTATTATTATTGCTGTAATAACAAAAGGGTGTTTTTCCGTTATCGTCGCTCCCTGAGCCTCCGATGATGCTCTGAACAAAAAAAACAAAAAGACACGCACCGGGGGAGCGACCGTGAGCCTCGGACACGCGACATCCCCCCTGGACGCAAAGGAATACAGGAGGGACGAGAAGAAAACGCGACTAATAAGCAGAAATATGAACATGAGCCGGAGATGGGGTCGGTTCGGGGGGGGATAGGGGAGCCGTTACTTCGGAGGGAGAGGACCGGGAGGAGGAGGAGGGGGAATGGGCAGGACCGACGCCTCACAAAAGAAGTCCCACTCACGAGAAGAAGGCGCCTCGTCCGACACGGAGGAGCTGCGACTTTCTTCTCCCTCTTTTTTTTTTTTTTTTAAATTTCTTCTTTTTTTTTTTAAAGCCGTTCTTACCTGCCCTCTGGAAAATCCGTTCAGCCGCCTCGGCCCCAGGAGCGCTCACTGACAGAGACACAAAAACACACCGCAGCCGAGATGCTCCGCTCCGCGCCTCCTCCCGCTCCTCTTAAAGGGCCAGCGGCCACGAGGCCCGGCCGGGATCACACACACACCACTCTACACACACACCACTCTATACACACACACACACACGTCAGGACCCTGCTTCTCCACTGACCTGCAACACGGGGCCTTCTTCAAGGCCATTCAAGGACCCAGTGCTGACAGAGGACTTGTGGTTCCACACAAGTTCCTGGTGCTGCCCAGGGGATGTTGAACCAAAGGCCGACCATTTGTGCGAGGTTGGTCCTTGTGGACATCCATGTTCTCAATTCAAGGCCTGCGAATGACCTTCAAGGACTTCCAAGGGAATAGCCTGCAAGGACCATAGACCCTACCAGAAATGATAAGGTCTTTCAAAAGGAGCATTCAAAGATTCTTCCACATACCGAGTAGAACTCAAAGGACATTTAAGGACCTTCAGGAACTTTCAAGGAAAAACAACAGAGAAGAGCTCAAACACAGACATTAAAGGGGGAATAAGTTCTATAATAATTCTAAAGAAATACACGTTTTGTAAAAAAAAATCTGAGAATATTTCCTTACCGTCCGTAAACTGTCGCTTTTGTGTGTGCAGCCCAGGTTCTGTAAATTGAAAACAACAGAAAATGGTGCGGACCGCACCAAGCAACAATGTGAGTTTGTAAAAATCCCTCGTCCACACCTTAAGAAACGTGTTGGCATTGCAACTCCGCGGTTTGGGCCTAGTGGTTAGTGCGGCGGACTTCCCATGAAGGAGGTTGCGGGTTCGCAGCCGAGCCAGAGCTGTAAATTTGCAAAAGGAAAAGAGTGACAAGCTTTCTCCAAAATCACTAACTGCCCCTTTAACTACATACCTTGTCATTCTGGCCAGAATATCCACATATTTCATGGAACATTCTGTACCGTTTCAAAATCTTTGTTTCATACAGACAAAAGTTTCTGCTTTGTGTTTTTTCGTTCATATTCTCACCAGTGTGGAGCTGCTGTGACCGTAGAGCAGTTTGTTGTGCAATTTCATCTGCAGAGAAACTGTTATTTAGCAATTGTTGCTAACTGACAACGTCTTCAGCTCTGAAAAGCTGCAAGTAGTTGTGAAAAGTACCCAATTGTAAAACACAAGGGGATTCATTCTGGTAAATTACATAAACACTGCAGGGCTACAGCGTGGATCATCCCACTGCCACCACAGGAAATTGGACGGACGATACGGAGGTTGGAAGACATCTGGATCGAATAGATCCAATAGTGAACGGTTCGGGTCTGTGAAAAAATGTAGGAGGCGAATGTGATCGAACATCAAGTATCAAAGTGCAGAGGTTATTTAAGCTGCGTGTTGTCACGTTTCGCTAAAGGCGATAAGTTAACGGTGAAGTGATCAGTGAAATCACAAGTCACCGGTTCCTTCACATAGTTAACTGCAGGATTAAAAATAATACAATGAGCTGCACTTGAAAATATGACTAGAGGCAAAAATCTTTGCTTCAAATATCTTTACTATAAGACCGAGTTATTTGTTGTTGTTGCATCTTTGTTTTGTGTTGAAATATATGATACTCACAAAAATATTTCCAAGACTAGACTTGTCTCTGCTGAAAAGATAACTACAATATTATGTAGTCATAATAAACCATTATAATATTAAACACTGACTTACCATATCATGTGATACAGTATAAAATCACTGTTGAGAATAGACTGAAGCCATAATGGAACCATTACACATCGTCTCTAATCTTCTTCCATCAGCAATAACAAGAGACCACGTGTTTGCGGCGTCTCACCTTTAGATCCGTAGCCCCACGAAACAAAAGCTGACCAGAGTCGTAGGAAGAGAAATTTAATAGAATGCTGTAATAAAAAATAAAGGGGGACAGTGTAAAATAAATAAAAAAAAATTCTCATTTAACTGGTTAAAAAAAACAATTTCCAGCATTCGTAAAAAATAACAAAAGCACAGATTTTCTAGTAGTTACAGTGTTAAATGTGCCGCAGTTCGTAGTACTACAATAGTGCAATATAATATACAGTAGTTAGAAATGGCTACAATGAATATAAATCTTCCAGATCCAGGGGGGTGGACACGTATGTAAGACGTGTGGAGTGTTTTTTGACAGGATGTTGGAACGCGGCCTGCCTTAAACTCCACAGACACAGTATGTGTGCAGTAATCAGACTGTACTGCAGGGAGACAGTGAGGAGACAGTGGCCTGGCTGAGGGGCAGTGCTTCTGTGACAAACATCTGATGTGACTGCAGTGCATTACAAGAGAATTTCACAGTTTAAAAAAACAAAACCCCAATACATTTAAACATCTGTAAATGCCTTTTCTTGCTTTCCTCTTTTGCTACTGTTAGAGGAATTCCCCCCCTCGGACTCAGGCTGAAACTGAGACCTGAGTCTGGACACGATGATCCCACCTCCTCTCTATAATGAATTCTTATAACGAGAGATGGGAAGATTAATGTGACGACTTGAGGAAGGAGGAATGTCAGTTATTTGGTCTGTTGATAACATAAGAAAACTCCCTGGGACTTTTTTAATAAGTCTGGCAGTGACGGCTACCAGGCTGAGTTTGGAAGAAGAAGAAGAAGAAGAAGAAGAAGAATCTCTTAATCTCTAAATTTAAATAAGGCCAGGACACAAAACAGACAATGCAAAAGGAAATTAGACTAGAAGAAACAGAGAAACACATAAACGCACGAACAAACCCGCTAAAGATTTGGATGCAGAATGTGTTTGGCAGGTCTAGTCCTGTAAAAAAAAAAACTTAAGTTAAAACCAGCTCAGGCTCAGAGCGATTACTTTGGGTCGTCAGTGAGGAGACTTGGTCAGAGCTTTGCTCTAAAAAGACCATGTTTACAGTGCAGATAACCTCCCTGCATAAACAGCCGGGGTCTTCTCCTACAGAGGTGTGAGAGTGGGGAGATGGGAGAGAAGTGACAAGTCTGTGTGTGTTTGGTGGGGGGATTATGGCATGACTGGGTGGCCGGGGTCGGTGGGTGGGTAAAATTACGGGATCTACGAGGAAGAGGACGGTGAGTGCGACAATTGGTGCACAGTGCAGTGGGGGGAGGGGGGACAGACGGGGGGAGATGGTACTAGTTTCCAAAGCTTGTTATTCTGTGTTGTTTTCCAGTTTCCTGCGCATCAGCAGTCGACCCTCCGGAGACTGGACCTACTGTAGGAGTTCCTGAAGGAGACAGAAGCGAGACGATGATAAACTTTGAAGTGCTTTGGTTTGGTTGATTTTTCATAAGTGTGTTAGCAAATCTGCAAAACTAACTGAGGTGCAGTGAGTTTAAGCATCCATTTTTTTGATTTATCAATAATTTGACAATTCCAAATTTACTTGACCCAGGGAGGGAAGGAGTTACAGTGAATAATGTATTTTTTTCTTGTATTTTCTTTAAAAGAGTAAGAATGAGGTCAAACCGTCTGTCCATCTGATTCAGTGTCAATTTTCATGAGCTCAAAAAGCAACTGAACTTGAATACTTTCAATTCTTTCAGAAGATCAAAGTTATTCTTTCTTAGTATTGAATCACTGCTGTGGCAGGTGCAGCCAACTGTGGCACTGTTTCTGATTAGGAACCAGCGGTTCACAGACACTGAGATTCAAACGGAGCTGGTGCCAAAAGCGGACGAAAACAAAAAAACAGATGATGATGGTTTCCATTGTCGAACAGGATGAAACACTTCCAAGTGCACCAACTTTCTTTAATCAATTAATGTAAAAACGACTGAGAAACATGACAGACATTAACGATGAGCCGCAGATTGTATGAATCTATGACTTGAAGGGAAATGACGTTCGGTTTAATGTTTCTTTTGTGTTGGTTTGATGGCCTTTGAGAAGCAGCATGAGCTCATTTTGTGTGTCTCTGTGCGTAGGCGTGTGTGTGTGTGTGTGTCTCATGTTACCGTTGTGTTTGCGTAGTCTGAGCTGGCAGGGTTCTGTATAGCTGGGGGATCTTGCGGTTGATGAGAGGACCCAGAGCTTCTTTCAGCTTATTGTAGTTCCTCTCCAGCTCCCTGTGGTACTCCTTCTGATCTGGGCCAATCAGGGCTTTATTCTTCCTCAGGGCATCCTCACACCTGCACGACAAAGAGAAGAGGAGACACCGAGCGGTTGGGGGATTTGTTTTTATTAGTCACATGGCAGTCGGCGTCTGGGCTGTGGCGTGTGTCGTCACCTCTTGGTGAAGTCTTTAAAGCAGAGGCGCAGTTTGTTGTGATGTCGGAACAGCTTTGGGTCATTGGGAATGTCAGAAAGAAAGACCTGCGCCACCTCAAGGGGGCCCTGCAGGGGAGAGAACCTGTTACACATCTGCTCAGGAATGTCAGTCACTACTCAAAACACTGATCCAGACTTTCACCCCCTTCTGATGGGGTTAATATTCCAGCGAGGGGGAGGAAGTATAGGTGTCCACCCTGTGTTTGTTTAAAGGATATAAACACATTAAAACAGACACCTGGTTGACTGTGGTTCCCACAGAGCCCTGCAACACCATCTGCAGCATTTTGGAGTCCGGAGGGTCTTGGTTTGTTGCAAAGGCGAGCTCCTGAGTCTTTTTCTGCATGTCCTCAATCGCCACCTCCATGGGGACGAGAATGATCTGGAGAACAAAACAGAAAGTCGTATCTTCTTGACCTCCTACATTTGTTATGGTAACTGACCAACAAAAAAACCAACACAACACCCACCTCCTCCTTGTGCATAACATTGATGCGAGTCTTGATGTAAGGGAAGGCATGAGACGTCGTCAGAGTGGTTTTGCGCTTGTACTGATCGTGCAGGTCACCGTGGGCTCGGCCGTCCAGGGTGAAGGGCGTACAGTACATGAAGGTACGCAGGTTGTAGTTCTTGTCAAAGTAGGTGATTCTTTCCTTCAGCTCGTATGTGTCAAAGTACGGCTCGACGTAGGTGATCTGGAGGTAGGCCTTAAACAAATGCAGACATGTCAGTACGTAGTTATGCCTGTTGAAAGATTTGTACAGTTAAATTGTTATTGAGTCACATATATTTGTATGAAGTTACCTTGTTGGGATCCAGTTTGGTTCTGTCAACCGGGCTGGAGTCCTTGATAATTTCAACCACCTCATCCCCGAACTTCTCAGAGTAAAACTCCTGAGCAGAAAAAACAGATCATCTTCAAACGTGCGCTTCTCATAAATCACTCATTAAACCATTTGTTGGCATCGAGACGCGTTCACGTGCCTCGAGTCTGTGGGAGATCTCGGCTAATTTGGTGATTGATGGCTCTTTGTACACAAACTCTTGCTCGTCCAGGTCTCCGAAACGGCAGCCGTAGAAACCAACACGGAAGTAGGTACCGAACATTCTCTGAACACTGAAAAAGGGATGAAAAGGTGAGATTAGTAAAGAGTGCAGGGGCAAAATGGTGACACAACTCATGTGTTAACAGAAGAACAGGACAAAAAAAATAATGCAGATGAACAGCTTGTGATAACTTGTCTTTTAAGGTTGTGGACTTCATAGATTTTTTTTCTGAGATTTTACTCTGTTAAAATGGTTTAGCAACAAAAGAACACATTTTGTAGGAAAAGAAAAATATATACTGTATTTAGGCTGTTGATTCTCAGTAGTAGGGTGGAAAAAAGGAAAGTTTTGTAACAGCGGTTCAACTCAAGAAAGTTTTGATTCACTCACCAGGGATATGTCATTCACACAGGAGGGCAGAAGAGAACAGGCAGCGGGGAGGAAAGAAAACATTGTAAATACAAAATAAAAGGAATCGCTGGATACACTTTTACAGTAAACATAGTAAATTTGACAAATGAGTGCGTTACCTCCCATCCTGAACTCTGGAAGAGAAGCACACGAGAAAGGAATTAGGATAAAGGTTATTTTTTAACAGCGCAGATAATTGCTGCTGGTTTTAAGATCACGCCGTTAACTCACTTGGTTGTAGACTTTGTTGAAGGCGTCCTGCAGCTTTCCGTGGACAGTTGCCAGCTTTTTGAAGTCCCTGTTGGCTTCGTGGATGGGCAGCAGAATCTTGTACACTTCATTTATGGCCTCGTACATGGCTGCCTGGGGTTCACAGCACAATGGAAGGCCAGTTCGACACATACCACTCGATCACACAACACTCCCTCAGCCACAGTAATGCTGTAACTTTGCGCCGTGTTAACATGCAGCCTGTGAGCGTGCGGTTGGAGAATGTGAGTCGTACCATGTTAAAAGACGCAGCTGCCTGCTCCAGGAGGCCCACCAGGCCAGACTCGCTGAAGTACTTGCCAGCGCAGATCCCCTCCTCCTCTGGAGACAGGACGTCGTCAGATACTGCCGACTCCTCCAGCACGTTGGACGAAATGTTCTGAGTGGAAAAACGGAGGAATCAGAATAATCAGAACAACCTTTGTATGTGCTTCTTTCGAACGATCGCAGACTTGAGTCTCGGTGCCACAGATTTGGGACAACCTCATCTCATTCTGCCAAACTGCAGCCCACAAGTGTAGTTTATAGTAACATGAGTCACCAAATTAAACATGCAGGCACTGACCTGAAATGTGACACAACCAATTGGCAGGTAGCGACAATCCTCCAGCATGTTGAGATATTCTGCCACCAGTGCGGCGCTGTGGACCAGACAGTGGGCGGCCTCGGCATGGTTACCTCTCTCAGAGTGTTTCCCTGCCATGTTCTGGAGCCACGTGAGACGCAGGTCCGGTGAGTTCTGGTAGCCCTTAGCGATCCTGAAGTTCAAAATGAAAGGTTAGGTTTCAGTCATGAATCTTTATCATTTTTTTTTTTAATATGCCAGTCTGGGGCGTCCCCGTACCTGTACATTAAGTCAATGAGCATCTCTGGATCCTGCTGATGCTCTTTCATCTTCACAGTGTCGGTAAGAATCATGTGCAGGTTGAACACCAGATCCTGGACCTGCGGTTTCAAAAGTGGAACACAGCACATTAGTAGAACCTGGCAGTTCCACACCTGGACGATGTGCAGGCAGCGTGATGGCTGTTGCGTACCTGCTCTGGGAAGGGCGTGTCACGCAGCTCCAAGTCCTCTTCGGCGTATGTTAGGATAGTCTTGAGTGACCGGCGAAGATGCTCTTCATTGAAGTTCTGCGATGTTCCCACCAGGGAAGACAGAGACATGGTGACCTGCATCTTCACCCGTGCAAAGTTCTGGTGCAAAGGAGAGAAACGGGACAGATTGTGGCCAATTCTATCCACGCTATAAACATCATGTGTGTGTTCTGTTGATCCATCATTGTTATGGAATGTCCCTATCAATGCCAGAAGCATTTGTAATTCAAAACAATGTCTAAACTCACATTTCCGATCTCAAAGTTTTGCCTCATGAGCAGGTAAAGCGAGGCGGAGGCATGACTTCTGACTGAGCCGACGCTACTGCTGCAGTGACGAAGGAGACGCAGGCACAGGTCCGCACAAAGCTCGGTGTCTTCTTCAAACAGCATCTCTGGGAACTACTTACAAAAACACTGTGTCTCACATTGTATACTCTTTACAAATATATTTTAAGTACCCTTTATTGTATTTTTTGCACAATGTTTAAAAAGGGTAATAACACAAGAGGAAACTTTAATGGAGACACTCATTTCAAACTGTACTTGCCTTGAAAACCAGAGCCCTCTGTGTAATGAAGCAGTGCTGCAGGAAGAGGGCGCTCTGGTTGCCTGCCATGCTGTGGAGCAGCACTCTCAACACCCCACCTAGAACACTTTCCTTCAGCTCTGATGCCACCACAGTCTGAAAGAGGACAGAGTAGAAAAAATAAACACATTACAGGGGGCGAACACTTTGTCAAGTGACTTTTCATTTTGCACACTGATGTTTTTTCTTCCAGCGTTTTACCTTCACTACGATCTCCAGTGTGTCCAGAACGATCAGAGAGGCCTCAGTAGCCAAGTTTCCATCCACCACGGACTCCTGCTCCACCTCAGCTTTAGTCCTGTAATATATGGTATTTTACAAATATCGCATCTTAGCACTGGTTTTAACCAGTTCTTTGTTATTTTTCTTCAGGTCTGAGATTCTGAGTATCCTATATAACTAATGCAACTAATGTTAATTACATACTTATCGACTCTGTCTGTGTTTTGTCTCCAGTGAGTGACGTTCTTCCTCCACCTAACGTTCTCTTGGCTGCCATAGGGACTTCTTTCTGGAAGAGTAAACCGATGAAATTTCCATGAACACAGATGAGTAAACACCTCGAACAAAGACTGAGCTACTGACACACACACTGATATGCTCTCATACAACATACCTCTGCAGCGGCGGACCATCTCCTGACGAGCCCCGATGGTGCCCAGTATGGCCTCTTCCAGTCGGGCCTTCATGTCCTGTGACTTTTTAAATGTTAGGCTGTTGATCCTCTCCAGAGACTTCTTTCCCTACAGTGATTATCAAACATTACAGGTTAGGGATAATTAAAGCAAATGCCAAGTCATCGAAAATGTCCAGTGAACTGTAAAGGAGTACTGATAATCAGAGACTGTAAATGTTTTTGAAACAAGACCTGACAAATTCGTGAAGATGTACTCACAAGTCCATTAAATATCAGTGATGACATATACACAGTAGTGGCAGTACCTTGTATTCAAAGCAGGACAGACAGAGATGCAGCAAATCCAGCAGGCGGTTGATTTGCAACACAGACAAATCAGAAACCCAGCGCTCCAGGAGAGCTGCATCGGCATTCTTCAGTACCCACAGGAAACACACCAGCAAAGTCCTGCTACACTCGGCGGACAGCGAGCTGGACTGACGCCCGGCCTTATAAAGACAAACATACGAACTCAGTGCCAGTCTTCAAGACTGATTAATGGCTGTTGTTGAGAAAATGAACAGAGGGCCACCTACAGGCTGAGATTAGCAGTTGTACTTGAGGAAATAAGAAAAACACAGGAAGAATGCAAATAGTCTTTGAATGAGCGTTGGTGTGGAGTTACAGAAAGGCGAGAGCGGCCGTCTGTCAAACCGCGGCAGCAGTCTCCCACACAGAGGCGGATCTGCAACCTGTCAATCTGTAGGGCCCAGGGGGGGAAACAGCCTGACCCCTGCCGCTATCACTCACCACTGTGGGAAGCGCAAATGCGTTGGCTTTGGCATGCGGCAAAGGGGAGCCGGCAATCGCCATGGCAACAGACTGACTGATAGTGTTGCTACCGTCTGGGTCAGCATCATCAGCGTGGGCTGAGGCATGGCGGGCCCGAGCAGGCGAAGAGTCTACAAAGAAGTAATGAAAAGTTCTCTCAGGTGCAATAATGTTGGAAATAAAACACAGAGGATCTCGAGGAGGTGGATAGTAAATGTTAGTGGACTATCATACCTAAGAAGTCGTGGAGCTGATGTAACGTCTCCATGACGATGGGGAGGAGGGGCAAGTAGAGTTGAGCTATGTGGGCTCGGACCTGAGGGTCACTGTAGCGAGAGTCTGCATCGTGGCTGCAGAGCAGGGAGTGAATGGCGCAAATGGCCTTTTTGTGGAGGAAGAATACCCTGCGGGGGAAAAAAGAAAAATATATCAGTGTGCTTTTGGCCTGTGCACTTCAACTTTCTGCTAAACAGTATTACAGAGGTCATGTCTGACGATCCCTAGGGGGATATAAGCCAATAACAACGCACCCTTCTCCTTCCGGGTCGAGGATTAGAGAGAGTTCACTAAGCAGCAAGCCAGACAGGAAGTGCTGCTGGCGGAAAGGGACGGAGAGCTCAAACATGGTGGCCACACCTTGGTCTTGCACCATACTGGAAAATGCTGAACTCTACAGATGGAGAGCGGAGGGATGAAAGAATAACAGGGGGGTAACAGAAGATTGGAATAAAGTCAGTAAAATTACATTTTTGTGCCTTGCCAGATGATCTTTCCCTAAATAACCAAAAGAAACAGCAGGAAAGAAAACAACAGGTATATCCTCCCTATGATATGACACATGAAAATAAAGTTCATTAACACAGCTTCAAAGATGAATTTGTGGGGGGTTTTCACCTGTGAGGTGGTGGAGGAAGTTGAGGGGGAGGGGGAGGCCGGAGGGCTGAGAGTTGAGCACGGCAGGTTGAGGACGACGTAGTGCTCGTGGCTGCAGACGATGCGAGTGAAGTCCATCCTCAGTGCGTTCAGAGAGCTGGGGTTTTGCGCCGTGTGGAGCTTGTTGGCAATCTGCAGAGCACACAAGTTTGTTTTGAGTCTGCGAAAAGTGGTTTTGAAATACGTGTGGGATTCACACTGGGATTTAAAGCATTTGATGTTACAGGAAAACATGGAGAGGAATATTAGGGCACCTGTTTGTGGTAGGAACGGATGAGGTTGAACACAAAGCCCCGGTCCACCAGAGACAGCAGGTCATTCAGGAAGAAGGCCAGACTGCTGTTTAACCTCTCCACAAGTTCCACATCCTGAGAGAGAGGATGAGGCGTTCATGTGACAGAAATATAATCAGACAAAAAGGAAATCACTGACTTTAGTACTACTATTGTAATACGGGTCAAGCATTGAGGAAAAGGTCAGGCAACTTTGTTTTTGAGAAACATTTAAAAACACAGTCATCTTTTATTGGCCAATACAAAACAAATCAACTCCTGCCAGTCTTGTGGGCTGCGCACCTTCTGGTGTCGGCTGGCAATGTCTGCGCTGATGGCACACACAAGTGCAGCAATATCATCCACGAAGCGGTCAGGGAAACGCTGACGCCTGGGAATGTCCAGTTTCGAGGTCAGGAATAAGTGATGGGTCATGCTCTTTGTCTGCAGGAGAGGATCCAACAAAAAAAAGGTTGGTGGTCACACAGGAAAATGTTGCATTTGCTGCAATGATAATGGTAGTTGCTTTGGATTTTGTGTGATATGTAGAATTTTGACTGTTGAGAGTGTGTGGTATACTGACCATAAGCTGGAAGAAAAACCAGGCCTGCTGCAGCGCCGCTTCCCTCACTGTGCTGGTGCTGACCACCCACTGCAACGCCAGCTCCTCGTGGAGCAGCTAGACAGGAACCAACACCGACCGAGTTTTAGGTAATACGAGGAAACAATGTCTATATGAGCTATTAAGATTAAAATTGTGTTTGTTGTTGCAGGGTGAAAGCTGTGATCCGCAATTGAGGTTTGTAAAGATCATTGTGCAGTTCTTTGATAGTTATTGAGGCCCAAGATACAAACTGAATTAAAATAAGTTTAAGAACTGATAGTAAAAATCAATTTAACACATTATAACACATTACAATCTATTCAGTGTAAGGGTATCAAGAAATTCAGTGTTAAACTACTCATTGACACAAATGTTATGATGTTAAGAATGTTGATTATGTTGATGATATTGAAAACTGATGAATGTTAGGACACTGAAACATGTTAGTTCATTAAGATGACCAGTTTTTACGGTTTGTTATAGTAGATGCCAGTTTTACCTTCTTGATAATCTGCCTTGTGGGAACTGAAAACAAGGCCACGCTGTCCAGATAGGCAGACATGCGATTGCAGCCGCGGTCGTTTGCCTGACACGGAGTGATGGTGAGGTGAACACACAAGACATGGAGGACAAAGTGACGTGAAAATGGATGAATGGAAAAGGACGGGTGGCGAGAGAACTCTCTGCGAAATCTGCAGAGCCCCGGGCAAATGATTGTGTCATTTTAAACAAAACAGATGTTCTGTTAAGCGGCGGTGAGAAGATGAATGGCAAACGACGGACGAACAACGTGTCATAAAAAGGTTGGAGGTTGGATATGGCTCGCAGAGTGACAGGCAGACCAAGATGCACCAAGAGTTAATCAGAGAAGGTTCGGGATAGAGGTGGAGCTGATGAAGGTGAGGAGGTAGAGGAGGAGGAAGAGGGATTTGGCACCTGCTTGAGCTCACAGCTGGAGTTGGGGTTCCGACGTAGCACAGATCTGGAGCCCCCAGGGGCATAAGCAGAGTTTACCCAGGAGTGGGAGCGGTCAATGCCCTGCCATAAGCCACCGGAAACACACACACAAAACACACACACACACACACACACACACACACACACACACACACACACACACACACACACACACACACACACACACACACACACACACACACACACACACACACACACACACACACACACACACACACACACACACACAAGCAGACATAGAGCGGGAGGAGCCAAGGGCACAGTGAGTAAAGGGAAGATAATTACCATACAGGAGATTACTTGGGAGCGAAATTTTTGGGGAGGAAACGAAATTAAGGGATGTGAAAAGTGAAGCTACAGCAGCAGTGGGGGGAGAATAAAGGAAGGGCGGGGAGTTTTGTACGAATCACAAGGGACAGCGGAACAAAGCATAATTGCATCTTTGACCTCAGCAGCATCATTAGCTGTTGGCACAATTTTCAGTCAAGAGATGAAACAAGGCAGGGCAGCGGGTTCATTACAACAACATAATAGATTGATATTGGATAAACAAGGACTACTGTAAAGCGTTATAACATAAAATTTGGGCAACTGTCTCTTCTTTATGTGATAAGGAAGAAAATGAATCCCAATCCCCATAACAAGCAACATCGATCTCCATTACTTTCACAAATTCAACAACTGATTTGAATACAAGTTAGATCCAATAAATTGGTGCGTACACACTAACTGCAGTAACTGCTGTATATAGCTGTAATACATTCCACACATTTCCAAAGTCAACTGACCTTGTTGCCAATGATCCTTTGCACCTCTTCATCGGGTGAAACTGGCGTGCTGGCCAGGTCGGGGTTGGAGTTGCTGATACTCTTGGAGCGGGACAGATGGAGACTGCTCGGGCGGGCTGTTGCCCTCGATAAGGTGGCGTACTGCATAGGCATCTCGTACGACTGGGGGCCTCCTACTCATGAGAGGGAAGGAAAAGAGATGTTAGTAAATCAAACTGACTGCCAAGTGGTCTAATGATAACCTTGTCACCACAACAATCGCGGGGGTTAAACACAAATGTTATGCCGCTTGCATAAAATTAAATGTAAATAATTTGGCCAAAATCAAACCACTGTAAAATCTTAGTTTTAGCATTGTGTACATGTTGTACAGTTTAATCTGGGGACTCACCTGTCGGGGAAATTGTAGGTTCGGCGGTGGGCAGGCGGAAGCAGTAGTGGATGTAGGACACCAGCAGGTTGTTGCGGCCGTGCTGATCCTGGATCCCCTCCAGGTTTTTGTGCATCTGGTTGACCAACAAGGCCATAGTTTCGAAGGCAGCGCGGCCCAGGTTCACTGCAGATCGGGAGTAGCATTAGGCGGGAATTTAAACTTCAGTCTCAACGAATAACCATCATAGCATTAGCTATTAGCAATTAACTCACTCACCAATTTGGCCCGCGATGACCGGCGGGTACACGATGAGCTGAATGAGCTTGTTGAGCAGCTGGTGTAAAAACCTGACACAAGTGTCCAACAGAGCCCCTCTGAGCGCGGCCATGCTGGCCTTCAACTCTCCCTCCATGTTTGCCTCGGTGATGATGACGTCCTTCAGGCGGAAGGGGAAGGAGTACTCCTCCAGAACGTACACGAGAGTGAAGAACTTGTCCAGGTGTGGGTCCTAGACGGTGCAACCAAAGTGAGCTCGGTGAATTTCAGTTTGGCAGCACTGGTTTTCATACTCCAGAAGACTTTTAGGACAAAGACCCAGGGGTTTTATTGAATATAGCGTGAGAAATGATATCCAGGCACTGCTCATAGTATATGTGAACCTGCAGACACTGTAATACACTTTTAAATCATGAAAAATAAGGATATACGAGTGTATATGTATACGTATAACCTGTATATAAAGAATACAAAGCTGTCGTGCATATTGCAGACTATGGAGAAACTAAAAGGTATCTAAGGAACTCTTAGTTGTCAGTGTTCTATCCTCAGGAAAAACTATGGGCATTGACATTATGAAAACTATAAATGCCGATGCTTATTATTCTAATTATCAGACCTCTCCAAGTAACACCAGCCTCATTACAATGGTTCTCAGTGTGTGAAAAACATACTCACGTACCTGAGTGTGAACCGAGGAGGCCGCTGTCACCTCGACATTGAACACTCCTTTGTGATTATCCACCCACTTCATGCCCGGGAGCTGAACCTGCCATGGAGTGACAATCCAACTCATTTAACACTCAGTCACATCACAGGTAGAGGGTGATGGCAGGCACATTTATATACACACAGTCGCTTTTGAAGAAACACTTACGTCAGGAGTGAGAACAGAGTAGCTAGGTGGAGGCTTCTCCACGGAGACGGGAAGACTGAAGGAGCCTGTGCGCAGTCGGCCATGCTGCATCAGAGGGATCCACTGCAGGCAGAAAGAGACACGGGTTCACTTACCGACGGCAACACAACAGAAGGAGCATTCAAACAAGTGAGAGTGTGTGTGTGCGTGTGTGTGTGGGCGGACGTGTTAAAAGTGGGCCGGCTAAGGGAACGTGCTTACAGTGTAGCCCACAGGGGTCTCCAGAGGAGTGTTCTGTTTGGGCTGGCAGCTGATGTGGTAGAAGGTGAACAGCAGATGGTGGTTGTCTGTCAGATTGGCAGGAATCTTCATCTTCATCTCCTCGTAGAACTCGGGGGACCTTCGGGAGTTAAACACAATGTTTACACAGAAGACACTGTGAAAGAAAGACCAGTGGAGGGTCAGCAGATGACCGAGGCTTACTTGTTATGGTAGATGACGGGCGTGTACGCCTCGTTCATGAACTCGGCGCAGCTCGACTTTCCGAAGATGACCTGGTCAAAATGACATACATAGAATAAACACAGTTGTACCAGGACCAAGAGGAGGATGTCATCAACACATTACTGCAGCAGTCTGATCAATCATTTAAGGAGTTTCACTTGCGTCAATGTTTTCAGCACTTTGCTGAGTGTTGTTCACTTTGTAAATAAACCACTTTGCACTTTGTTATTGTCCATTTTCAGACTAAAAGAATCTCCAAAGACCTTTTGCTTTTAAAAATGTGCAATTAATTCTTACCTTAATAAAATCTAACATAAACCAAAAAAGCTTTTTACACAGGCATATTTCATCTGTTCCTTTGAGGTACATGTTACGCAAATAGCAGATACTCTGCATCAACAATTTGTGAGTCAGTGAATGAAAATAAATCAGAGTTTGGACACAAGAGATTTACTGTGGATCCCCCCAAATGTAACAAGACTTGCCTCGCCAACTCTGTAGCTCACATAATATGCCGCTCTGAAGAAGTTCATTCTTCCAAGAAGATGTCATATAGTATTTCACTGCCTCAAGCTGCGTCTTTGTGACTGGAATTTCATTTTCCTGAGAGTGCCGCAGTCTCGTCGCCTGATTATCACTGACTGTGACTCACCGGCAAAGCTTGACTGGGGTCCTCTGCTGCCATGAACTGAACCTTCACAGCGATGTTCCTCACTGAACCCTGGCGACTGCTGAAGTTCAGAGTTTGCGGGTAAACATATAGCAGATTCCTGAAAGGCAAAAAGATGCAAGGAGCAGATTAACGTCCCATTCATAGGCCTTTTGGTGCCAAACTGCATGTGAGCCTTGCACTGAATGATTCATTTAGAAAATGTTGCTTTTTCTTCAACAGCTTCATGTCAGTTGCTTCCTCCACCAGTCATGTTTTTTTTACTGCGGCTGTACTATGTCATGTTTTAATCTGTAACCAAAGTTGGCTTAATTGGTAATAAGAAAAAAAAACTGCAACGCCATGGAGGAGCTAAAGGAACAACATTTGGGGGTCTCTTTGAAGGTTTCACACATCATTCCTGAAAGTCTACACAAAAAATATAAAATTTTCATTGCTCGGAAAGAAAATATATTGAATTTAGTGTTTGCGGATGGGAAGCGTGTGGCCCAGTTCTGAACTATCACCTTTACTTGTTTCCAAGTCAAACATTCGAGGTAACTTTGATCATATTTTGAAACAGCTGATTGTACCCACATGGCAAGAGCCCACGACAAAAATCACACATATTTGAAATGGCATTAAATGCACATATTGTTATAATGCTCGATGGAAAGCGTACGTTCTCTGTACCAAAGACGAGAGTGCTACAAATATTGTTTTGCATGTCACATGTGACCTACATGACACATCTCAGGGGTTAAACTTCAAGGCAAGGTCACTGAGACTAAGGCCACAGACGAGACCTGAGATCGAACCACAGCTGAGCTAATGTTTTACCAAGGTGTTGCATGTACACATCCAATATAAAGGCACAGTGACCACCGACAATTTCATCATCCCGGGGCTATTCTGATGATGCTAACTTCTGCACAGCTGTGATAGACAAATAACTATTTTACGACTTTCCTTTCTCATTTGGGACATTTTAGATCAAACAAACCTTCTTTCCTCAACAAACTAAATTGCTGGAAAAGCAATCAAATAACCGAGTGAAACGGATCACTCGACTTCAGTCAGCTTCTAAGCGTCAAGTGTTATCAAGATGAACTGGAGCCTGTGCTTGCTTTGTGTCGCGGGGGGTTTGAGAGCAGCCCATGCAGGTCCGCTTCCGAAGACCGGCAAGACACAGGACAAGGCTGCACCACAGGAAGAGGTCAACGTGCTGATGTTCGGCGTTGTACAGTTCAGCGAATCCCTCAATTACGCTTATGAAACGACTGCGGCAAAGATGGCGAAAATCAGCAAAATGCTGAAGAGCCACGAGGGGACTCTGCAAACACTTGGGAAGCAGACTGAGCAGGCTGCCGAGGTGGAGAAACAGATGAAAGACGTGATACGGCTGCTTCAGGTAAGAAAAAGCGAGAAAATATGTAAACAACTGACTTCACTCCTGTGTGCCTTTACGAGAGAGATAACTGCTGAGAAATCCAGTCAAACTACAAAACTGAATCCACAACAGGCAGGGGCGAGTTTAATCTCAGAGGGACACGCTGCCCCTGTGTCCCTCTGAGATTAAACTCCTGTGTTTATCTGTGAATACAGCTGAACAGACATGAGGTCAAACAGGTCTTTGTTGATTTGAAAAAAACACAACAACAAAGCAATGCCTGTAACATATCTACATAAATGCCTAAGTAACTATTCAGTGCTTAGGGACCTCACACTTTCCTGAGACCTACGAACATCGTATTATCCCTTTGATTCATTTTTTCTGATGTATATGGATTAATCAAACTCTTTTATCTGAGAGAGAGCGAGAGTGTCGTTAAAAGGCCGCGTGTTACACTCTTGGGGCAGACAGCTGCCAGCTGCACTGGGGATCATTGGTGGAGGGGAAGGAGGATAATCTTGGCACATGCTCTTTTGACAGGCCCAGATGGCCAAGCAACAAGCTCAGACCATGATGACTAAGGACTGGCTGGCCAGCGTGGAGCAGGAAGAGGCGGAGCTCAAAACAAAAGTGAGGAGGTTGGAGATGCATCTCAACAACGCCGTACCCACCAGCATCAAAGAGCTGCAGGTAACTGAAAGCTGAACTTCAAGGTCCGTCACCGTCGCTGTCACACCAGCCTGCCAACGTTCGCTTTTGGTTACTGCAGAGGCACCTAGACAAACTTTGCATATCTGAACAGCGGTCGCTGATTTACGCAATAAATAGGTTACTTAAACTTACTTTAACTTCCTGTTCTTTTGTTATTTTTTAGGAGCGAGCGGAGGAGCACTCCGACGTCTTGAAAGGTTTACACTATTTGACCCAGTTCCACAAAGAGAATATTGAGACGCAGAATGAGCAGCTCTCCAAACTGCAGAGCATGGTGAGAAAACTTGCTACAAACTTTGGTTGTTTTAACCTTTTGAGTTTTTGTTTTTTTTACGTTTACAATTTCAAATTTACAATTTCATCTCCTTTTTCCAGAGTGAAGCTATGACATAGTTTTCTGAGATTCACCACTGAGGTCTCCCACTCTATGCAGCTCTGAATGAGACAAGACCACATGGATCTCAACTCTGGAACTTCACTGCACTCCCTTCAACCCTGCTATATATACTGTATGACAAGAAAATATTGTTTTTTGCTATGATTATGTCCTTGTTTTCATTGCTGCCATGTACACTCAGCAGGCAGTTGATAAGGATCATATCACTCTTCCAGTATAATACAGCAGTTCTTCCACAAAAGTTAATATAAAATATTTTAATATTCAGCTAGTGTTTGGGAGTCAACTTTTTGTATTGCGTTATATTCACGGGTCTATCTACAATGAAAAAAAAAACTAAATAACACCGCATATTACATTCTCAAAAAGGACCACACAGCTTAATCAACACCTCTCAAACAATTCTAGCAAAAAACTGAAGATCACGACCTTCACCAAGGACAGATTTACTTTTTATTTTGAACTGCTTCATTAGACTGTATTGGTTTTAGCTGTACCCACTGCAATATTTTTTCCTGTCTTTTTGTTGTATTTGGTAAACTTATTTTATGAAAATGCCATTCAAATAAACATATTAAATTATTAGACCTATAATGGCTTGCTTTTGTATTTTTAGATTTTAAACATTTTACAAAAACAATGAAGATGTGTTTGAATTAGGAATTTAGAACCTTTAGACAAAATAAACACTGTGAGTCAGTAATGCAGTGACAGGGTGGATATATATTTGATCTATGGGCCCACTTACATTGTGTGTGCGTGCGTGCGTGCGTGTGCCTTTGATAGGAGAACGCTCACCTGTAGGTGGTGTGTGGAGTGTACACGTAGCGAGCAGGGAACTCCTGCACCTCTTTGGTCGGGCGAACGCGCAGGTCAGGGTAAGGTTTGACATGAAGCAGCTCCGGTGACAGGCAGTAATGAGGCAAGTCCGGAGCTGGAGAGATGTCGATCTTCAACTGGGCTGAGGGACAAAATCAGTCAAGGGCACACAACAAGAAACCAACACAAAGGATTAAGGGTAATCATCCATACACATTTGTATATATTCTTTTTTCTTTACTGACACGATAACGTCATGCTCACCTGTGACAGGTCTCAGTCTCCGCAGAACGGACGACGGTCGCCGCATATCTGCCAGGTACTTGTAAAGGTCCTCATCGCTTAGTCTGTCCCCCTCCTTCATGCACACAAGTCGGAGCAGAGTTTGCAATGGGATAACAAAACTTTCAATAGAGAATAATATAACTACTGTCTCTAGTAAAATACACAACATCATAATGGCAGCGGTTGAATTTTTGTTGCTGTGATTTGTGTTCACAGCTGTTGTTTTTAAGAAGTCCATCCTAGATTTATAAATCATTCAATAAATATGTCAGTCAGTTGTGTCCCCAGATTATTTCGACAGAGACTGACCTGCTTGAAGAAGTTGGTGACAGTGAGCGTAGCTGGTCGGAAAGTGGCAAAGTTACACATGTCATCCCCGACACTCATCCGCTCGAACCCCTTCTTCTTCCTCTCATTCCATGTTCCATGACCTTTTCGCTCTGGTAACAAGAAATATCTTAATATTAGAGAGGCCTGTATTATTCAATACTTTTCTCACTTTAATAATAGAAAACAGTGTGTACAAGAGCTGCCTATCACAGACATATCAGTGTGACATCCGATATTCACTGATATGGGAAAAAAAAAATTTATCCAGAAAAATATTTTTGGGATCAGTTAGATATGGTAAAAAAAAAATTGTATCAAATTTAAAGTTCATTTGCAAAAGACAAAACCGATCATCTCTACTACAAATGGACCAACAACCGACCAGCTCACTGTTTATATAATATAAAATATATCAGGTGATTTTTTTCTTTTTTTACTCCCTAAAACTGATATTGGCATCGCCCCAAAAAATCCAGTATCAGCCAGGCCTCAGCGTGTATGTGCACGTGTGGGATTGCATGATACAGAGAACACGTTGTGTCAGCGGTACCAGAGTCTGAGTCCGGGTCTGACCGATCCAGCCCCCCCACACTGCTGACGATGTTGAGAAGGTGAATGGCGGTCCAGGCGAAAGGCATGCGAAAGCAACCGAGACGACTGCAAGACTGCTCCGCCTGCAGACGCAGCTTGTCCAGCTTCTCCTTGTGCTGGAGTGGGACAAGGGTGAACAAGATGTGATGAAATCAAAATCACAGATTACAGTTTGAAATATCTGCAGTAGCCAAAAGAGGGGTGAAAGGGGATGGTAAATATTGCAGCTAAACAGACAGGATTGAGAAATGCTTGTGACTAGACAAGTAAAAAGGTCCCACGTGCACACGGGCTGCAGACCCTGACCATTGCAACAATTTCAAACAAATGTTGGCTCCATTACCTTGGTGGAATCGGATTCTTTCATGACCATGTAGGGTTCACAGCACTCTCCGATGTCTCCTTGCTGAAGGACTTTCTCGAGCTGAAATATAGTACATAGCACATGGTTGCGCAGACATTATATTAACTATAAGCAGGGAAAGTGAATCACCATCAACGTTGTGAGATTATTCTGTACCTTGATGACCAAGAAGATATCGGCAGAAGGATATGTGATGGAGAAAATGGCAGAGCGGGCCAGTGTAGATATGGCTGTGTGAGGTGTGTGGGTTTTGAGCAGCCCTTTCATCTGATCCGAGTTCAGGTCAAAGTAGAAATTCTCGGAGATCTGTAGGAGGGAGATTGAGATAAGCGGGAAGCAACAGAGGGAGGGGAAGGAAAGACAATAATGGAAATGCACGTTAAGGGATTTTGATTCAGTTATGACTCAGTGATCTAAACCGCAAGACCACTTAGGCCATTTTGAGATGAGGAGAAATTCAATTAGCCAAGCATGAGCTCAGCATAACGTAAGTGGTTTTTACAGGATGAAAGCCTTTGGAGGAATACTCATTGTACCAAATAAAAAAAATTTGCCCTATTAACGTTTGAAATACCTTTTTCTTTTCCTTGACATCATAGAGGGCAAGTGTTCCAAATATTGGCTCGATTTCTATTTCAAACCTGAAAAAATACAAAATACACAGTGGATGTCAGACATGGAAAGCATCAGGAGCGTCTTCTGACAATCAAGCAGAGCATGAAGACATAAATGTTCGTTATGATCCAAGTGTTACTCACTTCAGAGACAGACACTTGACCATGATCCTCTGGCCACAATGTTCCTTGGGCACTTCAGGAACAGAGCATCTCTCCACAGCTTCATCCTGCAACACAGACACCAAGGCCATGTACAACACATACACAAGCATAACATTTACACAGATGCCATGGCAACGTGGCAGCAGAGGAAGCAATGGTGTGTGTGTGTGTGCGCGCATAGATATAAAGAAGGATGGAGTGATGAAAAGAGGAAAGAAAGGCAAACATTTCAAAAGGGGCTGGTTTTCCACACAATAAAGGACAATTCACTTCACGGGAAATTCAATGATGCGACTCAGAGCGGAAGCTAATGGCAACTGAATCTACCTACATGTCCACCAGTGTTCCACTGGTTGCAGAATTAAGCAGTGAGCTCTGAGATTAAGTTGCAAACGATTTATTGAAAACTCATATTCATACTCATATTTTAGTAGTTTAAACCATAATGGTTATTGCTGCAAACATAAACTACAATAAAAAAAACTTATTTAAAACAATTATTTTTAAATGCGTCACTGCCGGTGTACCAGAATATGTTCCTATTAAAAACATACTTTCCCCTTGATTTTGATAAAAGCTTACACATCAGGGCTTTAGAGGAAATGCAAATGTTCATTATCATTATTAATAGATTATGGGCAAGACAATTACCTGACTCACCTAATAAGTGGCGTAACTGTATTTTCTAATACAAACAAATTATCAAGAATCACAAAAAGCAGTAACTGACACCATAAAGTCACAGGTTTATTACTTCAACACTGTTCCACAAAAGAGCCCAATACAGATGTTTCACCACGAACCTCATCGGGGGGAGGGTAGAGGCCGAGCAGGTCGCTGTGGCGCCCCTGCAGGCGCGCCTCCGTGTTGCGGCGGTCCATGTCCTCAGCGGCTGCGCGCTCCAGCACGGACGGCAGGAGGGCGTCGGGGGAGGAGTTCTTCAGGTCAAAGATGCTGGAGGCCCAGCTGCCCCGAGGGGTCTCGTCAAGGCTAACTGACCGCCGCTTTGCGTCATCCTGAAACACATACGAGGGGGGGGATGAGATCATTACTTTTTTTCCCCATCTCTATGCAAAGATGTTTTGAAAGATGAGAACAAATTGTTCCAGATGCCATTACCTTACTACCATTACATATTTAATATGACTCATGTGGAGAATGTGCAATGGATAATGGACTAGGAATATCCATTATTCCATTACTCATTCTCCATATGACCAATTTAAGATTATACTCATAATATACTACATGAGTCAGACTGCCTTCCCCCATCATGATGAGACACATGCTTCATTGACTGGCTATTGCATCCATATCTTTGTGCAGGTATTAAATGATTGGAACTTCAGGCCATGTGAAAAAAATGTAAAACTTTTACTCCTGGCGACTGTTTGTAAAGCAGATCAGGAAAATATAAAGAAACCTAAAATGACTGAATGGCCACAACGAGCGCTTTGAATACCACCGTCAGCTACCTGGTCATCCTGGCGCTCGGTGGCGGCAGCCTCGTCCAGTTCAAAGGTCTGTTTGACCAGCCCTCGCTGCCTCTCCCTCTGTCGCTCAGAGTTTTGAGGGCTGTATGTGGTGCTGTAGCGCTGATACCTACAAGAAAAAAGTTTTTGAAAAAACATCGTCACAGTAATAATGTAACTGTAAATCATGTGATTAGTGAACAGGGAAAACTGGTGCACATAATTCAATAATAGATGAAAAACTGGGTTAATTCAACTGGTATCACAACTGACACCACTTACTTTCTTTGGATGACGAGCCAGTCATCTGTGTAGACTGCCAAGGCATCTCTCACTCTGGGATCCAGGGAGCTACACAGAAAAACACATTAATAATTGAGCAAAGCATGCCTTTAATATTTATGTTCATTCAGTGTCACAGAGAGGAAAGGCTTTGTTCCTATCTGTAGGGATGTTTGTCCTCCATTACAGTAATATTAGTCCTCTGTGTCTGTGTGGTAGTGTAAAGAGCATAGAAGGGATGTGTGTGTGTGTGTGTGTGTGTGTGTGTGTGTTACAGTGCGAGGGGTTTTGTCGGCCGTCGGCAGCTGGACTTACTCCTCCTCCTCAGGCAGTGGGGGCTCCAGTGTAGTGCACTCTTTGTCCAGCTGGAGGAGCTCCAGGTCGTCCTGAGGGAACTCCATTAGCTGTCGGAGGGGGCCAGGCTCCACCCCGGGAGCATGGCTGCTCACATACTCCTCAAAGTCCACAGGCTCGGCCACCTCTGTCAGCGGCAACTGTCAATCAACATTAAAATATTATGTACCACTGACTGTGACATGGCCGGAATGAGAGGAGACAAGACGCTGTTGGGATAGACCGATAAAGAATTCATGGTATTTCTATTTGATGTAAAACACATAGTGTGAAAAGGTATTTGTGTCAAAACTAAATACACAAATCTTTTCTTTGTCAAGTATTTTAATTAGGGATTATAACGCTCACAATTTTTTTTTTTTTTACAAAACGTTCACAATCTACAGCTACATATTCACCAGATACCGATGGATAAAATTAATTTTGTGTTTGAACGATGTGTTAGGTTGATAATAATTTGTTTTGAGGTTCCTGTTCTAATAAATAGATGTACCTTCCCTTTTTGGGTTTATAGGCAGCCAAACCAATATCTGCCCCCACCATTAATAATCAGTCACATGCTGTACATGAGGCCACTGAAGCATCTACATAAATAATAGTTTAACAAATGACATAGTCGATAGTAAAGACAATTGAGTAAACACAGTCCATTCCCCAGCATGTGTCTGGTTTCTCGGGGGTTCTTGGGTCACAGCAGACTCCATAACCGTATTCATACATCGCTGGACTAATTAAAAGGCTGTCCGCCATTATTGCATCGTGACAACAGAATTTTTTCCCAAACACAGCATCTTTTTTAACTATCCGTTAATCTATTTTGGGTGGGCATCCATGCAGAAACGCGACCTGGCAGGAAAACAGCACAGGTGAGCACCAGCAGGTATATCATGTTGCTAAGCTGCACTCAACTGCATTACTTGCATCTAAAACGTAAACCTAACCCACAGGAGGTACCACCCATCCACTCCTGTCCTCGCTAATTGGCGCTTTGAACCTGCTGGCTTGACTGAAACTCAGGCCAGTTAAACACAGGGTGACTCACAGGGTGGTGTGCGCCGCCTCGTTTCTTGGACAGCTGAGGAGAGCCGTAGTCTCTGGACACTTGTTTTCTGACCTCTGCAGCAACCGTCCTGAGCAAGAGAGAGACACAAAAAAAGATAGGTGAGATGGTGAAACAGAACAACAGCACATATAAGACACATGGCAAATAGCTGTTAAACTAATGTCAAGATGGGGTATGTTTCAGATTCAAAATATAATGGTCTCATTTGATGAATCTGATATCATGCCATGATCTGCATACTCCATTTAAGTACGGATTCCCAGGACTAAAATCGCTGGCAGAAACACGAGGGCAAATTTTAATTAATATAATACAAGAGGAATTTGTATAAACGAAACACTTTTTCAGTTCTACACTCAGCCGCTCGCTCACTCATTTACATTTCTCAGATTCAGAGTTGATGCATCCTTGCTCCGTCTGCACAAGGCTCAACCTAGAGAGATGCCTATACAATCTACGAATCCCTCCTCTTCCTCCTCCTACAATACAGCGTTCAGCTTCTAGAGCTGGTTAGCGATGCTAACGGCCGGCAGCTGCTCTGAATAGGGACTTGAGCGTGAGCGGATCTCACAGAGAGGTGGTGGCGAGCTGGCTCCATGGAGCAGGCACGGAGCCAGAGCTATGTCCATGGCCATTATGGACTAACGGCAAATGGGAGGCTTAAAGACAGACAATGCAGGGGGAAAAAAACTATACAATCCCCACACAGCCAGCAGCTGCTCCTCTTGTACCACAAAATGTCAGTTTCTCTCATATACACAGCTGCAAAGGCTTAAGCATTCCTCAAACCATGGTACTTATGATTACATAGCTATGGTTCATGCCTGAAGACTGTAATTCAGAGAAAACCTCTGCTCTCTTCTTCCCATCTCTGTGAAATATAGCGAGACTTCTCAGGTTCCTCAGGATGACACAACCTTCTTTGAAAAGCGTTGCATGTTTAATCTATGAGCCAACGGTACAGTCACCGAAGATGGTGGAGTTTTTTTTGCAGATCTGCATACCTCCCATTTAAAACAGGAAAAGGCTATCGACTGCAGGCGCAACGGCCAGAACACCACTTCCCACCCTTTTCCTGCATCCGGCACTAAACAATGGCCTGGGTCCCACTAAAGAGAGGAAAGACAGGACTTGGGGAAGGCAGCAGCTGTTTAATGAAGCGAGTGGAGATGCTATTGGTTATTAATGAAACAACAAAAACAAAGCCACCCCCGACCGGGTTCATAATAACCCCAATGTTGATATGTTTCAAGCAAAAGTTTTGACCGAGGTGGCAACATATCCACTCGTAGGTCCATGATGAGAATCTCTGTTTGTTTTCTCACACGCCTCTGGAGTCGCAAGGCTAAGCTGATTCCTGAAAATCAAAATGAACTGTTTAAAAAAAAAAAATAATAGTAATAATAATTGTGGTTTGGATAAAATAAATTCTTAAAATAATGTATAATAATAAACTGAAATCTGGGACGAAATAGATTCGCCAGTTTGGATAAAATAAATTCTTAAAATAATGTATAATAATAAACTGAAATCTGGGACGAAATAGATTCACCAACCTGAACTGGCTCTTGGAAACACAAACACACGCAGACACACGCGCGCACGCGCAGTGAGAGCGTTATTCCAGGAGCCAGTTCAGGTTGACGGACGTCACCTGCTTCGACGATTCCATCAGGAATCTCATAAGAATCCTATTTTGTCCCGGATTTCGAGTCCACGCCACTGCTTTGTGCACCTGTTCGTGCAGGGAGAGGGAGAACCAGTTTGGAACATGTGGCGACAGGTTACTACCTTCATGCTGCGAGGCGTTCGCACAGGAACAGAAACATCCCGCGTGTCACTTTGAGTCACTGGCGTCTTTTTGACTCGCTGTCACACACCTCGCCTCGGCCGGGCGGGGTTAGCCACTAAGCCTCGGTGTTATCCTAAAAGTAGCTGCTGCTCAATCATTGTCGGTGACGACGAAGCGCTCTCTCTCTCTCTCTCTCTCTCTCTCTCTCTCTCTCGACGCTACCATGAGGCAAACAAAAACACAAACAGGCCAACGAACTCGTCAACGTGTAAAGAGAGAGAAGAAGAAGAAGAAGAAGAAGAAGGAGGAGAGAGACGACGAAGAAGAAGAGAGAGTGCTTCGGAAAACTTTTGTTCCGCTCCCGCCGCGCATCACAGTGTGTTTACACGAACCGGTTTATCGTTACCGTACGATAGGAGACCTAGCTAACAGGCTAAATACATACAAGTATACACACACGCACCACCAAGCGTCCGGTCGGTCACTCACACACACACACACACACTTACACAAGTGCAGCCGTTAAACAATAACTTCTCACCGGTTGATTTTGTGGGCAAACGCCCTCCTCTCGCTGGCGGTCGATGTCATTTCTCGTCCCCCATGTGAGGAAAGTCTTCGATGTCAAGTGAAAGCACTCTCTCCCCCCGCTGTGCCGCGGCTCCGTCCCGTCTTGTGTGTGTGTGTGTGTGTGTATTGATGCGGACGCCGCTTCCTTCTCCACGCTGGGACCGGGCACGGATCCCTCCTTGTTCCTCCTAGCGGCCGGGAGCTGCTGTTGGAACCTAGCCTTTCGGTGAGCGTCAAGGCGGTCACGAGCTGGTCACGAGGCCTTGTACTGCATCCGGTTAAACTTCAAAATAAAACCACCAGTTTGTTTTCCATATAATTCATCTCTTAGATTATACGTAACGGTACAACATGGAACTCAATAATATAATCCACTGTGACATATTATAGATGTTTTAATAGTTTCAAACAAAGATGGTGGTGTTGTTTTTCGATTTAATTTAGATGAAGATCGCTCTACTTCCGGTCTTTCTTTTGCCCCCCCCCGCTATAAGTGGCCACTTCCACCATCTGTTCACGGAAAAAAAAAACTCACCTGACCGGTTCACAGCGGCTCGATAACAGCGGCACATCCACTTCAGTTTAGGGTTTCACTTCTGTGTAAAAATTTAGGAAGCAGGCCCAAGAAGTTTCATTCCCTTAACACATCTTGGATTAAGAGTTCACTTCTTTATACACAATTTGCATGAAAACTATTCGAGTGGGACATGATTTTAAATCTCTCAGGTCCACGTTTTTCATTTCACAAGGACGTTGCTGATGTTAATGCCAAGTTTATTGTCTTTTTTGGGGGGGGGGGGGGGGGGGGGGGGGGCAGGGTCTGCAGGCACAATATCGAATCTCTTAGTTAGCATGCTGCACTGAGACTGCACCAGCAGGTGGGGCTGTTCACCACGATTGGAAAAAGGAAGAAAAGCCTTGGCTCATCAGTGATTGTTTGAAATTCAGTCTTCAAATTTGACCTCCACAAGGAGATGAGAAATAGCTACAGCCGTCTATGCCGGGCCACATCAGTGAGCCCATTGATACATTAAATATGATATATTTGTCAAACAAACTAACTAAAAAAGGGGCTGCTATGGATTATTTTTTAAGGAGGAATCAAGCAAATAACAGTACATTTGACATGGTCCACTCTCTGTCCAGTAAGGGTTAGATGTAGAACGACAACGTCAATGACACTAAAGGAGGACTTCAGTTTATTTTATTGTTCCACACCTCCCTGCCTGCAATCATCCCCCATGCCTACCAAGGAGAATTAATACGGCCATTCTAGCTGCTGCTGCAGCCCTCCCTCCCTCCCTCCCACCGCTCACTCCTTCTAGCCCACTGTCATCCTATTCAGCACCCTGGAGAGCTGCTGCAGGTACGCGGGGCGTCCTCTGCGAGATGGCTGATGAATGGCGTGAATAGTATAGGAGGGGTGTTGAAAAATGGAGAGCGAGGGGAGATGGAGGAAAAATTAACCTTGAATGACAGAGGCTTGGCTGTAGCCGGAGCAAGGACAGACGTCTCGGGGATGTATGTTTATGCATGGAGCAGCAGTCAGAGTAGCATCGGAGCTCGCAGCAGGCAAGGGTCTGGCCCGTAGACACTGCTAATGAAAATAAATGAAGCTCACGCTCTCCAGCTCTTTCCCCCTATATACGCAAACCACCACCATCACCACCACCAAGCCAGAAAACCTCATTGTTCTTTCGCTGCTGCTCCAAGGTTCAGTAAATTCTAATTCATTGCACAGCGGTGCTCTCCATAATTGATTTGTTTAGAAATGAAAAATAAAAATCGTTCTCCTCCCGACGTTCATATTTACATACATCTCAGACATATCCAATCACGCTAACCTGTAGAAATATGTTTCTAAATATCTACTACAGACATTTCAAAATACATTTTTATTGAGCAGACATACTGTGTAAACGTTTGAGTGACATTGAAGTGTCCTTGCATAGTTGGAAAGCCCACGTACTAGAAGTGGGCTGAACCCATGCCGGCTTTATCCTTCTGTCCGCACCTTCCCTGCCTGCTTCCTTGCCTTTCTGTTCATCGAAGGCTTTCAATTCCTAGATCGGCACTATTGTTTGAGCGCCCAGCCCCCACGGCACCCAGAGCCCCCACCACCACCACCATCACTGCTGTGTTACCAAAGAACAAAAGAGAGAGTGTCAGACACCACCCACTAGATCTCTTTCACACAAGAACCCCCACCTCAGTTCCAGATGGGGTTGCCTTTTTTTCAGGGTTTCTCTCAACCCCAAGAGTCCTCCAAAATGGATGCCCCCTCCCCCCTGAGCCCACTACTCAGCTGCCCGTCATCCACCTGCTTCGCCGCCACGCGCCCGTGGCCAGGGCACATCCCCTCTCTATCCCACCCCACCAGGGAGTCCTATTAAAATCATTAACCACTTTTTTTTTTTTTTTTTACCGGGGTCTGCTTCCAGGACATTACCCCGCCAGCAGAACAAACTTTAACAACATTAAGTCCTAAAAAGGAAGGACAATCTGTCTTTCAGATAAAGGAAAAACAATTACCAAAAAGAGGGGTAAGGGGGGCAATGTCATATGGGATAATCATTTAAAAGGGGAAGAAAAAAGAGAGATGAAACATGAAGCTTTTATGAGTTATTTAATATGATACAAAAGTTTGTGTATAAAAATAAATGCATAGGTTTTTAAAAATCTTGCTTGTCAAGGAATTACACCAGACCGAACATTGTAATCAATAACGCCAATTCTCCTGTCTGTCCTGTTGCGGTGTCCGACACAAGGGGCAGGCAGATGCTCATTTGTTTGTTTCCCTCAAAGCATCCACATGTAGCATCTTCAAGAGGATGTCTGCTTCGACCTCAACCCCTGGTTTGACCTTTACCCTCCAGGGACAGAGAGTGAGTTGCAGCAACAGGCCACATCTGCTACAGTGTTGATCCTACAGTCAGAGGTTTGGCAGGTGTGTGTGTGTGTGTGTGCGGCGGGGGGAGGGGGGTATATGACTGCTGAGTCACTCAAAATCTGCTTAATTGTGCCAAAACACACCAACCTGCAGCTCAAAGTGTCCACCTCTCCACTGCCCTTGAAACGATTTCAGCTAATCAAACAAAACAAAAAAAACAGCCACACTTTCTCCTTTGCCTACATTTCATGCATGGATTACTGCGTTGCTGCAACTCACTAACCCGGATTTATGGAAATATTCCCTCCGAGCTCCGATCAGTGCCGTAACCACCGTTTAGAAAAAATGAAATGCAGATATATTCATATAATATGTTTATGACATCTTTATAGCACTTACTTTACACTTTTTTTTACACGTTCTTTGCTGCAGGAAATTACTAAAACCCCCATCGCCATTACGACCACCCCCACCCCAACACCAACCTGCAGTCCCTAAGGGTTCAAGCACCCAAATCAATTGAAAGAAAGAAGAGTGCACTGTGGTCCTCCCCCTACATCTGTCAGGGAGGGAAAACAGGAGGGGCCGCACTCATGGGCCGTGCAGGGGAACAATATCACTCCATCTGTCACAAACCGTTTCATCTCTGATGGGATGAAATATAGCTCGCAAATACATCTACCTCTATATCATCCATGTGTATTAGCTTACTGGTGCCCAGGCCTCTACCAATTCCCAGAAGCACACACAGTGGCTTTCTGTCTCATGTTACATTCCTCCCACCAGCCAGCACTTTCCAACCACCTTGCAGATTATGCTTTTAAGCCACACAGTATTGTAAAAGAAAATTTTCCACTGTACACGGTGAACCAGTTAATGAAAATGGAAGCCGACCAAGTCACGAAATTTGCATGTAAAAAGTTCCAGCATGAGCGCTTAATGAAAGAGAAAGGCACATATTGTATTTGGAGGAAATGTTGGGGGGAAAAAGTCAGATTCAATCTGCTAATAACCAGAGGGCTCTTTCATATTCAAATGTTGCTGCTGCTCCGTTTGGTGGATTGGGTGTGGCCGGTTGATTCTTCTTGCCTCCTGAGCTGTCGCGGCTTTGTGACGTCCACGATCACATTTGCTCCATCAAATTATGTTATCGGACTGGTCACTGTTCAGTGCCGAGGACGAAATGACAAACCCGAACAATGCCCATCAAAGTCCACAGAGCTGCACGCTAATCGCTGGCAAAACAAGGTAGTCCAGTGATCCGGTCAGCTGTAGGAACAGCACAAAATGGCCTGACTGTTTACTGGAGGGAGGAATGAATTTTTTTTTAAATGAAATAAAAAAAATCCCACATCCCCAAGAGCCATCATGCATCTCTCTCAGCAGCAGGTAGAGCTGCAATCTCAGTCATTCATATTTAATTCCACAAGAGTTTCCGGCCAGACTAATGTGCTATTGATTTCAAGTCTCCTATTACTGAAACTGGGGAGGGCCGTGACGGGGGAGAGAGCTGGACTACAGGGAGAGAGAGCAAGAGATTGAAAGAGGAGAGGAGGATGGAGGAAGATGGAGGGGGAGAATATAGAGTGCAATGCCTAAACCTAGTTTTTTTCAGGGAAACATTATTATATTCCCTTTGGAGAGCCAATGTTATCTATCTAATAATCCAGTTTTTCCTCTGTCAAGTGAATACAGAACAATCTACATCAAAGTACAGTGAGAACATTTCAGGTTGGTGCGTGTGTGCTTGTTTCTTTTTTTAAAAACTGTTCATTAAAAGTCAGGCACGGTTCATAAAGCTAAAAACAGCTCAGCGTTACGGGAACAGTCATACAGTACATCATCTCATGAAGTGAATGCACCTCATCTCTTCGTTTTGTGTCTGTCACTTGTGTGTGTTTCTGTCGTGTCGGATAGAAAGAAAGCGGCAGGAGAAGGAGCGAGAGAAAAACAAAGAGAATGTCTAAGAGCTTTGTGTATTTAAGGTCTGTCCCTTGATACCAACTCAGACAGGACAAAATGAAAGATTAATAACCACAGCTTTATATTTAAAAAGGTATGGAGTAAAAACATGGTCTCTGCAAGGGACGCTAGTCCTGCTTCACCCCACTTCAATGCCACAGGACCCGGTGACGCCCCAGATAATATTATCAATATTATTCTGTGACAACGTAATAACCTTTAATCAAAAAACAAGGCGGGGATCAAGATGCTGACCGAGAGGTTTCGAAATATTCTGTTCTGCGATAAACAAATACAAACAGATACAGATAATCGCACACAAAGAATTAAACAGGCACACGGGAAGCAGAATATAATCCATAAATAAAAAGATGACAAGACCGTCTACTTCAGAGACTTCCTCCCACCAGCCTGTCTACTCTAATAATAGCCAAGAGACAACACATCCAGACAGGCGGAGGGAGAGGAGAACGATATAGAGAAAAAAAGAGAGTGCAAGAGTGAACCCATGAGGAAGACCTCAAGAAAAATTGCCAAAATCGTACATAAAAGGGTTGAATTAGGCCAGTTGCCTTTATCAACAAATGTCCCTTTAAAAAGAGTCTGATTTAATCTTGGATGCTTTCCTGAAAGCAATAACTGCTTCGCTGCCGCCGCCACCACGAAACCCTGAAGTGCCAAGAGCCAGGCCCGGTGGAGAGACCACTGAATTAACCAGACCTGAGGCTGATTCATCCTGCCCATCCCCCAGATACACTGTCATAGTGTCACACACTCTCTCTCTTTCCTTCTCTTTCCTTCTCCCTCCCTCCCTCCCTCTCTCTCTCTGCCACACTCACAGGCCACTACCTTACCGCAGGGCAATGGCAACAGGCATTCACTTTGACGTAAGACTACGGATATAATAGAGATGAGGCTGAGGAATTCAGACCTAAAGGTTTTTTGCAATTTACGAGATTTTGAATCAAATAAATAATAAATTGGAAATACAAACACTGCTGGCATGTGGATTTTATGGGAACTCAATGGATAAAATTGAAGGTTTGATGTCTAAAATATGTGCACCATCTAGCATCCTTTTGAAATATTTTCCTGGGATAATTGTACAGGTAGCAGTGCACGGTGTCGCCTCTGGCAGTTCATCCCTCTGGCATCAAGGAGCATTCCACGATATGCCAAGACAAAAGGTCCCTTGCACCAAGACTCCTAATCACAAGTCGTGGAGGAACCCTTAAGAATAGGAAAACAATCAATAGAATAACAAAAAGGCTTTTAAGCAACAACCAAATGCTTGATCCTTTTGATTCAGTAACGTGCAGTAGGCGCTTCAAATGCCCTCTTACCCACAGGGAGGATTCAGCTGCGGTGCCACTAACCGGGGCTTTAATGAGGGGCCACAATTAAGCCCATTTATTCACATTAAGTGTGAACTGTAAGTGGGGCTGCAGTCAGTTGACAGACCTGGGCGCCTTTGTGTTAGGAGAGCCGCTTTTATTCGGCAAACAAAGCAGGAAAAAACACAAGCACCTAATGACCGAATCTCGTACACATACACGCGCGCACACACACATGGGCACGCACACGGAAACACTCGTCCTCCCTCTCTAACAAACTGACTCAAAGGCTCCAACGTGTCCAGGCTGCGTTGAGTCACTGCTCGACAGAACGGTGGGGGCGGGGTTAAGACAGACTGACAGTGGGGCTCCATCTCTATCCTCTTATTAACGCTTAACGAGTGCTTTCCTCATGCAATATTCATCCCCGCTAATATCATCCAAGCTCTGAGTCGAGCTTGCTACTTATGTAAGGCAATTATGTAAAATATCAGACAGGGCCCACGATCAGAATCTGACTGGAGCAGAGCTGCAGGACAACGACGGCGAGGAAGAGAGGGCACACAAGAGTGATCGGGTGGGAGAAACAATAAAAGACAGAATGGAGGAAATGTGTTACTTTTGTGTCCTGCACTATATCTTCATCTGATTATACAATAACATCCATCAGAGGCAAGGGACCAGTGTCAATAATGCAAACAGTTTCCTCACTCGCACCATTATCCCTTACAGCCAGAGACGTCTGAGGACTCGTCAAGGTCAGTTGGGGAGAGCAGAGCAGAGGAGCTGACAGTATTAGCAGGAGGGCTCACATCAGCACCATTTGTCCACTCACCGACAATAAAGAAGAAAACAACACACACACACATCATTTAATCCGACACAGAGCATGTCCCTTTTTTCGCCAACTCGCTTCCTCACATGAGCAGCAACCCCAGACAGACAGACACACAAATAAACAAACGTACACTGATTTACGTATACTTGCATGCACCCCCACCCCCCCAGGTCAAGGGCCCTATGGGGGTCTGCGCAGAAATAGGTCATTTGTCACACATGATGTCCCGGGGCAGGGGATGCATTATAGATGAGCCCAAACAGCATGTCTCAGTGAGCACTCACCACACAGCTATGGACACAGGAGGCAGCAGCAGGAAGTGGGCAGGCAGGGAAGAGAAACTCCTCGGGAAGAGGATACTGGGATGTCGTAAAGTGAGACAAAAATCACTGCCGTGGTTTCTGTTCATGAAACCGGGAGGAGTCGTCGTTCAGCATGGCCTGCTTACAGCTACAACCTCTCTCAACTTTTCATTGAATGGACATGAATTTATTCAGGGGGCATCTAATTTGTTATTCTCATGTCTGCACCTGACCCTATATGGCTAGCCATCTGCCTTGCACACGAGAGGTCCAGAAATCAACCCCCCCATTGGTCTTATTATTATGCATTTGATACTTTGGATTTAGTCACAATTCACACCAAGTTATGGGCCCTTTTTACCACACTGACAATAATCATCATTCTGTGATTACTGGCGAAGGACGTGGACTCAGAAAGGCCTACGCTCATAAAAAACGCTTTTATTCTCAAAGACAAAAGACCGAGGGAGTGAAGTTGTTTGCTATGGTTTCAAACCTGGCCCTAAAAAGGAGAATGTCATAGAAAGGAAGGGAGAAGTGAGTGCAAAGAGTGGGGAATAAGAGACAAGTCCACTGTCTTCTGCTGCACCCATCTGTTCTGAGAGTGCAGGTGGAGCCCTATTCACTCTGCTCTGCATGTGTGTGTGAAGAGGGGGGCAGGAAGAAAGGAAGGGCAGCGAGAAGGAGGGAGTGGAGACATGGAAGGGCAGGGATGGAAAAGGGAAAGGAGGAGGAGGGGGGGGGGGGGGGGGGGGGGGCTCTGGGTGATCTCTCCTGAAGGGGATAATGGGAGAGCAGCGCATTGCAATGGCTGCCATGTAGTACCCTCCCTGCACAATTAGCCAATCAGCGGCGTGCTCTGCCAGCCAGGAGGACGCATAAAAGAAGAACATTGCAGCAGAGGCACAGAAGGAGACTGCGAGAGGAGCAGGGAATTACACACACAAACAGCAGAACCAGAACACCCTCCCCTGGACACACCCTGCTGAGGATCACTGCTTCTCTTTTTTTCTGAACCGTCGCCCACGCCACTCGGAGAGAACGCTCTCCCTCACCGTCAGCCAGCAGAAAACCCCCTTTCTCCTCATTTTCATCCTATAGAGGACACCTACAATCTCAGTGGGCTGAGATTCCCTGACAAAGATTGTATTTTTTTCCTTTTTTTCTTTTTTTTTTCCCCCCCTTTTCATTTGGACTCCTGTCAGAAGACAAGGGGCCGTGTAACATATAAAAGGCCGAAGAGCACCGAGAGCGCCGCCGCCGTACGAGCTTCGAGACCAGTTCAAGGAAGGACCTAGATTTCTTACATTGTACGTCAAGAATGGTTACTGTACGTATGACTCTATTTCTCTTATGTGTGAGAGGAGGAGGATGTTGTAGCAGCAGTATGCCCACACTGTACATCAGTCCTTTTGTGAGGGATGTGTTGTAAATGACATGTGTGGTACTGTCACACACAGATTTATTTCACATCATCCTGACTGATATACCTTTGGTGGAGATGAATGTATTTTTTAAATAAAAGCTCCGTGGCTGTGACCACATACCAAAACATACAGGAGCTTTGGGGATCAGTATCCAAACATGCAATGCCATATTATTATGATGAGATTAACGATCAATAGTGGCAATTAGCAATCTCATACTGAGTGATGCGCCATGCCGGCTGTGCTCCAGGCTGCAGTCATGCTCAGCTCCGGATAAAGTCTTTATCCTGCCATTTTAAACAGCGCAGGCTTTGTGGGGGTTTTATTTTGGTATCACAGCAACTCCGACTTGAAACGTCGCAGCCGTGAATGTGATTTTTACTCCGTGATGCGGGAGCTGAGATTTATAGGAATTCCGCTGCATTACGGTGATGGAGAGGTGATGAGGAGGCTCAGGGGTTCGGTCGCGGGGGGTGGCTGGGCTTCTGCTGTCCTCGCCTGGCGCAGCACAAGGATGCTGGAGTCAGGTTTCTGAGACAAAACATGATGCCTCGGAGGCTGAGGGCCCATCCAGCGAGGAAAAGAGAAAAGGGTCGAGTCACTCCGGGAGGGGGAGGGGGAAGGGGGAGGGGGAAGGGAGGGGGGGTATTACGCATCCACTGGTTTGCATTGAATCAGACAAAGTCCAAAAATTCCTCAGGGGTTCTCGTTGCGACGCAACCGGGTACATGGGCTGGAAATCTCGACAGGGCCGCGACCGTGTGGCCATAGGACAGGACGCGCGCGGTCGGACATCTCCATTTTAGGCGCATTTTTGCTCCGAAGTATCGCATGGCGTTTACGCACAAGATGGCCATGCGTGCATTGCGCTGCGCCGGTCGGGGAGACGGGCAGACGCGAGCGGTGATAAATGAGCTTCGCTGTGCGCCGTCGGCCGGATTGGGCGTGTCTCTGCTGGACCGGAGAACCGAACGAGGGCCTCGGGCGCGTCAAGGAGCCCGCACCTCTTGACACATGCCCCTGTGCGGGTATAGTTCATCCAAAAGAGACCAATTACGACAAAGACACATTTACATCCAACTACATGAGCCGGCATGTGAATAATAAAGCAGGAATCAGCGTGGATGCTGAAGGTCCGACCTCAACATCAGCTGCAGGCAGGTGCTTCATAAAGAGAGATGTACAAAGAAAATATCACTGGTTTATTAGTTTAGTTTGAATTCCTTTTGGCATTTAAATTTGAATGATGCCTATCTATTATGAAATATTCACGCTGTTCTGTCTATGACTAATAATAGAAGGGACACAACATCAATTATTAAGAGAGAGAGCTAGAGAACAGGATGTGAGGGTGGAGTAAAGGTCCTCCAACAATAACTTTAAAATCCGAATGTAGTGATTTGAAAAAAAATGTGTGTGTGGGGGGGGTCGAAATATTGTGCAAAATCGATGTGGACAGCAGGTCGCATCATGTGTGTGTGAGGCTCGGGACTGACCACACGACACGTTTTGTCCTTAGCTGTACACCAGCTCCCCATTGTCCCTGGCAGGGGCCTGCAGACGGTGTCACGCCGACTGGGGCTCCTCCACATGGTCCGCAGTCCTCCATGCCTGTGTACCGCAGTGCCAAGCAAATAAAAGCGTCGAGTCAGATAACCTTTGCGAGGCACTTACACAATTCAAGGACAAGGACAGCCGAGGCCATCGCCGTAAACCAGTCTGCACAGGTGATGGATGTCAAGGAGAAACCACTGGGCCTTAAAAAAAAGAAAGAATTAAAATGTAAATCGCACTGGCTGGTGGTGATATAAAAGGTTAGAGGCCATTTTGGACGACAAGTCACACCTTACATTTTGTACATCCCCCCCCCCCCCCCCCCACAATCAAGACAACGTGTCTAACTTACGCGACACACTAAATGAAATTATGTAAGGCGGTGATTTGCCTCCTGTTGCCAATGACTACATGTAATTATCAGCAACAAATATGAAACCTGAAGGGAAGACAGAGAGAGGTAGGATTCGCTCGAGAGTCGAGACCTGCAACATTACTCTCTAAAACCACTTTTCCCCCCCATATGTAATAAAATTAATTTATTGATATTGATTTCATAATTTCGTCGTTTAAAATATTGATCGATAATCTCAGAGGGGATTTATGAGAAAATATTCGAGCAAAAACATTTAATGTCAATTTACTATATATATAGTAAATTGACATTAAATGTATATATATATATATATATATACTCTCTTTATTATCTATTTCACCTATCATGTCGTTTTTTTGAGCTGCCAACTGTAACAGCCATTGTTCCTTCGCGCAGAGTCCTGCAGCCCCCTGGCCACAGCACAAAGCGCCACTGTTGACATTAATATTCATAGTGCTGCCATAGCCTCTGCGAGGCAGAAGAGGAGGAACGGGTGGCTCTTTTGTTTGGTCGCTTCAATACGTTTATTCAGCGACAAGGCGCCCCGGTCCATGAATGCCTGCAGAGCTCACAAGTCTTGGCTTTTTTTTTTTTTAAAGAAAGAAAGAAAGAAAGAAGGTCTAAACGAGAAAGACATGGAGGGATTCTGTTTTGCATCCACAGCCTTTAAATGTGTGTGGGTTATTTAAAAAAAAAAAATCTTTCTCAATAGGTCGAATCAACAAAAAAAAAAATTCTATGAAATATTAAAATTAAAAAAAAAGAAAAAAAAAAAGGAATCTCGGATGAATTCGCGGGCCTGCGTGCGCGGCCTCGGACGAGCCCGTCGGAAAGCCACTCCCTTTTCCTTTCTTCAGCACGCTGGATAGCGCCCCGCACGCTGCCCAGGGTCGCTGCAACACGAGGCATTTGTCTGCCGGAGCCTTCGAGACGACGCCTGCCCCCGTCCCGGCCACAGCAGCCCCCGTCCCGGCCACAGCAGCCCCCCCCCACCGCGTTATACCCGAGGAGCTGCAAAAAAAACCCAACAACATCTTTTTTCATAAAAATCGTTGATGTGGTACGTTTCGCAGGGCGGGCGAGGCTGACACGAGCTGTGACTCCTGTCGCCCTGTTGTCTTACAGCTGCCACCGTGATCCCCTAAGCTGCACAGAGTGTGGCTAATGCCTTTTGTTTGGGATAATCCCGTAATCTGTGTTATTTAGAAGGCTCATTTACACTCCTGCCTGGCATTCAGATTTGATTCGTGCCTTCCAGAAGAAAAAAAACATTTTTTTTTTATAATGTGGAGCAGAGACAAGGTTAAATGTCGAAAATGAGAAAGCCCTTGTCTTCATTGTTAATATAGATATTTGTACTTTGCACTGACATTTATGTCTGTGTGATTCTCAGTTGAAGCGTCTGGAGCAAGAATGAGGAGTTGGGAGGGAGGCTGCTGATGAATATCAGAGGGGCCGAGAACACTGACTGCACTTTTAGTCATGTAACGCTTCAGTGTTTTGTATTTCCAATAAGTGTACTGTACAGTGTAGGTGGCGCATGTGCTTGGCAGTGGAGGCAGGGCGCTTGTTTGCGTGCAAGTCTGGGTTCATGTGTTTGGCAAAAGGGGGGGGGGGGGGGGGGGGCAGGGCGCTTGTTTGCGTGCAAGTCTGGGGCCATGTGTAGGCGATGGTGATGCGGTGCATTAAATATTGAGGGATAACTCACAGAAACCTAAAATAGAAGAAGAAGGAGAAGAAGAAAAAGGGCAGCGTGGGACAGTGCAACCCTAACAACTGGAACCTTTTAACATAAAAAAAGAAGGTTTTTGATGATTATCCTTAATATAGCAAACACAAATTGGTTTGCGATAGAAAGGGCAAATAAAGATCTGGATGGCATGATTACGAAGTGGTCTGAACATTTCTATTGTCTCCAGCAGTCGAACATGTTTAGGGCCTATAAAGCTGAAGTAGATCCACGCTGGCATGCAGTGATTATTCCTGCTCTTGTAGGCATTTCTACAATTTCAGAAATGACTTGTTAACATCACAGTTATTAGATTTCTGTAAACCAAACTCTATTACAGTTTGATTTGGTTTTTGTTGTTGTGGTTTTTATGTTCTTTTCTACTTGTTTCACATTACTTCCAAGAATGCTGCCTCTCCCATTTCCGTATGAAAAAAATCTTAGTTGCCTCCCGTGTCAGCCAATCTCAGTGTCCAGCCCTTGCTCGGTGGGTCTTTGCATTATATAACTTCACACTGTTCACTGGGGATGCGTGCTCTGCCATGCCGAGGGTTATTTCAATTGGCCCTAATGTGTGTTTTTTTTTTCTTCCCCTTTCATCAAAATGCCTTTGTCATATTTAGGACACATTCACTTACTCATATTTCTAACAGTCACACGCATCACATCACACCCACCAAGCGCTATAGGTCAGTATTACAAGAAATATAACATCGCAGCTCGATTCCACCTTCGCTGGAAATAAGCATTACTTGTATCTTTCATAAAAGGAGTAAAAAAAACAGTTGGCACTTCAGCTGTATGTCAAACTCTTTACATGACAGACTGCGATTTCACATCATTCTCCCTTTGTGTGTAAATGTGCATTTTAAGTATTTTATTTTTAGGTCTCTCTTGACTCTTAACCCCTCGTGAACATCAATTTGACTGACTGATATTCCTTTGCTTTTGTAAAAAACATGTTATATAAACACATGAAGGACCTATATTCCTTCTAATGAGAACAGACACACGCTGAGCTCAAAGTAAGAAAGCCAGCCAGCCATTAGAAACAATGCAGTCGTTGAGGGGCTGTTACCTGGGCAACCTGAGTCGAGGTGAGGCTCAAAGCGAGACAGCAGGTTATGGAGACGAGGGGGAAAAAGGGCAGGTTAGACAGAACCATTCCTGGATGCTGGAAATGGAGAGAGAATATGTGGAATGGCACACAGATTAGATTTAGTTATTACAATACACATAAAATAATTTGGTGGATTTACAAGAGACAGTGAACGGTGAAAGCCTACCTTTCCACATTGGAAGAAAGTCCTCCATGTGAGTGATCATTCTCGGTTGCCAATAGGAAACATTTTTTAAGGAAGCATAGAATAATCACCCCTCCTGAGGTTTTAAAATAAAGCTGGTTATGCCTTACTTGAAAACATAATCCAAAAAGTCATCCAGTCTCCACCAAGTTAGGTAATTCCCCCATTATAGTTATTAAATATATCTGGAGATTTGTTGAGTAAGTCCCTTCTTGCCTCTGTCTACACTGTGAGACCCCAAGAATTTAGAGAAAACTCGTTTAGCCCTACTGACACAAGTAACACCCACCAGTTGGAGGTCTGCAGCAGCACAAACCCACAGTTGGACACAATAATTTACAGGTTGTCCCTACAAGTAAACATTAAAACTGTTTATGTGTACACTTTACACTGTTGTTTGTGAAAAGGAGTGCAGGTACTGAAATGCACCACAGTTCCAACAGTAAACTACAAATGCACACGTGTGGTAATGTTGTAGCAGATCATCAAAGAGAACCAAAATCTGAACAGGTATATCAAATATTTAACCTCAAAACAACTCTTTTTTTGCACATCATCATGAAGTATAACGTAAAATTAAAACAGTTGACAGTAAGTATAGGATCTTCAGTTCATAACCCAAAGATGTGCAACACTGTCAGACTAGGCAATGAAACGGCAACCAGGTTAAACTGAAATCTTTTCGTCCTTGATTTTTTCCATGTTTCGGAGACAGACAACTAGAAGTGGAAGGAAAGGGAAACTGGAGCAGGAAGTTTTGCTTCTGACCACACAGATGTTCCTTGAGGATCCCTTGTGGATCAAACTGAGCAGCGTGGTGGTTTACTCCAGAACAACACAGGAGACAAAAACACGACCCAAATTCTTACTCCACTTACAAAATTTAAAAGTCAGCTGACCACAAAGAAAGCGAAACAAGGTCAGAAGAACAAATGTGTAATCCAATTTTTCCACCAAAACACAAATGCTCCTAATTTATTGCAGCACTAATTCCATTTAACATTGTCACTCTCCACTTTGTCCGCCATGTCAACCCCTGCCACCCCTCACTACTCCGGGCCTTTCGCCAGCCGCACATACCACCATCACTACTATCCATCCTTGTGAAATGATGCAATGGTGTTTGACCCTGGAAGAGAGTAGGGGGAGGGGAGGAGAAAGGAGAAAAGGACTGTGACATCTGCAGGACCAGCGGCAGGGAGCGAGAGACGAGGAAAAGATGGGGTTGAAATGGGGGAGGGGAGACGATAAATCAGACCTTGTATCCATCTCTATTTTAGCAATGCTGATTCCTAACCTTTGCCTCTGACAGTGACAAATGGGGCAGTCTGTGCGCTTTGTCACATGCGTGGATTATATTTCTTAATTTATCATAGATTGTAAAAGAGTAGATATGCATATTTATGCAGCCGTGTCGCAACTTTGTCCTTTTGCGTGCTGCTGTGAATTATGAACCTAAACCCGCCCTCTTCCTCAGCAGATAATCAGCACCATGGAAACCCAGGTGTCCAATGGTCCGAGTGGAACCAGTATGCCAAACGGTCCAGTCATCAGCACCAACGGCTCCACGGACGACAGCAAAACCAATCTGATCGTCAACTATCTGCCTCAGAACATGACCCAGGAGGAGTTCAAAAGTTTGTTCGGTAGCATTGGAGAGATCGAATCCTGCAAGCTAGTCAGAGACAAGATAACAGGTACAACACTTTGTCCACGCTGAAAAAAATATTGGGTTCACTTCAACTGTTTTTTTTTGATAACGCTGGACGTCACCGTGGCTCTTTCTTTGTCTCCAGGTCAGAGTTTGGGATATGGCTTTGTAAACTATGTGGATCCAAATGATGCGGACAAGGCCATCAACACACTCAATGGTCTCAAATTACAGACTAAAACAATCAAGGTGAGCAGACGTCTCCTCTCAATCTTCATTTCGTTAAATTCTTCTTGGCGTGCCAGACAAATAGGAAGGAAGTGGAGAGTTTGTTAAGGGGGGGTTGATGGTGACAGACGTGACAGAGGGAAGGGAGGAAAATGGGGAGGAGGAGGAGGAGGCAGAAGGCAGCGGTGGCTAGAACAAAGGAAGTGAGAGAAAGGGGTGAAAAGAGAAGGAGCGAGTGGAGGTCAGAAAGCAAGGGGCTGACAGCATGCAGAGGTTATTGTGATGGAAATGTAATTAGGAAGTCCGACTGTGGTGCACGAGGGTCAGTCCAGGTTACCCCATCTGCCTCCAATCTAGGCTAATTAGGGGGCTTCTTTGTCCAAAAATCAGATGAGAGAAAGAGGGGGGGGGGGGCAAACTGTTAAACACGACTTCCTTCCAAACCCCCCAACCTGATCAAAGAAGAGCAAAGATTGAGACAAACTGCAGGATTGAGAAATCAAATTTTCTGAGAGAGCAGAGCAGGTGATCTTCCGACAGCTGTCCATGAATGGGGACATTAATTGTGACTTATGACTGATCAAACAATGGGCTGTTAGCAGGCCAGGCACTGGATATCGACCTTATTTGGAGGAACATGTACACATATTTCATTGTACATAGTATTTATCCCCAGAATACATAAGTTTCTTTGAGATACAAGATTAAGTAGTGTAATACAAGCATGTAGTAAGATTGCTAAAATTATCATGCCAGTTATCTATTGTGAATCTGATGTTATGACCTTATATTAATTATTTGATGTCCCCAAAAATAGATCGCTCCGTCTATAATTAACTTCTTAACGTCTATACACAATTTAAAAAATAACCCGTTGCCATAGTTTTAGCCCTCTGATTTTGCCTCAATGGAGAGGGGTGAGGCTGTGAGGGAGGGGACAACAGTCGCAGGGGTCGAGGGGGGGTTGCTCGGAGAACAGAATGCCAATGACGGGATTAGAGGCCATATGGGCTTCAGGCACCATCTGTACTGTGGGAGCGACAGGGAGAGGGTTAATTATAGGGCAGCCTCTGCTCCCTGAACACGGCAACTCCCCTCCGACTCGTCCAGAACACCCTAATCACTGCACCACACAACCCTCCTGCTCACACAGTCTGTCCGTGTACACAATGACACCAGTGCTTAGTGCTGATGGATGAAATCAGAACACCTGTATTCATCTGAGGGACAATATACATACAGTCTGCTTTCTTTGTGCACATGCAGTCACAGAGAACACTGCAAGCACAATTTTAACTAGGTCTTAAAAAAAACAAAAAACTAATACAACATTATTGAAGATTTTTATCCATCACACCGATACATTAAAACAGTGTAGAGTGTGTGTGTGTGTGTGTGTGTGTGTGTCAGCAGTGTGTTTAGAAGTTGTCAAGGATCCTGCGAGCCTTGTGATGCACTTGCATTGTTTGCTGTTTTTGCCAGTTCTCTCCCGGAGGAGAGGAGACAAAGGAAGGAAGCAGGGAAAGGGAGGGCAGCTCAGCCTATCTCAGACAACACTCACTCTGTCTCTCCGCCACACACACAAACACAGCCCTCCCAACAATGCACCGAACGGGACTATCTAACGCACATGTGATCACATGCTCCCCGTAAACACAATAACAAGTAGGCCTATTCGTGTGTACTGCCTTAACTATAAATCAGATATTCCTCGGCACTGCTTGAAGAAAAAAAAATCTTCCAGAAAGTAGACCAAAAGAAAAACATAAGGGAAATAAACACAGACGCACCAAAATGGCTGTGCACTAATTAAGTCAATGGTGAATTCTGGAAAAATCTATCATCCAAGGCTGATATTTTTCAGTGCAAATCAAAGCTGACACTTTGGCGTGATAACTGATGATTGCTATCAGTTTGGGTCTTTGAGTTTGTGACAGTCTCATTGTGGCTCAGCCTGAGCTTAAAGGCACTGATTAAATCCACAGATAAGCAAAGAGAGAGTTGGGCGCATAAGGAGAAATCAGTGGGAGACAATTGGGCAGTCGTTGGGAAATTAATCCACTTAGATCAGGTCTTTCTAAAATATTCCATAACCTGAAGTCTTTGTTTTCCTCTTTTTTAAGCCCTCTGCGACAAATGTGATTTGGGGATATATAAATGAAATTCATTTTGCTTTTTTTATTTGGCTGTTGTAGGTATCATATGCCCGGCCAAGCTCGGCTTCTATTCGTGATGCCAACCTTTATGTAAGTGGGCTCCCGAAGACCATGAGCCAGAAAGACATGGAGCAGCTGTTCTCCCAGTACGGTCGCATCATCACATCCCGCATCCTAGTGGACCAAGTCACAGGTATAGCCTTATTGCACATCTCCTAACGATGCTCATTTTTTTTATCTCGATGAACTCCGTGCAATCCAGTCAGGCCAATGAGACTTGTAGAAAGCAACAGTGGTGGATGCCAAGGTGGTAACATTGGTCTGTATTCTTATTCTGGAGCAGGCATATCACGAGGAGTGGGCTTCATCCGGTTTGACAAGCGAAACGAGGCGGAGGAGGCCATCAAAGGTCTGAACGGACAGAAGCCTTTGGGTGCCGCTGAGCCCATCACTGTCAAGTTCGCAAACAACCCCAGCCAGAAGACAGGCCAGGCCTTACTGACTCAGCTGTACCAGACCGCTGCCCGCCGCTACACGGGGCCCCTGCACCACCAGACTCAGCGTTTCAGGTACTAAAATCTAACTGAATCAACCGTCGTGTCCGTCACTAACCGAGAGCCTGTAAAAAAAATAATTATACTGTTCACAGTTCTTCCTGCTCTGTCGCGTTGCTTAAGCAAACTCAATATCCTATAAAAAATTTAAATGCCAAGTGTCAAGTGTGTCAACATGTCGTTGTTTCAGTATTACATGAACTACAGAGTCAATAGTCAAAGTCAAGCCTCAACTACACCAGAGAATAGCTAAGAGTAAATATTCCTCAGTGTACGTCGTTCAAGAACGGTTCACCAGATGAAGTCGCACAACCCAAAAGGAGCAAATGTGGTTTAATTTCTATTAAAGAGGAAAACTGTATGGTCAAATACATCCAAAAGGAACACAACACGTTTTCTGTCACTATTAACACTTACTAATACACTTTTCCTTTGATCAATATTGTTACTTTATAGTAAAGAAGGAAATGGCAATATGGCATTGTCCCTCCTTCTCACTCTCTCTCTCTGACTTTCTTTTAAACTGCAGCGTGATCCCTTCACTTGGAAAGGGACCAGATCCAAATAGCAGCTCAAAACCAATGTAAGAGACAAGATTTTATCAAGTACAATTCAAAAATAAAGCGCAATAAATTTTGGTTTAAGAAGATTCCCACTGAACCTTTTAAGGATTGCCTGTAATTCATAGGCGTGATAGGAATTCTAATTATTGAAATTGTAAAAAATTTGGCCACATCTACATGTGTAATTATGAATGAAAGTTTGCAAAGTCGAGGGCTTCCAGTGTGAAATATGTTCATGGAACCTCACAAACAACTGTAGATATCCCCTGAGGTTTGAATATTGGATATTAAGAGTATTATATATTTCTTACTCAGTAGATGAATGAAATGGCCTGGGACAAAATATTAAAGGGGATACATATTTTGAAGCTTAAACAACTGAATTTACTCATAACAATAAATGCCAGCTGAGGCACAGATTCAAAGGGAGTATTTGACAAGCCGTCAGTTTGTGGTTGGATGGTTTGGGACTGCGGCACAGTGAAGGATGCCCTCTGGAGGCCAGATGGTGGAGGAGCAACATGTTAACTGACAGCCCCCCTTCCTTGTAGAGCTCATAACTAACTTCTGCATCCCCTTCATTCTCCCTCTTGCGTTGCAGACTCGACAATTTACTAAACGCCAGCTACGGAGTCAAGAGGTAAATGCCAAAGGTGTACTTTCAAAAGCATCCATGCCAAATTAAAAACCTCAAACAAAGTGCCCGGAATACCACCTGCTGACTTCATCTCAAAATTAGATAATGGCCATAATTTTTAATGCCCACTGCCCATTTAACCATGTTACAGAAGCAGCCCAGACAAACAAAATACTATCTGTATTTGCAGTAAGCAGTGATGCAGCCTCCTCACAGCAGGGTATTCTGGCATGGCTTTGTTTAACCTTTTCGTTCGTTTGTTTTAAATTAATAGAAATAATTTATGTATGTATTTATTTATGAACTAACATTGTCAGTTTCAGTTGCTTTAATGTCCCCTTTTTTTCACCAGCATGGACATACCAGATTCCGTTTGCGTCTCCTCTGTTTGCTCCAGTTTTTTGTATGATTTGATTCCAATTTGCTTTTCATCCCTCTCTAGGTTTCTGTGTTTTGTTCAATACTGTGATTTCTGTTGAACATTGTGATTCATGTTTTTTAATTCTTCCAGAGGCTTTGGTCAGCAGAGAAAATGGGAAAATATGCAGATTGCGGGGGTTGTCTGTGTCTCAGGGCATTCAGTGTCATTTTGTATGAGAGCGGGTAGTTTGGAGCCAATGTGGTGCCCACATACTTATCTACTTACTGTACAGCACAGGGGATGGAGATGGGGTCCCTCGACTCCACACCAGACAACAAGCTTTATCATGTCGAACAGATAAACGCCCGCTAGAAAAGTATAGAGCACTGAATGCACTGTGGAACTTCAGAATGACACCCATGGTAGTTCTCCTACTCTCTTCCCCAGATTCTCGCCCATCACCATTGACAGCATGACCAGCCTGGCCGGGGTCAACCTCACCGGTCCAACTGGAGCCGGCTGGTGCATCTTTGTCTACAACCTGTCCCCCGAGGCGGACGAGAGCGTCCTGTGGCAGCTCTTTGGGCCGTTTGGCGCCGTCACCAATGTCAAGGTCATCCGTGACTTCACCACCAACAAATGTAAGGGCTTTGGCTTTGTCACCATGACCAACTACGACGAAGCCGCCATGGCCATTGCTAGCCTTAACGGCTACCGCCTGGGCGACCGCGTGCTGCAGGTTTCCTTCAAAACCAGCAAGCAGCACAAGGCCTGAGAGAGAGAGAGGCTGCTGGCACCAGCTCCTTCGACCTGCAGGGAGAGCGACCTGAGCTCCCTGCGTCATCACTCAACATGGGCCTGGACTGAGTCTCTCTCTGACACATTCTCACACAAAGTCATAATATATTATTACAAACGCAGACATGCAGATATTCACACATAATCACACGCACACACGCACACATACACACACGCAAACCAAACATATCCATACGCGAGCATACACACGTCAGAGTTCAAACAAACACACTAGTGGAGTTTTTCTTTTCTCTTTACACAACATGCTAGTCCTTCCCTATATTTGCCTGGATTGAATTAGAAGGGGTACGTAGCTGGTTTGTTGGGTAGGGGCAAGAGCTATCTATTTAGGAGACAGTCTAACGAATGTGACAGAGAATGTGTACGGAGTGCTTTGATTGAATTCAGGCAAATAATGACAACTGATGAACAAAATGATCAAAAAATTTAAATGAACGAATATGTGCAATTTACCCAAACTCTTACCCCACCATCTCTCCCACTATCTTGCTGGAGAGGATGTAGTCACTTTTTTTACACTTGGGCATTTTGAATCAGCGATTTTTTTAAATCAAAGAAAAATGAAATTAAAAAACAGTGTTCTCTTATATACGTCTATTAAAATATAACTATATATTCAATATTTAAGGTGGTTATAATAGCCGAGTATGTAAGCATTTTCTAGAAACTTTGACTACTGTTTCCTGACCTGCATTTAGGTGGTGCCTACTAGCGTAAAAAAGGCAGTTCCTCTACCCTATGTGAGCTCGTTAGCTCAGACCCAATATGATTTAGGATAACTAATACGAATACGAATACTGGTCACAGAAAAGAGTAGTCCAAAGGCCATCAGAATCACTCTCTCCCTCACAGTCTCACACCGAACAAAACAATCGTCACTTATGTATCACAGAAACACAGTTCAGTAACTAGAGGATATACACACATATATATAGTCCACAGAAACAGAAAGAAAAAGAAGTTCCTGTATTTTTTCTAATCGATCCTCAAGATGGATTCAACACAAGTAGACTGTCTGGTGAACTCAGAGCAGAGTGGCAGTATACTTGCATGGTGACAGTGCTCATTAGTAAACTCTCTTGTGGGTAAGAGACAGAGACGAATGCGAGGGGAAAACAGTCTCACCATAAACACAGCCACGTCAAAGGAAAATACCGGTGTTTTTTCACTTTTTGCATAATAATTTGTTTTTTAAATTGTAGCTTTATTCGACATTATCCACAGGCCAGCTTACTTTGCACGGCTCTGTCGGCCACGATATGGTGTGAGATCCCTTTAACTGACATTGCTGTCACAGGAGAAAATGCAAACAGGACGTGAAAGACAACAAGATGTGATGTTGTTCTGGCTGACTGCTTTGAATTTGAACGTCACTGTTACTTAAGAGAGGTTCTTCAGATTTGTCTAAATAAAACTGAAGCAGAAGATTTGATCATTTCAATATGATTATGATCCAAGTAGCTGCAAAAGGTAACTGAAAAAAAAGTCAGACAACACACCCACAAACTGAACAGTGGTCTAGGCAGGTCTGCAGAGAAATAACCGAGATGAGCAAAAAATTCAACAGCACCGGTATTATTCTTCAGTCTAGTGCACAGATAGAAGCTCCCTCTGTAATTGAGGTCAAAGGGCTCTACAGTACAAACACGCACAGGGCAGAAAACGAGGAGTGCGTTTCCTAATGGCTTAACATCTGAAGCTGACTTGAAGTCACAACGTGTGAGCAATGATATCTGGCGACGCTAAAATCATCATTGATCCTTTGAGGAGAAAGATTACCAGTTCCTCCAGCTTTTCCTGTTTTATTTAAAACCCCCTCTATTCTCTCAAAAGCTTCCTGCCCTCTCAAAAGATGACTGTACAACAGCAAGGCCGCAAATAAGTGTCACAACTATACTTCTGTTTACAACAGAAAGCTACTCATTTATTTGCTTCAGATCTGTTTGGCACGACTACGAAAATAGCATTTCTCAAAATATCCCCCAGCCCAATTGCATGAAAATTATTTATGGCACCCTGATGAAACATTAAGGCCATCCTGTCTAGTCGAAATGTCTGTTCAAGACCAGACTCGAGATTTAACATGGGGAGAGCTGTCTTTCAATATCGAGACATCTGCACATGATAATAGATAAAATAAGGTCAACTATATTCAAGCCATTTTGCTTTTGCTTTTCTAAATGACGCTGTGTTAGCCAAAGAGGACGATCTCTTTGAAAGGATTACATTAGAGATAAATCTATTTTTATACATACAAAAGAACAAGACCTTGTGCTGAATTTTTACAGATTCTTAAGCTTGGAAAAAATTGGGACATCGCATGGCTTTATTTTGAACCCTCCGATCTTTGCAGAGCAAGGGGGTGACAAGCATGCGGTGTATGGGTGGGGATTTAGGGAGGGGGCGAAGGAACATTGTATCGTGTACAAACCTAACCATTCAACCATATCAAAACAATTGAAAGGAACGGAACAAAAAACAAATTTGGCGTAAAAAAAAAGAAGAATATTATACAGTTGGGGGTGTGACACTTCTGAGTGCTTATAGACACACTCACATCTCTTGTCCTGAAGTTGTGTACAGTGTGGCGTCAATGATGGTGCAGTGAAGTTCTTTGACTTGAGAATCCCAGACAAAGCGGCAGTGAGAGCAGCTCATTGCTCAGCTGAAAAAACTGAAGCGCTGCTTGCAAATGATAATAAAATAAAAAAGGTGGAACGCAGACTCAAACCGTTAAACCAATTCAAACTGAACATTGAGCATGATTTATTATGATTAGATAGATTTGATTTTTGCCAAAGAATTGCTTTGCAAGTCAGTACCAAGAAGGATAATTAAGACTAACTATATTATTCCCCAGAGTAATTGCTGTACAAATCTATGTTATTTATTGAACAAGGACCCTCTACAATTTCAGTTATCGTTACTTTTGAATATCTAAGTTGCGCATATCAGTTTGCATTCGTAAATCCTTAAAACCAATAAACCAAATGCTAACGTGAAACAGCTGCAAGCGTTCCCATTTGCACACATTCCATTGAGACACCGAATGAGAAAAAAAGGCATATCAAAAACAAATTGTGACGAATAAATTCACCTCTTGACAAAGGAAAAATCAAAGGCATCCATATAATGTATTTCCCCCGACATTTATATCATCTGCTTTGTCTTTGTGACCTAAAAACATTAACATTGCACCACTTCAAATACTTACTCTTTCGATCGAACTCATACTGTTTCACTCACCCGAAATACTCTGAATGACGGTCGCTGGCATGTCCAAAGACAACCACGTGAAAGGACTGATCCGGCTATTTTTGGGTTGAGCAATTTGCGAGAGATAGCAGAGTAGGACTGAGAACTTGATGAGACCAGTGATGGACGTTAGGAACAACCGAGATAACAGGCCGTGTTGAACTGCAGCTGGAGTTGTTTACCCAGCCATGTCCACTGTAGTACAGTCAAACCCACAGAGCAAACTCACAGCCCGAAACGACCTTTCATACACAAAGACCTTACACCTAATGTACAGTAGAGAGCAAAGGACCATGGCAGGAAACAGTACTACACTGCTTGAGCAACAACAATAAATCATTTAAAAAAGACAAAAAAACTTTCCTATGGAACAGTAAGTGCAATGTGCTTTGTTTTTATATTGACTGAGAACAAATGATATATATTTTTAAAAAAAGAAATTAAACGTCACACTGAAAAAGGTTTGCGGAAGAGCGAAAGGAGCAAAAAGTTCGGACGGAAACAAGAGAAATGAACAGACTCGTTTCAGAAAATCAAACAAGCAATGAGAGCTCTGATCGAACAAAATTCCCATTATCACTTCCTCAGCCCCTAATTTGTGCTCTGACCACGCAAGCTCAAATAAATTGCATATTTGGCTGATCAAGTAGAGCAAATCTCAATGACCTTGAAAGGAATACTGTCTAATATATCATCAGTTTTAGCCCATGTCAATTTCAAATATCATTTTTTTTCCTGTAATTTATTGATTTCATTTACATATCAAGACTCACTTGTTGAATTAGCGTATTTGTGTTGTTGATGTTGCCATAGAGAACACACATGGGTCAAAGATTATGTTTGGTTGCATTGATTGGGTACAGTTTATTATGTTTTCTTCCATTACTTAATTAGTTGCAGTTTTTACAGTGTATGCAGATTTTAGACTTAGTTAGATTTTTTTATTTCAATCAAACTGTGTTCAATTGTGTTTGTAAAAGTCTGTGGTAGCTTTTGTTGCAACATAAAAATAATTTAAACAGAAAAAATTCAAAATAGCGCCAACAAACTTGTATTATTTGGGCGACTTTAAGCTTGTAGTTTTAACTTATTGTTAACTTAAAAACTATTTATTATGATTATTATTATTGCCTCGTATAAAGTATGTTTTGTGTATATTTATGGTTTATTTCATTATATTTGCAAGTTTAAAAGATTTTAAGTTTGCCAAAATTGTGGTTACACCATTTCGTTTCTTAAAAAGGGGGACAAATAGAAAAACAGCTTTAGAAGTACGATCTGGAAACGTTCTCCATAGTCAAAGAATGCACTGCTATATTTAACTAATTGAAGTGTATAAACATACATGCTGTGTGCTAGATGTTATGCCTTTACTGCCTGTGTTCTGTTTGTCTTGTTCAATGAAAATCTTTTAATTATTTAATCTAATCACAGTCTTGTTTTTTCAACCACTCGGCGAACCCCTGAGACATGGTACAGACCCCGGAGTGAGGCTTCGGTCCATGTGAGGGTCCAGCGTTTAGCTAGTACCAGAGGAGATGTCCTTGGTTTGACATGCTCTCAAGAAGCTTTCCTGTTTATGCCAATGGGTTTACTTATATATTTAAAAAAAAGAAAAGAATATAAAAGGGTTCTGTTTCTGTAAAAGCATTGTAATAATGAAATCATCTGTATCAATATCAATATCAATTTGTGCAACTGAAACAAAGATGTTCTCTGGAAACCCAGCCAAGAGCTCTGGCAAAAGATATGAGAGCTCAGACAAGCTGCAGGAAGGTTTTCTTGGGAGTCTCTGGGGTAGTAAAGGGGCGAGTGGTCCTTCTGTTTCTCAACCAACTGTATTTTGTGTCTATTTATTTAGAAGAGGGGACGCAGTAACTTAGTGATGTTTTTCTTACATTTTCCTGGAATGGTAGAACAAATCAAAGGTGAAAATGATCAAAACAGTTCCGCTTGACACCACTATCAGCGGAAAAGAAATACAAAATCTCATACTTCCAAACATGACCAAATGAACAATGTCAAAATTTAACAAAGGAAAAAAAAAAAGAAGACCTTTCAGTTTAGTCTAGGATATTTATTACTGGGATTTCAGCTGAAGACGCTTGAAGACTTTTTCATGGAATTGTTTAATTATTTGTACTTTACATGCCAGAAAAAATAAAAGTTACAAATATGAATGACTGGATTTTTTTTTGACTGTCAAAACAATAACACCAGATAACAAGTGATATCATTAACCACCATGTAATTAGTAAGGCTGGCGTAAGAATCTCTATTGATACCAACACATTAAATGAATGCAGTGTAAGAAGCAAAGAAGAGGAATGTTACTACTTTTAAAACAACTGTGTGCAGGTTTTTTAAATTTTATTTGGGCTTTAGAAGTGTATCTTTTTACTACTACAACTACTACTGTATCATATTTGAAAGCCATATCAGTATTGAAAGAGAGATCAGTTTTAACGAAATGATTAGTAGTGGCACAAATGGACACAATAGTTGGGAATATGATAAAAACAAGTTTATTTTATCACGACAATGGAATGACACTACATTTGACACAAATCACAGAATCAACAGAGCAAGTAGTAGTGGAAGATGGAAGGTGTAGATGACTAATTGGAATTTCCATCATCTATTTTCGGCTGTTAACCGACAACAAGTCGGTGCCGCTCACAGCATGGCAACATTATGTTGCAGCGGCGACCGCGTGGTCCCTCGGGAACAACCTGAGAAAGAGAGAGAGAGCGCACACGGTCATTTCAGTGGCTTGTTTTGCTTAGGTCCGGACTTCTCACTTGTTAAAGGGGAAAAAGCATTTAGTTGGAATTGAATCCCAAAAGGTTGCATTTCTGTAGAATAAGCATTTGCAGCCGTGATGGATCCACTTCTTGTGTTATTTTGGGGTCAGCATTCGTATTTGTGTGTGAAGCAGTGGTGGCTTATTAAAAAAATAAAATAAATAATAATAATAATGAAAACAGCCCTAAAGTCATCTACAGTATACAATCATTATTGTAAATATCATCTTATTTCAATATCATGTGCAGTATCACCATCATTCCTGAAAACCATAAAAGGAGAATCTGCAAAAAATAATATCACATCCATTTGAAAATGTATAATAAGTTAAAGTAGCCTGATATAATCTTTTCTTCATTTCAAGTGAAACTACACGTGATATATAATCTGCACAGCATCAGGGTTGGACTCACAGGAGTAAATCAATAAACAAGGCCAAGGTAACAATGACATCACGAGACAAACAATCGATATGTGATATGCAATATATTTCAAGATACTGAATTATATTATCATATCAGAGCAAACATCTGGAACAAGTTTAGAGTTAATTTGACTGCAATGAAGGACAGAAGCGCCAGAAAGGCAACAATTCCTACCGTTCATTAATTCTTAATCCTCTTAACGCGACAACTACAATGAACTCAAATGAAGATGCCATTACCTTGCTCTTGCTGCTGTCCTGCTCTTCTTCTACAAGTGAAGCTGTGACCGCACAAGGGATTCTCTTCGCAAAACAAAATGCTGAAAGACTGAACCTTCACATTGTGCAGATCTGACTGTCACTGAGTCTTATTTGTGTTTGAGTGAGCACCATGTACACACAGAGATCACTTGATTGTAAGTGCAGAGTCTTTAGGGTCAAAAACATGACAGCTCTTAAAAATCTTGGCCGTATGGACCCATTTGAGATCCTATAGTGGACAGATAGGCTGCTGCAGAAATTCTGTGTGCACAGCACAATACGGTGAGAGACTTTGTCTCATAGATGTTTGGCCACAAACACAGAAAAGAAGATTTACTCACAAATAAAACTGATCTAGAGCTCTTCGTGGTCCCGAGGCTCCGAGTCCCGGCTTGGGGGCTCTCCGCAGATAGCAGGGCTGGTGAACTCCATCAGGTACTCACAGCGACTGGGCTCCGAGGTCGACGTCACAACCGTCTCTTTCCCACATGTTAACTTAACCTGGGGAACAAAGATTGTCAAATTTCTAATGCGTCGTCCAGTGAGGAACAATCGTTCTGGAGTAAAGTGAAACACAGAAAAGATCGAGTTAGGGCGGACTGGCTGAGACTCACCGTAGTCGACCTGTTGGGGCCTTGCCAGCATCCTGTTCCATGTTCATACTTCATCATAGAATATACGTTTTCTTCAGGACCTGCCCACTTCCCCCATGTTCTGCAGAAGTGAAAAAGTTGAATTACAGGATGAGTCAAGAGTGTCTAAAGAACCCTGCAGATAAGAGAAAAACAACATGGATCATTTCTTACCCTAAGTTAGTTTCCGATCCACCATACTTGGGTTTCTGGGAAACCCTGTTGAACGGACAGAGCCTGTAGATGTACCTGAAAGCAAACGATGGAACTTAGACCTTCAGAGGAAGGATCGTACACCAAAATAATAATTCATATATAAAGAGTTAGTGTTGCACATACTCGCTAGTAGACAACTCATAACACTGGCTGTAGAAATAAGCAAACTCAGCGTTGGGTCCAAAGTCAAAGGAAATTTCCTTCTCGAGGTTCCTGCAGACCAAAAGCAAATCCAGAATGTAACCTGTTTCTTTGTATTTTACAAACTTCAAAAAACACTGACTACATCATTGAAAGCTGCTCCACATCCAGACTGGCTGCTACTCACGTGATCTGATCATCCACTTCCCGGAGAGCTCTCTCAGCCTCATCAAAGTCATCCCTGGCTTTCTGAGCAGCTAAGAATTAGACACCCAGAATTAATGACTTCTTTATACACAAAACAAGCAATAGAGCTCTGTCATATAAGGGTATCAGAGCTGTTCAATGGATCACTTTGTTCTCCAGATAAAAATGTATATTTTTCCCAGAACGAGTGATGAGTTTTTAAGATGGATTTACATTATGCAGTCACACATCTGTATTTTCTTTCTTCCTGGTATTTTACAGGATGACACACTTACTCAACGCTGAGGACTGGCTGAGTCATTTACTTTTATATATATATATATATATATATATATACACACACACACACTTACCATCAATGAGGTTCTGCGTCTCTTGGTCATAAGGCGGCATGGTGCCCTCATCGTCGTCATCCTTCTTTTCTTGAGTCGCCGGTGTAGGAGGGGTCTGCATATCAAACACATAACAATGACTCACTACAATTACCTTGAAGTCCTCCAGTCCAGTGTTTAAGTTTGATACAAACTCAGAGGGTTTACCTTATAGTCTGCATCATCTTGGTCATCATCCTCGTCCTCCTCATCCTCCTCCTCTTCATCCTCTTGGACGTCATCCTCAGGGTACTGCTCAGATTCATTGTCGGACGCTGGCTCCCTCACCTCCTCCGGTGGAGTCTCCACCGGTGCTGCGGTGTCTTCAGTGGCCTGATGCCAAGAAGGTCTAACGTTAGTGGAGCAATGGCTTATAGGTGAGTTTACTAAAAAATAATTAACAGGTCGTTACCTCTGATACGTATTTTTCTTTGAGGTTATTCCAAACAGCCTCAAAAGCTTCTGTGTCCACTTTGTCCACTCCTCCCAATAATCCCTAAACGAACCAAAGACAAAACTCACATTTGTATTTGTTCGGCTTCTCAGTTTAAAAAAAATATGTATTTAATGACCACAGCATAGCGGTGTTTCCACCTGAGCCTCTGCTTCTGTGAATGAAGCATCTGAATCTGGATCAAGCTCAGAATGGGAGAGAAGCTCAGACACCGAGACCCTGAGGTGAAAAAAGGACATCATTCACTATGTTAGTCAACTCAATTGAAGATAAGAAAGGCAGAACTCCATTCCATTATAAGCTTGTTGTGTCCCTATAAATAAGGTACAGAAAAAAACAAGACAACTTACAATAAAGAGGGTTTCATATTTTGGAATTTTGGATTTAAACTTTCCAGCTTTGCTTTTAAAGTTGTCCCTGGTATTCCTCACCACACATTAACTCTTCCCTCGATATGGGCTCTAATAACTCTGGAGGCCACTGCTACTCACAAGCCATCTGCATCATCATCCAGTTCGAGAAAAACCACAGCCATTCGAGCCTTGTCCTTCTCCATGCGAATGAGAGCTTTTTGATCTGAAACAAACGCAATATATTACTTTGTGTTGCCTTATCTCTAATTCCTATCACATATGTACTTCAATAAATTAAAATCTAATTGAAAAATGTTTAAGAAAATTGGACAATACCATCTGATAGTGAAGTTCTGTACACAAAGTAAATGGCGATGTCATTTACCTTCCCAGGCCTTTAGATGGCGCTCTTTAGCTTCTTTCTCTGGCTGCTCTGCAGTTTCCTTTACAGTTCTCAGAGCCTCCACCTTCTCTTCCAGATCCTTCTTAACGACCTGAACATCCACAAGTTTGGCCTGTTGGGACAAATTAAAAATAATGTATTAAACAAAATAAGATCTACACAATACCTGAAAAAAATGCTTGACATTTATTGCAGATCGCTCAACATAAGGTTACAACTGTGTATAATAGGCAAAAAAAAAAAAAAGGTGACACATCTAGATATAAAATAGTTGGTGCAGACACCTTCAAATTATTTCAGTGTTTCAGCATTCAAAATATTTGTATTTCGTTCACACCTTCTTGTCCTCAATGCCCCTCTTGGCCTCCTGGATAAGTTGTTGTTTAAGCACAAAGCCCTCCTTGGCGATCTCTGCCATCTTCTGCAGGCTCTCCCTCTCTTTGTGTCCCATCTCCCTGCAAATTACACATGATGTAAAAAACAAACCATTTCACATATTTTTTGGGACCTTAATGTGTAACACATGCAGAGAGAAATCAGGCAAAGACTCTAAAGCACACACAAGTTATAATCCAAAAACATTCCCACCTGCAGGTGTTCTGACAAGCAGCACCGCTGTTGTACTCGTCTGTTGTATCACAGCAGTCTGGAGCGGAAACACAGATGTTACACAAAATCCTGACCACACAGAACACTCGAAAAGGAAAAGAAGTCTGCACAGTTTAAAAATATGTACCACAGATGCCGTCATTAATGCGGGAGGAGGGGATGAAGGCTGGCCGGAAACCCGCATTGGTGCAGTGGAAGCTGCCGTTAGGACAAGCAGCAGTGCCTGCAAATAAATGTGTTATTGAATATACAAAACATCTGTGAGGTGATTCAATAGACCTTCTGCACATTTATGATTTTTTGTTTTTGTTTTGTTTAATTCATTGTACTGTACAGATATACACACCTGGCTCATCTGAGCCGTCCTGGCAGTCACAGTAGTCGTCATTCACTCTGTCAAAGGGAATCGAGTGGGAGCCATCCAGGCAGGTAAATGGTTTACCCTCTTCATAGAACTGCCGTTCTGTCAAAAAGGGTGAACAAAGGAAATGAGTCAATGTCGTCACAGCTCCGACAACTACAGAGAACTGATACTGAACTTTAAATCAACAGATTTACACTGATTTTTTTGTGGGGGGGAGTAAATACCACCCCTTAAAAATTAAAATATGTTGTTTGCTCAGGGGTGCCAGAACTTTTGCATACAACTGTTGAGTTTCCCTCATGGATCTTATCAATGCTTCCTTTTCTTTTTGTTATTAAAAAATATTATTGTCATTTTTCATTTGAGAACAAAACATACAGTAAACTAGTAAAATAGTCCCAAATACATAACAGAAACTGAACAAATGTATCTACTTGTCAGTGTCCTCCAGGCCCCGGTTAGCATTCAGGCTTCTCCTGTCACAAATCCCTGGATTAAATGCTGATTTGCGCTCCTTCTGGTTTGAGGGAGTTTTATATTAGGTAAAGCATTTAATATGAATGCTTACTTGACAGAGGGACACCGCGGGGGCGTTGCACCTCCACCGCAGAGACCCCCACACTGAGCAGCAGCAGCATCGGGAGGAGCTGGTGGAAACGACTGGACATCTTGATGGTGCAACTCCGAACTGGGACAGAATTTAGCGACATTCAGCTGCGACGGAACCGCCTGTAAATCACACACAACACACAGATGAATTCTGGGAAGACTTGACAGAGCTCCTGATGGTGTAACAGTAGCGGTACATAATCAAAAATATACATTTATCGTCACGTTGTTGACACAATGCATTGACTTCTTGTCACTTAGCACAGAGCTAACACACGGATGCTAACTTTACCTAATACGTTGGCTACAAACAAACAACGAAGCAAAACAACGAAGTACACAATATGCTGTTAAAGTAACGTGACGATACCGCGAGAGCACATGGTTAACAAGACAGGCAGAGAGGGACAAACCTTCAGTACGTTTCACTTCTTCTTCTTCTTGGCAGGACAAGCTAACGGCTAATCTCCATTGATCGCAACGTCTACTTCCGTAGCAACAAGGCGCATGCGTACATCCCCCAGCCCCTGTATTCTGTCTTGTTTCGCTCTGATTGGTCGGCGGTTTGTTTTGGCGCGTGTGATTGGTGGAGAGCGGTGGCACCTGCCAGGAGTAGAGGATTCTGGGTATTAGGTGAAGATGCAGCCATCTCATGTCAGAGCCAGAGTAAGTCTACACACTGTTGTTTACACACACTTTTTAATATCGGCGGGAAAACACACTTGTAAATAACGTCCGTAAGTAGACGTGTTATTTTATAAACTGCCATAATCCACCCACGTGTAGTTCTGTGCAAAATCCAAAAATTAAGGTATGATGCTTTCAAAAAATGATCCCATTCATATTTTTTTTCTTTATCAATTAACATCATACGAATTGCGTTGGCTTTAAAACGGCACCAGTTTCCTTACTTGCACTGTTTTTCAAGGTAATAGGCAGGAAGGTTGATCTTGGAGAACTTCTGTCGATTTAGTCTCATTTTCTCTTTATTTATTCCCAGAGTGACTCCATGTTGCTGAGGGCTCTGTGGGGGCCAGACCATCTGCTCCTAGGAGAAGGAGTCATAAAGATTGACTCTGGTTGAATGTTAGGGGTCATAGTAGTCATGCAGAAGTCTCAGATGATGCCGTGTGATGGATACAAATCTGAACACTTTTTGGTACTTTATCTTAGAAATAGTCTATACGTCTTTAACAATCCTACCTAACATATGTTTAATCCATCTCTCAAAGACATAGACTCCGTACAACAAAGAAAGAAATTTAAAAAAAAATTGTACCAATGGCAACATGAAGTTACAAATACAGTTTGCCACAGTTAGGAGCACCCTCAAACTATTAAATGAATTGCATTAATTCAAACAATACATATAAACACTAAAGTAAAATGTTGGCAAAGAAACTGTAACAACAGCAAACATGACAACGGTGTTGCATTTGATATAAAAATCTTACTTTATTTGTATTTTTAACACACTTTACAGTACTGAACGGTGAAATAAAAGAAAAATATACTGATATACTATAATATTGTTTTATATATAGATGTTTGCTTATTAAATGCATTTATTCACAAAATGACACCTCGGCTCTGTCAAGAGGAAAAACTTTCATAAAAATAATATAATAAAAAATAACTTGGACACATTTTACACATTACAGCAAGATCATTTACAAATATTACAATCATTTCATGTAGTTTTTTCCCTAGAATAATCATTCTCTATTTGTGAACAAACACATGAATTAAAGCCCAGAGAATTATTCTCAGAGGGGGTCAGTCTGCGACAAAGTAAGCTGACGACAACCCCGATGGGAACCAGCTAGTTAGGCCACCATGGGACGGACATTGAGGCTCTCAGGCTTGTAATTAAAGTTACTAAGAAACAGAGGTGATGGTCGTCCCAGAAATGGCCAAGTTAAATAAGGACACATTTATTTTACATCATCCTACATTTGACTTTTATCAACCAAATCATTTCATCTCACACGGACATTTAGGAGAGAATGACTAGTTTGTCTGATTATGCCTCTAGAAAGGGTTTAACATTGACTACTGCACAAAATGGGGGTTTGTGATTTGGCCTTCATGGGATATAATCGACATGTGACTGCCAAAGCACAGACTGTTCACTACCTGAAACACACTGTCTGCTTCAAACCTGACGAAATAAAGTGCTGGTACAAAGAGATATGATTTCAACAATAAATGTGCACAATTAAAAAAAAAAAAAGTGAGCAAAAATATATTGAATGAAAAAGTGAGGAGGTGGCCTGCAGTGCTTCAGTGGTTCACTTGACAAACCTCAAGTGGTTATTTGTCAATCAATATGACTTGGATAAATTTATAATTTACAATCCAATATTACATTATGTACAAGGGTGGTAATGCTTATAGCTATATCATCAACACATGATTCATTTCCCAGACCATCCACCAGAATGATATAAAAATAAACTGTACACAAACTGTTCAAAGAAAACACTTCCCATGGTTTTCTTTTTCGTCATTTAAAAAGAATGGCAGCAGTCAATCAATTGAATAATTGTCTTAATAAGAAACAATTGCTACAGTATCGTGTTTGTATGGCAATTAAATATTAACGTTTTTATAGCTTATGACAGAACAAGAAGCCACAAAAACAAAAGCAACGTCGTCAAAGTAAAAGGCCGATGCATATGGGAATCGCTTATTTAAGTGACTGCAAGAATAATCCTGGATTCCCATTCCACCAGTTGAAAGCCTGTGTGGTGGCCCCGCAGCTCTGCTCCGTCCTGCGACAGAGCAGGTCAAACACACAGGCTTCTGTTGCACCGAGCTATGGTGTCTTCAGATAAGCTGAGTTACTGACCTGCAGGAACTTGATCTTACCTTCAGAAGAACCGCACTCATGTCATTTTATTATTATATATATATATATAATTCCTTTTTTACCCTGTGAAAAACAAACACCTAAACAAACTGTGACCAATTTAAGCTGTGCTGATCCGAACCCTAAACACAGTTCAACAAGATGTGCTGATGCCAGTGAGTGAACATACATGACAGATATATGACAACATCTTTAGCATCCTGCCACCGCCGTTCTGTTTTATCACTCGTACCTTACTCATGACCACACGATACGCCACGCAAACAAACAAACACACACACACACACACACACACACACACACGCACACTCACACAGGCATGAACTGCAAATGAGATCAAATTCAAACAAAAGGACATCCTCATCATTCTCATCGCCTGTCAAACCTTAACTCCAACTGCTAATTGTTTTTTCTGCTTGCCCCCAGGTAGCTATGAAATGGCCATTTTACCATCCACATAAAAAAAACTCCAACACATTCTTTGTGTTGGTCCAGAAACATCATAACGACTAATTGGCAGCAATGTTTCCCTTTCTGCTCCGAATGCAATGCTGGATACATTGTGTATAGTTAGACGCACTGATACTCCCAGAAATAAGCATACAGACGTGGTATAAATATACTGGGATATCTTATATATCTCATTAATCTACATACTAGCAGTTATGTTTCCTGCATCTGACATTAAGGCCAAAAAGCATTAAACTTAATAAGGATGATTTAGGGACTGTAAGACCTCCTGGTCGTGTCACGCCTCCTTCCCTGACATTCTGCCTCCCTGATTTTTTTCTATTCTTCCTTAAAATCACTTTGCCCCACTGAACTTTCTCATCCCTTACTTTGGCGAGTATTTTTGAGTATGAGGAGACATAAACACACAAAGTGCAAGTGGGTATGAGATGCCGATTGAAAATGAGTTCTGCTGATGAAATAATTCTGTATCCCGTCAACATATTTAGCAACTGTTAAATAGAAAATAGGCAAAACTTATGCTTCAAAGCATCTCATGGCTTATTCTTAGAAAGTAAAAAAAAAAAAATTCTAAAAAGAAAGAACCATAAGGTGGAAAGAGCCCACTGGTGGTTGTGGTGGTGGTGGTGGTAGTGATTGCTCTGCATCTAGAGTTCTGAATTATTATATTACCAGAAGAGCAACAAAGGAAGACTTACAGCTCAAAACATATCACCACAGAAACTGTACGTGTGAGATACACGCCTCAATACCATGAACAATAAAGAGAGATCTTGAACAAGAGACAATCAAAAATGATGAACAAAATCAGACACTCCTGTCCCACAATGCATTGCTTCACGACAGCTCCATTCAGGAAGCTGGTGTTTCAGAAAGGCACAGAGCCATCTTGCACCAGTAGCACTCTCCTTGTAAAGGGAAAAGGGGTACGGGACCCGGCGGGCCCCTTCAATCGCAGCATCTTCCTCTCCTTCGATTTTCCTCCTCCTCCAACTCTGTGGATTTTCTTATTTTTCTTTCCGACAGAAATGGAAAAAAAAAAAGTCACTCGGACTGTAGCTTTTCTGAGGAGAACAGTTTCTGTTGAAGTTCTGACGAACATGAATTACTAATACTGACTGAACACTAGTTAATACTTCGTTAAGAGATGGCTTTTTCCAAAGAGATTCATTATACTGATCAGTGTCCCTCATGTAAATGCACACATACAAACAAACTGTTGTGTGTGTGTGTGTGTGTGTGTGTGTGTGGGTGTAGGGTACATATGTACTGCACTCATACTGTTCTGCATGACTAATGCATGCACGTACACACTTTGCATTGCCGTGTGTTCCACATGACTCACTCCTGCTCTCGTGTCTCGTGTGCTCATGTGTGTCACTCCATGTGTGTTTATGTGTGTGCATTCCAGTCCCAGAGTGCTACGCTGTCTTCGGTCGCCCCGTCATTGATGCTCCTCTCAAATTCCCCTCAAAAGTTCTAAAGTTCATCGTGAAATCAGTCGAAGGACTCGTCGCCACTCCAAATCTACAGTTGCTGTGTAATTAACTTCACTTTAAGCGATTTTTTCATTTATTTCCTTTTTGAAAAATATATTTAAAGGTCTGTATTGTCATTGCAGTCTTATTTGTTCTTGGTTTGGCCGTTGAAAGGTTGAACAAGATAATGTGTGCAAGTGAGGAGGGAGATACGGGAGCCGGACTCATGTATCCTCAGCTTGTGAAGAAGAATCCTCCTCTTCCTCTACAGGACTTGTGTCAGAAAGTCTCTCCTTTTCAGATCTCACCTCCAGCTGAGCTTTCAGCTCCTCCTCCTGCTCCTCCTCCACCTCTTCCTCATCCATCGCCACCTCATCTTCCTCTTCCTCTATTATGTCCTCATTTTCCTCCTCTGCCATGATATCTTCCTCCTCGTCCTTTTTACCATCCTCCTCCTCCTCCCCCTGACTGCAGTCCAGTTCCACGTGGTTCTCTGTGGGCAGGTCACCCTCATCTCCCTGATCTCTCTCAGAGCTGTCTTCGAGGGTGAGCTCGAACTGAAACTTGTCTATGCAGGCATTTAGCTCCTTGTCCTGGTCCACAGGAGGCGGAGAGGGGCTTTGTGGGATAGTGCTCTGGTACCAGTCCCTGTTGTCCTCCAGAGTGTCCAAGATGTCCTGGGCGTCAGGGTGCACCAGGTCCCCCCATGTCTCCCACAGTGGGTGGACAATGTAGTCAATGAAGCCCACCTGAATCAGGAGGAGAGGAGTATGAGTGACATTGTATGAATGAGCAGAGTGGTGTCATTTTCAACTGCTGCAAATCAGCATTAAAATGTATGAGGCTGACTGCTGTGATCAGACATGACAGATCACTCTCTGCGCTGTACTTATCGCCCCACCTACAGCACTGACAGTTGTCCCGTTGTGTAAAGAATTGTGTCCGTGCACGTGCAGATCATTTACCTGGCTCTTTTCCACAGATGCAGTGTGTTTGTCGCACATGGGACTGATCTCCATCCCTCGCTCCCGTTCCTTATCCCCCTGCCTGAAGAACTCCTGCATGATTCTCTCCGTCCATTGTCGATACACAGCCAGGGGTTTCGTAGGATTGCTCAGGTCAGCGCAGTGCACCATGTTCCTCAACACCTGCAAAATCACACGGTCTTCACTGTAGAGTATATAATACCCTACACCACCCTGAATCCAGATATGCATGAAGATCATTTGCCTTAAATCTCCTCTGCCACCTCTTACTAGTGCAAAATCCAGTCCTTTGTTTTTCTTTTCCCCCAATCTGGTCAAAAGTTACTTGTCACAAAAGTTACTTGTCACTTTGACACATAGGTTTATCTTATTCAAAACGGAAAAAAAAGGAAAAAGACTTTATTGACTCTTTTTTTAATTAATTATTTTTCATCTTTTGCCATGACAAGATGGTGAAACTATGACCTTTGGGCATAGTGACTGCTTGTGTTATTAACTGTTGCAATGTGTCTTCAAGTCCTTCAGTGTCCCAAAGCTCAAGAACAACTTCTTGCTTGCTCATAGTCAAGAACTACAGATTAGTGTCATTTCTCTCATTCGTTTCCAGAACTCTTATAATCAGTGAACAACGCGTTGAACCCCCAGTCAGTCAGAATTCAAACTGCCTTACTGTCACAAACCACTGTAAAAAGCACCTGCATGTTTTTTTCCATCTCTTTCCATGGACCCGTCTGTGGAAGCTAAGGCTCTTGCTTTTGTTGATGAAACTTAACTGGAGCTCTGACTTTTCCCAGTATGACACATGGATCAAATCAGGTTCAAATACATCTCTCTGGATGGCATCTCCAAGTACAATGGATCACCGTGCATGCATTCAACCTCAATCCCAAGAATCTCTTATCACAAACTCTTGTCCCACACAAGACCCCTCAATCTGCATTGTCAAAACTAAAAAGCAACTAACCCACCCATCAGATTTTCAGCCTTACAATTCTACAGATTTGTAACAGAGATTTTAATCGGCTTCAAAGCGAGTCTTTGCATTGTTCAACCTCTTGTAATTTAACTGTTACCAGGAGGTTGGAGAAGATACAAAAAAGCTCCAGCTTCTTGTGGTTTGCATGTTCTCAGCGTAGCCACAACATGCCATGACATTTCAATGGGGGGCTTATAATTTATGACCAGGTCCTATCTCCCACACAAGCTGCATCCTGCAGAGGTGCCAAAGAAGCCACACAGAAGCATAAGTAAGCCTTTTCCCGAGATGGGGTTCAGCCCGATGAGCACTGTTCCATGCTGATCATGTATCCCTTTACTCTACCACCATCCTACCAGGCTTCCCCTACAACCTTTTGGCTTTTATAGCCCTCTGAATCTACTGAACACACCATTTCAGTGCTTTATTTCAGGCTCAGATCATCTGCCAAATTGCAAATTTGATGATTGAAGTAACTTGTAAATAACCCGAAGAGGACCTCTCACCTGTATCCGATCAGTGTAGTGGTCGAGCAGCAGTACTCCAGAACTTGTCACCTTCTTGGTTTCCACCATCGTCTTGAGATCGGCCAGCAAACTCATGTGTTTTGACATATCTGTTGCCAAAACCTGGGGGTTGGGGTTGGTATGAATGCATTAGCGAAACAAAAATGGCAAGGTAGGAGGAGATGAGGGAGAGCGAAGAAGCAGATGATGAGATGTGAGGAAGGATGTTATCTTTGCGATAGAGAATAAGTGTGTGTACAACACTCACCATATCGATGACAAGTTTCCTCAGGCTCTGTCTCTGCCGCTTGCTTAGGTTCTGGAAGATGTCACAGTTGTCCTCGTGAAGCAGCTTGAAGCCCACAGCGAGGTGATGGTTCTCCAACACAGACTCATCATTATACATGAGGGCTAACTCTGAGTCTGAGGGGGGAACAAAACAACAACAACAACAACATGTGAGTGAAAGACACGTACGGCAACTGCATCACTCCATCGGTATCACCGTGCTCCCAGCACCAGACTGTGGTGGCACTGTTTGCAGATTAATCCTCAGAGGCATTTATATCCATTAAAAACAACCGAAAAGCCACAATTCACAGGCTAAACACGTGGATTTATAACGACAACTTTAAAAAAAAATATATATAAAAGGTGTTTTTGGCTCACTTAAAAAAGGGTTGACAGTGTTTAGATTAGAAATTAAAAAGTCAAGTCAACTATTAAAAATATCTAATAAAATATAAGATAATCACATAAGGCCAAATTAAGTATTTTAAAATATAAGAGTTAATAAATGTTAAATACAAACTACAAAAAAATGTACATGAAAACTGACAAAAGTAGTATTGACTACTATAAATACTTCATGTGTGTGTTTCCTTATCTCATTTGGACTCACTGGTGTTTATGAGGAATTGGTTGGACACCCCTGGATGGTCCACATCGTGGATGGCAGCGGCAAATAACGCAGCTAAAATCTCTAGATCAGTGAACACAGCCTGTCGGAGAGCGACGAAGGAGAAGACACAGAAAGAATCAGCGAAACTGCGGTTTAGCCTTTGACTGCTGTTTTTTTTGTAGTGACAAATTGAAAAAAACAGTAGAGGTATTTACATCTAGAGCCGGTGTGGATAGCAGTACATGAGTGGACTGAGTGACATCTGCAGCATGGAGGCTGTTGTGGTAGGCCACGTTGGCATGGTAGTGGTCCTCCAGGGTCATTACATAGGTGACAAATGTGTCCACGGGGATCCGAAAGGTCTTCAGCAGATCTCTTTCCTGCAGCAGGGGAAAGTCCACGGAGATCATGGCCACAGATAAATCAAGAGACGTGTTCATAATCTGTTGTTGAAGTCGGGTTTCTCTCACTCACCTGGAAGATGGCAAACATCATGCAGCTGAGGGGCCGGTTGTTAGAGAATTCTGCCACATGAAAGATATTAAGGCCCCACTTGTTCAAGTCGTTCAGCTCCTGAAGGCATAACAGACGACAATAACACACATGAGCCCAGCGGTTTGAGTTGAAACTTTTGTGGCCACTTGTCATTGTGGCGTGTTGTTTTTCTGCCCTGCGACGAAATTGGTTTCTCCTCTGATGCAAAATCATTTTCCTACGATGAATCTAGAAAGAAAACTCTTGCTCTGATTCTGACGGATCCACGTTTTAAGTTGGGGAAAAATATTGGGGTGCATTTTCCCATTACCTATTCACATTAACGGGTGTGGTTGAAGAGCTCTGTAAAAATATAATTGTGCATGATACAATTATTTTTACATAGAGAGAATATGTTCTGTGGAAGACCACTCCGGACCCTCAAAAAGATAAATGGTATAGCTGCTGGATGGGTGGAGCAGAGTGACAGGAAAACATGGAGCCTGTTTTTTTGAATTCATATTCCATGTTGTTAGTCATCTACGGTGTGGCTTCACGTGTATGCACATGCAATAACTTGCATCTGCTATAGGTTGCTTCTCAATCCACTTACCCTGGCTAATGCATCCTCGTGTTCTGTTTTCACGCCGAAGCGAGGCATGGTGGAGTTGGAAAGGCTGGAACTGTGCGTGAGCTTCTTTACACCGCTGATGTGACACATGGGCTTCTCCCTCTCCCTCAAGGTCGGAGATGGGATCTCCACATCGTTCTGCTTATCTGTAGGGATCAACGGTCAAAGGTCAGCCAGGATGGAGAATTATGGAGGGTTGTGCTTGACCTCGGGTCAAAGCTATGAGGGACACTGCTATATTGGTTTGTCATAAAATTGATGGCAGGTTTGATTTACCTAGAAAGGTAGTGGAGATGTATTCTGACACCTGGTTCCCTGAGCGACTCATCTCTGACAAGTGGGACAGCTCCCTGTTCAACATCCTCTTGAACTGGAGGGAGGAAAAAGCACAAAGGGTTACAGACATGCGGTGTGTTTAACCCTCATGTTGCACTTTAGATTTAATTCTTAACTGAGACCCACAAAAAACATTCCTGTGATTCAAATATGAGAAAATAAATTATCACCCTCAATCTGGCTTCATTCACTAAAGGGTGGTAAAATCAATTATGAATCATGGCTCTTCTCTGTCTCAGATGAGAACACAATGTTCAATTCCCCAATACAGTGTGCTTTGATTTCTATGAATTGATATGCTGCAGTTATATGGCACGATTATGCGTATTGTTCTCCGCACATCTACTATGGAAATCGGGAACGACACACAAAGGTGATAAAGCGAATACATTATCCCTGCAGAGAGGAAACTGTGTTCCTGAATGTTCCCTCAGATTTGATGTCATTTTTTAATATTTAGTTCTATGGATAAACGCTCGTCTTTGGAGACTCGATAGTTCCCCGTTGCACGAGTCATGTAATGGGACAATGCGATTCGGACAAGACCCCTTCTGTCTGTGTCCTACTGACTGATCTTTCACACATAACAATCTCCATGGCAACCAGAGCGGTTGCCGTGGCAACTGCCTCCTCACAGTCAGTCCTTTAGCTTGATGTGAGAGAGCGGTGGCGGCTTGGGTGACAACCTGAGGAAGTAGGCAGGTGTCTCTGACCTTTGCTCAAGGTCAACCCCCCCCTCCACCGCTGTCTTCCTCTCCACGTCTCCCCATCGCTTACATCTGCGCCTCCCACCCTCTCGAGGTAAACAACTCTTTCCACTTCTGCCCTTGAGCCCCAAAATCCTCCTCTGTCCCAGGCTCCACTTTGCCTTTCAGCCGTTTTCTCTGTACTTCATGCATTCCCACCACATTTCACTATTTCCTGCTCAGTTATCTATCTCTCTTTTTTTCCCAACCATCCCATCCCAACAGAGCGATTATTATATGACAGGCCAAGCAAATAGGTACTCTGGCAGCAAATCGTAGACGCAGTCAGACAGAGTCAGTCATCAGAAGCCAGGAAATCATGTCAAGCCCAGTGGCACACTTAGGCAACAAGCTCAACCCAAACCTCCTCCTCTCTCCGTCTCTCTCTCTTGCACTCTCTCGTTCTTTCCTTCCCTAATGCTGTAACGCTGAGTCATAGCTGCCAACCAACACTTCCACAGTGCCAGTCCGAGTGCCAGGACAAACAACACTCTTCCTCTGACACTGACTAATGATGCAAACGCTGCACGGACATGACCATGGACGCTCACACTTAAACACCTGTATATGCAAGGAACTCGGGAGGGCTTTATCATCTCTAACTTTCTATGCTCGTAAATACCACGCAGACACAAATGCACACACACAAATGTGATCTATAACTTGCACAATATGATTCAGATGGAAACAAGACAAGTTGAGGGAAGTAAATATCATGATACAAATTCACTCAGTGTCATTCAATAAAACAGGACATACAAATGCAATAATTTGTTTTGGTAAAACAGAGGCAGGATACCACATCAAATGCAAATCTGGCATATCTAAGAAAACTTCCACAATGTCCAATTTCATTTTTTTATGGAAACTGGGACAAAAAGTGACATTGAGTCAGTCCTGAGACAATAAGCTTTGTCCTTCACTGACAACACACTTCCTAAAGCCTGTATTGAGGCCAGCCTCGGGGTAGAGGGAGAGAGGGAGAGAGAGGGATGTGGGACGCAGGTGTGGAGGTTGGAAACGGACATTATGTGACACTGCAATGTACCTGCAGTGCACACGGCTGGTCTACTCAGCCCAAAGTCCCACAGCCTTCATCTTACATTTTTAAGCTTCTGGGTGTATTCTCCAAAGACAGAAATGTAAACAAGGCAGGGGGGGGGGGTTGAAGAGTGAGGTTGATATTGTCTTGTTTGTTTACAGTGCTGCAGCAATATAGAAAACACTGAGAGTTAATAAACTCTGTGCCTTTGTCATTGTTCCCTTTCAAGTTGATTCATGTATACATTTTGTACACAAACACACTCTCCAATATTCTGCCTCCCAGTTTCTCACAAATCCACTGCTGCTCACACAAAACTACCTGACCCTACATAAATTAACTATTAACTATCACTGCTGAGTTGATGCAAGACAGATAAGAACATGGAGTTAGCAAAGGTCGGTTGTTAGTACACGTAGCTGTAACGCTTGAGGAGTCCACAGTATCTATCCAAGATGGCCAGGCCTTGTTTGCCCTCTGCAAGCTCTCCGAGCCCTACCTGGTCCCACCAGCCGATGAGCCAGGGCCTGGAGCAGGTCTCACAGAACAGGTCCACTAAGGGTGTCCTGCGCTCCGCCGCCGTCCCACCCCCCTCCAGAACCCCTCCGGCAGCTGCACCGAGGTCCAGCTCTGCCCCTGCCCTCCCCTGCAAGGGGCTGTAGCTGGAGGAGCGAGGCAGCCTGTAGCCCCCTGGTACAGGCGAGGGGCAGGGGGAGGGCACCGGGTCAATGGCCTCCACCACACCCATGTTGAGGGTGACGGGGGGTTTGGGCCGGTGGCACAGGCAGGAGGTGCGGTAGTGGAGCGGGGTGGGGGCACTGCGGGTACCCCAGTGGCATGAGGGCGTCGTCCGGGTGTGTGGGGAGAGGCCACAGCCAGTCAAGCCGGGACACTCCAGAGTGACGGCTGCCCCGAGATGGGGCGAAGGAACAGGGGGAGGGGATGAGGGTAGGGGCTGCTGGTGCAGACTGTCCTTGTCTACATGCAGCACCCCAAAGTAGACCACCCAGTCAGTCCAGTGTCAGGCTCCAGCCTCAGTGTGGTCCAAAGATGAGGGTCCCCCTGATGGGCAGACCAGGAGCCCCCTGGATCCGGCTGCTGTGGAGACTACATCTCATCCCATTTGCTGGGCAGACTGACCCAAATCCACAGTCACTGCAGGGTAGAGGTGGACGGGAGCCGAAAGAGGGACGATGAAGGGAAACAGTGGGGGAGAGGGAGCGAGAGACCGTCTGAAGGGCACAGAGAGGAGCCAAACGGGGAGATGAGCGGGAATATGAGAGAGATGTAAACGGAAAAATGGTGTTTGTGAGGGCTGAGATGCTTGACTAACGGTACTAAAAATTCAGATGATGGAGGTGAGGGGAATGAAGAGATGGTGATGGCAGAGCATGAAGAGGACTGTGGTATCAAGTGATGGAGGTGCGGGGAGCTTGGATTGCAGCAGGAGCATCGGGGAAGGGGAAACGGGGATGACAGCATGAGAGAAACAAGGATGCAGAAGATGAGAGCGGGAGAGAGAGAGAAAGAGACAGAGAGGGATGCAGGCAGGCCTGTAGCAGACGGTCCGGCTGAAGAATCACACCAGAGCTGTGGTCTGGAAAAACACGCTCCCTCTCCCTGCGTTGACTGCCCCTCCCCCACGGTACAGATCCAGAGGCCCGGCCCAGTCCTACCCGTGCATCAACCCGTCTGTGCCGCCTCACGCCGATCTCAGTAACACACACAGTCAGTCCATAGTCAAGTCGGGCTGCGTCCTGATAGCTCCGTAGCCCAGTGCCCTGCTCCAAGTCAATCCATGCCTCGGCTGGCCAAGATGCCAGAGGTCTAATCCTGCCGCTTCAGGCTGCCGTTCCCCCTCCAATGCTCTGCCTCTTGCGCCATTTCCCTGGATGCTGTAGACAGCTCTCGCAAGCTAATCAGGCAGTGTGGCTGCAGGCGCGTGCGCGTGTGTGTCTGCGCTTTGCCTCTGCTCGGAGCCTGGGTGCGCATGTGCGACAAGACAGCATGCACGTCTGTCGAAAATATGTGTGTGAGCGAGGGTGTGAGTAAGAGTGAGAGACTGAGTGGGAATATTCATGTGTGTGTGTGTGTGTGTACCTCCATGTTGGCTCAGTGCGTGGGATTTCTGTGGCTTAGTTGTGGCTGCTAAGAGGCAGCAACATATTCACAGAGTCTCTGTTTACCCCAGGAGACTTCTCATTGCACATTGTATGCACACACACACACACACACACACACACACACAGGCACACGCACACCACTGTTGTCTCTCGCTCAGTCCTGACATCATGAGCCTGACTGATTATAAACCCAAAGAACCCCACCATTAATTATTGGTTGACTGCAACGCGGGCAAGAATTTCTAGAATAAGGTGAACAAGGTATTACACAGCGCTGTCGCTTTAAAGACTGAACACTATTAAAGGAGCATTGCCTCTATTTCATTGGTTCTTGCCCAAACCACATGGCTTGTGGTCAGAGTGACAAGCCAATGACTAAAAGGGAAGGGCAGACCCTGCTGCTGTTCGATAGCAACCAAGGTTACAGCAGAGACATCAGCATCAGGACCCATTCCCCCCCTCCCTCTCGTGTCCTCCCCACCCACAGACCGTCACCCTCCCTCCCTTCTCTCTCTCACTCTCTCTCTCTCTCTCTCCCTCCCTCCCTCCCCTCTCTCTCTCTGTCTCTGTCTCTCCGTCCCCATGTCTCCACAAATACTGTACAAATGCAAGTGTACGAAGCCCGTCCACGTGCACACATGCGCACATACACACATGTAGATGTGGTGATCCATCAAAATTCCAACGCAGCCTCGCTACACACGCTCACAGTTATGAAAAAAAAATGCTTAACAACAGCAGCTAAAACACTATTTGTCGAATTAGTTTAACAGAACGGTTTACCACATATGTTGCACAGCCCGTGTTAATTATTCATCAATACAATTACTACCACAAGACGCCAAATAAACCCGAGACACCTCAATAATGTTTTCAAGACCTGCCACTTACGATTCACAACTCGGCAACCTGATTACTTGCAGAGCAGATTCTCGAAACAACATAATCTGCAAATGTGTGAGGGATCAATGTGACGGGTAATAAAAGAGGCTGAGGAAGGATTTTGCAAGCCAAATGCAGTTCTGCTCAAAGTGTATTTAGAGTTAGTTTTACACGCAGCTCCTGCAGGGGTAATATATTTTCACTCCACTCCAATTATTTACCTTACCACAGTGTTTGTATTCCCCCAAAGAGTCTGAGCTTAAACAGGAAGTTAGCAATTCTGTATTTTGTACACTGACCGACAGAGCTGCAGACCACTAAAGGTCGTTTCTCCTGAAGTGGTGAAATCTTATTGTGAACCATGAAATACACTGGGTTTTTTTAATGTCCATCAAGAGGCCTGGCGCCTCCTTTGGTCAACCCTGAGGTGATGGGACAGTGAAAATACTGTGTTTGTGTTTGGACAGGTGTGCACCTTGTTGGAGGCCATCTCGCTGACGGAGCGGTGGGTCTGAATGGTCTCCAGCTGGTCCAGACACCAGTCCAGCTCCTCCAGAGTCTCCCGAGCCATCTGCTGGTATGTCTCCTCTGGGAGGGACACACACACACACACACACACACACACACACACACACACACACACACACACACACACACACACACACAAACACAGTGAATTAGACCAGCTGTAGAGGAAGTGCTCAAATAGGGTCATAGAACACGAATTGGATTTACGGGTTTAAAAGTGGAGTTTCCATGTTTCAACTTATAATGCAAATGTACAGTCAAGGGCAACTCCACCAACAAAATGAAAACATGACATGTTCCTTTTAAAACAGATTGAAAGTCTTGTAATGCACATAACACTAGAAATCAACCAAATAATGCAAAATGTATATATTGTTTTCAAAGTTTACTGCTATATCCACATTGGATAACAATTAAATCCAATTTTTCTTTCTGATGCGTAAAAAATTGTTTTCATATGCGTAATCTTTAATGACATATGGGCCCGTTTTTTTTTATACAATTAGCCGACTAACACAAAAATCTTATTTGATTTATTTTAAATTCTATTTATTGACAAGTATTTTATTGTAATACTAAAATAAACAACTAAATGCAAATCTGATATACAACTTTTCCCTAATTGTTAAATATCAGAAATGTTCACTGCACAATTTCTGGATTTGGTACCTGGACAAGAACGATGTGTCGTGTTTTGCAAAGTGATTGTATAAACAGTCAAATTGGAAAATAAACAAACAGTAAAATTTAATTAAATTGATTTGTATGATCAGAAAATATTGATTGTGCCTCAGCAATGTGTTAAGTTAAACCTAATACAAAATACTCCGTAGAGAAAATGATTCTATACCTTCATGTATATTACACATCTGCTGTTTCATTCATATTTCTATTATCGATTACAAGTATCATAGTTATTTGAGATCTGTCCAGTCTCTTAAAATCTTTGCAGTACATTTAGTTAAACAATTCTTCAATTACGGCCACAGGATGTTCTTTGATGCTCTGCAGTCGTGTGCGGTGCTGATGATGCGTTCGGGGAGCGTGGGACCTTTAGTGTGTCCTTACAGCTGTGTGTGAGGGGACTGTGGGACTCTTTGGACTAAGAGTTTTTAATTAGCTGACAACATACCGGAGAGTGTAGCTTGGGGAACAGTGGGTTGGCTTGTCACTGGCGACCTCCTGTGGACAAACACCTCGTTACACCAGAAGGAGAACAACACACTGCTGCCCCCTGCTGGGGTTCACCACACATTCAGCATTACAGGATTCATGAGGCAACAAAAGGCTCGGCTCACAGAGAGAGAGGGGGGGGGGGATAAATATTTTTCGTAACAGCTATGCATGCATGTCCTATTAAAAATGTCTTTGAACATTGGATATCATTGTATGAATTTCTCAAATTCCATAAAAAATCCTCCCTGATTCACTTCAAAAAACTGAAGTATCCAAAAATTGGTCAAAGACAAAGCACCGAGCTCTGCTCACCTCTCAAATAGCCCTCATGGTTTCATAATTGTGTAGTGAGGGAGGCATTTTCAGGGACACAACATGGCATAATTATAGCTGCTGATGATTCTGTGGTGCATTGCTTTATATATCGTATTGACGTAGAGCTAAAAGCCTGCCAAGTCCAGCTCCTACTGTCTACTGCGTTACAAAGGAAAAACAATTTTAGTGTTATTGACCGTCTGCATCGTCTGGCTACGGAGTGAGGGACACACACATCAGCACGGTGTTCTCTACACTCAGTCCTCAGCCAGCGAGCTGGAGAGATGCCAAATAATGCAGATCATATTTTCCGTGAGAACACGGCCTGATAATGATAAACTGGTTAATCATGATGGCAAAAGTGTTTCCCCCACGGGAGCGCGGCGAGAGAGAAAGAGAGAGAGAGAGAGAGAGAGAGAAAGAGAGAGAGAGAGAGAGAGAGACAGAGACATTAGTGAAAAAACACACTGCAAACAAAGCAGGCAGTCGTGACGAGTGTGAGTGGGGGGGAAGGGGTGTTTTGACAGCATGATACTGACTTGTTAGTGGGTGTTGTGACATTGGCGAGGATGGTGAAGTTGCTTCTTACAGTTCGTAGGCTGGCCAACACCTGGGGGACGGATGGACAGCGTAGGAGGGGAAGAAAAGGAAGGAAGAGGGAGGGAGGGAGCGGTGGGAGGTGAGGGTGAGGGTGGGACACAAGTTCACTGCACTATTCACCTTCCCGAGTCATTTTGCAGCGATTAGACATGTCAGACGAGGTGTGTGCGTGACATACCTGAGCGAAAGGGGTGACGATCATGTCTTCGGCGTGCCTGCAGGACAAAATTCAAAAAAGAGTGGAATGAGATGAATGCGAGCGGTTTGGGCAGCTGAGGCACTTCATATTAGTGTTTATATGAGGCGCCGTGTCTGTGAGCCGGGTGTTTACACAGACCTACGTGGATCTAAACAGAGGAATAATCCTGAAACACACGGATGGAAGGTTTTGCAGTGGCTTAAACTCAGCAGAAAAAAAACGAGGCAGGAGACAGAGCACAACAGTTCACGTTAAGCGAATTCATCACGATTTCTCGAACATATTGCTCGCATAATTACAATTGTTGCCATGGCTCAGTCACTGTGGTGTGTGTGCTTGTGTGCGTGCGTGTGTATGTGTGTGTGTGTGTGTGTGTGTGTGTGTGTGTGTGTGTGTGTGTGTGCTTGTGTTTGTGTATGGACACTGTGGGTCACATGTTTGTGCCCCGTCTGCCGCGTGATGGATCCAGGATGATGGCTGCTTCATGCTTACCCCTCACTGTTGACGGAGGAGTTGCGTGACATGGTCTTGGGGGACGTGTCGTAGTCCGAGTCGGAGCGGTACAGGAAGGACTCCCTGCGCTGACTCTGGGGGAAAGAAGGGTGCAGCACCAACCCGGGACTCGCCTGCGAGTCCATGGGACTGCGGCCCGGCGAGGGACCATTCTCCGAATCGAAGCTGAAGGGTTAGATGAGACAGGGAGGAAATTGGGTTTTACTTGTGGGTCTGTAAGCGTTTGATTTAAGGTGTTTGTTTCGCCCGCCGCTCTTATCTGATAGTGACACACCGAGAAGTGGCAAGATAAGGCCTGCACACCCGAAACACAAGCCTGGAACGCCCTCCTCCAGTTCTTCTCCAGTTTGTGAGACAGAGTTGAAGAGTTGAAGAGAGAAATATGTGACAGATGCTGCCGCGTTAAACCCATACAGCTGCGACGCTGCACCGCCGTTGCATTGGCAGACTGCCACCATGGGGCCCAGGGGAATTACACTTTACTGATAAGTCAAATTTTGGAGCAACTTAAGTGAGCGAAATGAACAACATCCTCCCCAGATTCTCTCTGGGCCAAAGCTGTCTGTGTGAGGGATCTTTCTTCTACACCCAAAGGTACAAACAACCTCTTAGAAACACTTGTAAGTATTTAGATTACTTCATCTATCATCAACAAGAGAGAAAAAGGGCCGAGACCTTTGGGCAAATGTTGTCCAGTACATGAATGTCTTGTCTCTTCCTTTCAGTTTTGGAGTGGAGGCACAACATCTGTCCACACAGCATCGGACTGGCAACACGGCCGATTAACATTCAAACCCGAAACACAAGGCCAGAAAACTAATCTTGCCGATCTGTTCAAAGTCGAGCTTCTCCCGAGGGGACGCGGCGGCGCACTTCTCGAGTTACAGTCGTACCCTTTTCACCAGCACCTGCACTCAGGGAAGCCTTTATTCTCCAGCAGCACCTCGATAAAAAAACAAAAACCTTTGATCGTGCAGCTTATGAATTAAGTCACTATTGATCGAAGGGCCCTTTTAAGAGTTTGGTGACGAACAAGAGAAATGAGGTGGATTTATCTGACAACATTAGTGAAAACCTTTTTCCTGCTTGAATTGTTATTGGGTTTGTTGTTTTTCTAAAAGAGCTACGAGACCTAAAGATATTAATATATAATTGTCAGTGTCGTGCTGCAGTCAAATGTTGGGCTGACGAGAGCAGATAAGGAGGCACGTCGCAGTGTCGCTGCAGCATCTATTTTTAATGTAGTATAACTTTTTATCTCCTCAGCACCTCCCCTCTCCTTTTTGCAAACTTTGGACTGTCAACACGGTTGTGAGCAACTTTCCGTTTAACTTCCAAAATTATGCGTGAAGTGTGATATTTTTAGAAACCTACTTGCTAAATTGGCCAATTAGGAGCCACTCCTCTCCCCAGAAGGCTTAGAGTCTATATGACTTACAGATCACATTATCATTAAACAAGTTTCCCCACTAATGCAAAACACAAATGTCTGCCGGGGGGGGGCTTTTATTTATTTATTTATCTTTTTTGTCTCCTGAAAAAACTTTGACAGAAATTAAGCATTCTGAATTAAGCACATCCCACAATATGATGAATTGTTCACTTTGAAATCTTCTTCAGCGAGTCACATTACAGTCACATTGCACGAATACTCATACATTTATAGAAAAAGGAGAGTTGGAATGAGGACTGGGACAAATTACAGATCTGTGGTCTTGGATGCAGAACTGTACCTGCAGACACAGTGAGACGAGCGGCTGTGCTCCTGAACACTGCGGTTCAGCTTCATGCGCCGAAACAGAGCGGAGCCGCCGCGTCCGCGGGACTGATCGGCCGGTGACAGGGGCGAGGTGAGAGAAGGCGCGGGAGCTGGACCCTCAGGGCTCTCCCACAACCTCAGCTGTCGTGTCAGCTTCCTCTGAGTCATCGCTGCCCGCGCTGGCCCCCGCTGGAGCCGACCAGTAAGACGGAAGAACTCCCCCAGCCTTCACTTGATGTAGGCTATGTCGCCCCGTGCGTCCGCCACCCCCCTCCCGCGCGGCCCCCCTCTCATCTAGATTTTCGGTTCGTCGCCTCACTTTCCGAGGCAGACGGAGAGGCGGCACCTGCTGTGCGCGCTGCTAGCTGTCTGCCCGATCCAGGGGCAGGATCCAGTGACAAGGTCTGATCCTCCCTTTAGTCCCGCGCTCCCACGTGTCTCATGCCGGAGGAGTCAAAGTGCATCGACATGCATATCCAGCGCTGTGATTCTCGGGCCCCGAGGATGCGTAAGCTCCAGTTCCCCTCTTCTCACATCCTCAGTTTGTTCCCCGGATTTGTGCAGGTCTCCTTAATCCTTGCCCCATGCCGGTTTGTTTTTGCGACTCATCCGTTCCTCGGCGCTGACAGCCTCACAAAGAACTCCTCTGACAGGTTATTTCACCACCTCAGCTCCGTTTGACTCCCACTGCCGCCCGCCGCCGAGACCATGCGGCTCAAAGGCGACCTGCGGTGACCTCTGTTAATTTCCTAATCAACCAGCATCTTGCCCTTCATGTTGTATCTGTTACTCTTTCCTCTCCTCCCCTCCCCCTGCCCACTTCCCCTAATGCAAGTGTGCGCTCGCGCTCGCCTTATCTCGCAGCTCACAGTTCCTCTGCAGCAACAGGAAGGCTGATCAGTAAAAGTAACAGCACGGGCGCTGGAGTACAGACACACACACACACACAGAGCCTGTGTTATGGGGGATTTGAAGAGAAGATAGAGAACATTCCCAGAATGGAGGAGGAGAAAGGAAAAAAAAGAAGGTCAGGAGCAAACGGCTTGACTCATACCCCTGTGTAAATGTTTACACGTTCCGCTGAAGAGGTGCGCGAGGTTTACGCCCCAAACATTTTGTATTTTGACACCAACACGGCCTTGCTCCCCAACGGCGCCCTCCGTGGCCTTTAGATGTGACCGGACACGGCGCTGCTTCAATATTCTCCATGAGCAACAATTAGACCATGAAATAGCTTTCAAACAAGGTGCATTAGGTCGACCACAACTAATCCAGTGATGACAATGTTCGACGGCCTCTGGCGTGACTGCGTTTCTACCATGCACTGCGACTCCAACTGCAGAAATATTCAACTGCAGCTACTATGTTGGAGCTTTTGCACCACTGCAACCGTCTGGTATATTGTCATCCATTAGTTATTACTTTGATAACGTAGTCTTATTGATTAATAGCGTTATTACTACCTCATTAACCCTTGAATTACCAAAATGGAAACAAAGCCTGCGTGAAGAGGGAAGGAAACGTTTTGAGAAGTTCTATTGCAAAGCTTCCTGTATTCAATATACTCAAGTCCCTTTTTTATTTTACGAATTACTTGTCTTTTTTTTTGTTAAATTTGAGCGAAAAGTTCTGGATGAAAAAGTGGAAACAAGCACCATTAGAAACTATGATTAACTTAGATGTATACTTGTTTGTTTTTATCAAGAAGCCCTTTATAATAGTTGATAACACATTCCACTTCACTTTATCATATTTTCGTGCACTGGTTACCAACAATTGCAGCTAAATAAATGTGACTACTGTCGTCATGAAATCAACAGTTTTAAAATGGAGCAGGTAAAAACAGTCTGATGCATAAAAAACCAATATGGCACACGAAGACAGGAAGATAGGGAAATGAAAAACTTTCTGACAAAAGCCTGTTAACATTTCTGGTCTCTCAATGCCTGCAGTGCCGGTTCGACGTACTTCTGAAGTCGGAGAAATAAATCATATTCTACAGCATCCCGCGCCGTCGGAAAGTCTCTCCAAACGCGTCTTGTTGCTGGTAGCAGGGCTAACCTTTATTCCGTGTTTGGAAAACAGATTGGACATTTGGGAAAGATTGTGCGCGCAGTCGTGCATGTGTCGTCTGCTGTTCGACAACCTCCCTTTTGTGCGTTTACTTTGCGGATGCCCCGAGGAGACACGGAGAGGAGAGACATGCACAGTTTGAATGTCCGCCAACCGAATGAGAGCACAAATGAGACGACTTGTGAATGCTATCTGTTTTTTCCTTCAGCCTTCTTCTGCGAGAGTAGCTGGGAAAAAAAAGAGAAGGGAAAGAAAAGCAGGTGAAAACCTGCTGCATGAAATTCAATGTTCCATCTTTCAGCAGGCAGCTTAAAGCCTGAGCTGCGGGGAACACGGTGGAGATAAGATGCCCTGTCAAGTTGTTTCCTCCACCCCTCTTGCCTTTTCCACATTCGGCTGCTTACCCTCCTTTCTCATTTCAGAGTCGCGCTTTTTCCTCCCTGACTGTCATTTGTTTACTGCGGATGGCGGAGCTCCTCTTGGAAAGTCACAGACCTGTATGAACAGCGCCTTTTTCAAAGACAGACCGACCTCAGGAGAGCTGATCAAGAGACAATTATTCCATCGCCTACTAAATGCGGAGTCCCAGCTCAATAATAGCTGGTGAAACCTCTCAAAGTGACTCAGGCAAACACACGCTCACACACGCTCGCACTCAAATACACAAAGTTAATGTTTAACATGCCTGTGCCCATCACCCTCTCTCCCTACGACACACACACACACACACACACACACACACGGACATGCACACTTGCAAAAACACACCCCCATGTTGCACTTAAGCGCACAAACAGATGAGCATTAAAGATGAAGCTCCTCTTTTTTTCATTTCGCTCAAACACTATAAAAAGGCAACCTAGATGCACGCACACACACACGTCACACACACACACACACACACACACACACACACACACACACACACAGTGTACAGGGGATGATTATAAGTCGTGCTGTGGGCAGCTCTCTTGGTTTCATTATGTGAAAGCAGAGTCCCCGGAGTGTATCGCTGCGGACAATGACATGATGATCAGAGGTTTTCAGAGTGAAGGGGATTTGTGCCAGCCGAGCGACTCCTTCTCACGCAAGACAACATCGAACCGCCTCTGTCAGGATGCAGAGGAGCACATTAAAGCCGCCGTCCCTCACGCAGCTCTGCCACCTGAGTGACTCTCGCGCAGCCTCTCTCCTCCGCCTTCCATTTCCTGCCTGTTACCGATTTCAAAAAAAACAAACAACCTCTTTCACTGAGCTAGCAGTTGTTTTGGACTTGGAGTTAGATCGTGCAAATCGCACAATGTCCATTCGTCTTTGACTGCTTTTGTGGCGATTTCTTTGCGATGCCCCCCCGAATTTTTTCCGCAGGGGGGCCCTGACGCTGCATTCTGGGGTTTTGGGTTAAGCCAGAAAAGTTATGTTTTACGTGAAAATTCAGGTAAGCCATTGTGCCGCGGTTTCCCCCGCCCTGTAGCGGGATGATAATGGGCGCATCCAGACCATTCTCTGGCTGCGCGGGGACCATGGATGCTGTATGTCAATGACGACACTCTGATTCATTTTCGCGTGACTGAAAAATGTGGTCGCTGACTTGGAAAAATGTAAACGCTCATTTATTGCATGTGCAGCGGCTGCGTAACATCACGCTGAATTGAAATGTACTTTAAGGTTGAGTAAACCTACACACAGGTATTGCCTCAGAGCTCCGTTGGTTATTGAATCAACGCTGCTGCGCATCTTCTCAGAGAGAATCCTTGTGTGCGGACTAAGCCGGGGAAATTGGACTGTTCTGCGGCAGCACTTCATTTTCCTCTCCTCTCGGCACACATTTCTGCCACAAAAGAGAGAGCCCCGATTTTCGAGTCATTAATACCGCAGGCTCCAGAGGGCTTTGGAGTCAGTGTAGCGATTAGTTTAATTAAACCTATAAGTCGGTATGAGAGTGTAGGGGAGATTGGCATACATCCCCTCCGATTGACCGTGTCTTGCCATCGATTATTCATTAGCAGCCATCGCAACGAAGACTCTGGCTGAGGAGGACGCTGCCGCCACGTCAGCGTTTTCCCCATCGGCCTGGTTGGTGTCAGCTCTCCGTTTCCCTCCATCACACTGTGCGCCGCTGTTAATCAGGATTTTCAGGGGGGGGGGGCATCACTCATTCATTAAAGTGACTTTCTTTTTTTTTAAAGAAGAACCCCCCCCCCCCCCTTTTCTTCATTCTCTCCAGTTCACTAAGTTAATGATTAACCTGCCGGTGTCTATCACCCTCTCTCCCCCCAACAGCGCGCACACGCACCACGAGTCCGTATACGCTCGGCTTCAGTGGAGAATGACAGTAATTTCCTGCCCCCGCTTCCTCTTCTGCCAAGCAACCACACAGATGCTTATTTCCACGTGCAAATGCAATACCCCCCCACTACACCCCGCCACCCACCGATGAGCCGTGCCTCGCCCAGACATTTAGCACCTGGCTGATTGCTACCAGTGTGGGGGAGGCTTTGAGGGGAGTTGAAGGGAAAGAGGAGTGAGGACTTGCAAATTGGGAAAGGGTGCTACTTTTATCGGCTGACCATATAATCACAGCCGTGCTCTATTGCGACGGTTGAGTCACCGAGCACACGGGGAGATACTGTGGAGCGCTCGCAGGCTGGGGCAGGCTGGGGCATGCTTTTAGGGCAACGTGCCCCCCCCGTAACTGACACATCTCAGATGACATGTCCAGAGAAGGCTTGCCATCTCCGCTTGCCTCGGCTTGTCATTCGTGAGGCAATGGCAAGAGACAGAGAGACAGAGGCACGCTCCAGCCTGCTTCCATTTTAATGTGGACATTTACAGTGCGATGCACAAGAGGCCGGGGATCTGAAGGGAAAGTGCTGGCGCCGCGCCACATGGGCAGAGAGAGGGCATCTGGCCACCGGAGCTTCACAGAGCCGGGATAAGAATAAAGCGATGACATACATGGAGGAGTGGAAAATAGACGACAGGACGCGGCAGCGAACAGTTGTGGGCTGTGAGAAGACTGACAAGAGACAGATAGGTCAATAGCAGCTGATCACTGAGTGAAATCAACTGATATTTTCTCACCAACTTGATGTAATTACGTGAAAAATTCCAGTTGTCACAGTCACAACCTATTTCAAAACTTCTGATTGTGTGTTCGAGCTCCGTGGCTCCTCGTGACCCGGCTGCTGAACGCTCATTAAACTCGTCAAATCTTGTGAGTTAAGAAACATCATTATCTCATTAGCATACTTCCCAGCATACATTGTATTCGAATTACAGCTCTCCACAAACACTCTCTGTCACCCAGTGCGTGACAGGAGCTTGTTATGAGTCCTTTCATGCATGTATCTCGGATGAGTCAGATATTTTCTCCGATAATAAACGAAAAACAATGTGAAGGCTGATGAAAATTCTAATCCACCCCAGGCCCCCTCCCTCCGCATTCTTAGTGTACAAGTCACCAGAGCAGCTTTTTCATGTCAACGTTTCAGTGTTGATGCTGGACCGAATCTAACATAATATCCATATGCGTATGGAATATTATAACCGTAAAGTGCATCATTACTGGAAGGACTAATGCAACTGTGAAGCAAATCTGACTTCAAACTCTTGAGATGACCTGAACAGTTGTTTGCTGCTTTTAATAGCTTAAGTTTATCTCTAGTTCAGGAGTCTTACATTAAATCAACCAATGGCCGAGCAGAATGAAACAGCATCTGATCACAGAACATTAATTCAGTCTGGTAAATGAATATGGTAACGTTGAAGTAACGTTTTTTTGCGGTGCAGTGGCCTTGACCTCCTTCAGGCCCATGCCCCGTCCGCTGCCCCTCCCCTGTTAGCCCGCCCCTCCCTCCGGCTGTCCGCTCTGGCCGTCGCCCATCCAGCTCTGGGCCGCGCCGCGGTGAGATCACAGAGCCGCAGATTACAGCAGATTATCCTGCCGCACAGGATCACCAACCCCGACTCCGGGTGGCCGAACACATGAGAGCCCGGTCGCCAGCCTCTGAAGGTGCAGAACACGCGCCTTTCAGGAAGAACCCGGAGGGATTGGCCACAATCACACACCTGGCAAATGCAACAGGAAAGGGATTTATTTTCGTGGGCTACAGCAGACGGGATGATCAGCCTTTATTCCGCCGAGCAACAGGCCCTTCCGCATTGAGGAAGGACAGCCCCTCGTAATCTATTAATGCACTGTACAAAATAAATTCTTCCCGGTTTGAGCGGTTCAAAGCTCTGAGTGCACGGTTTTCTTTTCCCCGGGAGGATTTTGGGCTCCTCTGCTGTGCGGAGTCTTCAAAAGCCCCGACCAGAGGGCGTCCATCGCTTTCACATCATTCACCATCAGCGGATGTCCATACCCACGGGGGTCTCTCCTCAGGTGGAGACCGACTCGTGCCAGCTTCACGGGTTTGTTCGACTTTCAACTCCCCTGGCCCGTGTGCCCAGCGCGCGGAGCTGATGTGTGTTAGATTGTGAGTGCGACAATTCGGTGGAATCAGAAACTGGTGGGACAGTCAATCCTTTTTGGTAAGGCCGGTTTTGCACTCCAGCAAATGGACTGCATTTATATGGCTCTTTTCTAGTCTTATAGACCACTCAGAGCACTTTACAGGTCACAGTCACATTCATACAGTGCTTTTGTGACACACACACACACACACACACACACACACACACACACACGGTAAATAGGTGGCAACTTGAGGATCAGTGTCCTGCCCAAGCACACTTCATATTTTGCACACACAAAAATATGAACTGAAGGAGCCGGGTAATCAAACCACCGACCATTCGATAAATGTACAACCTGGTCTACTGATCCACAGCCATGCCCGAACCCCCCCCCCCTTTGGATTTGCTTTGGAACTTTGAGCTCTTATATCACCACCGACATAAGATGAATAGTGCAGGTACTTCAGATCATCAGATTTCATATTTGGTAGTAAATCCTTTGCAGTCAGAGCATGCACACGCTCCGTGTCTTCCCGGGGTGATGTTCTGCCAGGCCTGTGCTGCAGCCATCTTCACATCTTGCTTGTTTTGAGGCCTTTTTCGCCGTCAGTCTGTCCTTCAAGCAGTGAAACACATGCCCGGTTGCACTGAGGTCGGATGACTGGCTTGGCCAGTCAAGAATCATTTTCTGCTTAGCCATAAAAAGTATTAAAAAAACTGTTTCCTTGACCGTATGAAGTCTGTCGTGTCCAAAGATTACAGGACGAATATGTGAGAAAAATCCATAGTCGCCATCGTGGATTCGAGCCCAAGGATTGTGTTTCTGTTTGCGGTGTGTTTCCATGCTGTGCTGTCGCCTCCTGCACTTTTCTGGCACGTATTAGAAACAGGGGGGGGGGCAACAAGGTCAGTCGCACAGCTCCACAGAATCCTTGTGTTATTTTCTCTTTCTTTCTCTTTGTGTTATGGGCTATTCCCATCAGAGTGTCTCTCTCCTTCTCTCTCTCTTTTCTCTGGCCGAGACGGTTAATTAGGACTGAGTTGGGGAACACCCGGTGTCAGCAGACACCCGTCGTCCTCCTATAGCTTCTTCCCGTTCTCCTCCCTCTTCATCCTTCTTGCTCCACAGAGCTCCCTATCCTAAAGGCCCTTTAGTGTGAAAGGGTAAGTATTTAAGAAACGTGACTCCCCGACAGCCAGCTCAGTCTCAAACTGCGCTTGCAATTTTTCTGGAATATCAGGGGAGCATCCAGAGGAACTGTTTGTTTAATAAGCATTGTTCCGACGGAAAAATGCACCTTGAAGATGTGTGCTACAGGAGCGCCACTGTATTCCTCCTCCCCTCTGCTGCTGTGGAGTCTGAGGCTGGGCTTTAACAGATGGATCAGCCGACACGGCGAACCATCCTGAGAGATGACAGATGGAGAGACGTGTTCACTTGGTGCTCCGTCTAGTTCCCTGCCACTCGCATCCAGGCAAATGAAGGAGTTGAGAGACAAACTCCTCGACGCGCGGAGAGAGACTGCTCTGCAGTGGCAAGAGCAATGAAATAATATTGATTTGCGTCTGCGAGAGGAGATGCTCGCCGAGGCAGCTTTGCCTGGAAAGAGGGAATGGGGGTCAGGATAAGAGTGGTTATCCAGCAGAATTGTGCTTAGTGAACTAGATTTTTGATTGCACCGACTGGCTGGCATCCCTAGAAAGTGGAAGGATGAACTCACACAAACCGAATTAGTGGAGCAGAGACGATGAGAAAAGGAATGGGCCGAGGGGAGGCTGGAAACGCGATCGGGTCGGACTCTGGAAAGTGGCGGTATCACTGGCGTCGGTGCTTTACCACTGAATCCATAACCCCCCCCTACACAAGGCACGGTATTTTTAGCGCCTCACCCTATCTCTGAGATGGAGCCAGTAGCTCCCTCTCTGCAGGCTGGGGCTGCTGGTCCTCTTTTATTTTAATCCAGACTCTGAAGAGAGAAGTGTGAGTCATCCAGAGCTACCTTTGTGTCACTGTGTGGCTCTATGTTCCTCCTCACCATCTCACTATCTTTGCCTCCATCTTTCGCTCCATCTGTCTTTTTTTCACTCAGTCTGCCACTCTTGGATAATGTACGAGTCTATCTATCTATCTATCTATCTATGTATGTACAGTACGTGTGTTTTCTTGGTCTGAAATCTGCAAATCCTTCATGTCATAATTAATCTACTTAACGAAATCTAGAAGTGAATTGCAAACTAATAAGCAGTCTTGGCATCCAGTTCGTCACGCACATTACCTTGCACAAAGACGGTTGGCTGCGCATTACCCCAGAATGATAGATAATTACTTCCATAATGTGGTACAGAAAAAAAATTAAATAAATTACTGCACAGGCACGATGCAGCTGAGAGAGAAAACATACATGGCTGATTTAAACACAGTGAAATGGTCAATTTAACTGAACTGCCCTGAACTGTCTTCTAACCCCCCCCCCCCCCCCCTCCAACACACACACAAACACACACACACCCTTTTTCACATCAAACAAACACAATCATCTGATCTGTTGTTATTAAAAAAAGCAATAGATTACAACCGTTGTAAATTACCTTGCTTTTCATAACACCTGCTGCGATGCATTAATATGCATTTATATCATTAAGAATAATATCACCTCTTGTGCAAACTCATACCTTATGTCGAGGTAAATTACATCCCCGGAGACAAAACATACCACAGGTTTAACAAGAACAATTAGCAAAAACTGTTCTCCCAATTAGAGTGCCGTTACAATAGGTGTTAACCGGGAGAATCAGTGTAAGTGAGAGAACAAAAATAAAATCTTGTGTGATTATCCTAGATGGCAGTTAGATTTTATTAGTGAGGGGGGGAGAGCTCAGGATTATCTGTGCGGATTGCTTTGTCCTGAAACTGCCTCAGGGCCATGTGCCTTGCAGCAGGACTGTGAAGGCAACACGCTCCTGCGATGAGTCAATCTGTCTGTCGTTTTCTAATTCTCATGTCATCCGGCGCTCTCTCTATCTCGTCCTTCAAATTCTCCCTTTGTGTAAAAGCAGAAGCGCTGTAATTTCACGAAGAAGAAAAAATAAAACAGTCCAACCCCTACACCCCCCCCCCCCCCCCCCCCCCCATTAAAATGAGCCCCTTTTTTTCCGTCACCACTTCCTCTCCTCGCATGCGGCGCCGCGCCAGCAGCTTGAGCCGTTCAGCATCTGTCCGACTTTGTTCCGTCACGCCCCGTTGGCCTGACCTGACCTGACCTGACCGCTTGTCCTGTCCGCTCACCTGTCATCGACGTCTGGTCAAAAGCAGCGAGAAGGGTTTGCCGCACTGCTGCTGCGAGATCGAGAAGACACGTCAATAAAACTGTAACTGTGGATGCCTTTTTGCTTTTAGCCGCATTCTGATTACATCTGTTATAGACATGAAAGAAGCTCTGCTCCTGCTGCCCCTTTTTCTTTTTTACTTTGACCACTTATGCATTTTATCTTGATGAAGGCGTTGATAACGGTAAATTCCCCGCTAGTGGGAACAGAAGCAGGGGACGAGTGACAGAAGTATTTATCAGCGGAGAATCCGGTGAACCTGGGCAGCCAAGTGCTCCTCGACTGATGGCGAAATGATGGAGGGAGAAGCTGTGATGGAATAATGAGGCCTCAGCGCCGCGGTGGGAAAAGGCGGCGTCAGAGTTTGGGCCGTGAGAATCAGCAGTATGTCCAAACAGAATGATTTGTCTCCCACTCCGCGTGTCCCCAGACACATGCCACGGTCGCCGTGCCAGTTCGCCTCTCTCTCTCTCTCTCTCTCTCTCCGTCTGTCTGCCGCTCAACCAAGGCAATGCGCATGCAGGCTGCGTGCACTGCGGTCAGCTGTCACCTTTTTTTTCCACTGGCAGCAGCAGCAGTGTGGAAACTACTGGAAAGTCGGGAGGCAAAGTTCATGACAATTTCAGGGCCGGTGGACGGAACTGAACTTCGTGATGGCACAATTTCCCGGTGACAAACGATTTGCCATCGTGGAGGACACATCTTCAAGAGATGTGCCGTGCCCCGCGGGGGGCAGAATGAGGACATTTCACACAAGTCTTTTGACATCATCTCTCATTCTTGCTGTATACACATATTCAAAGGCGCGCACACACACACTCACACACACACACACACACACACTCACATTCACATGCCCGCAAACACACACACACACACACACACACACACACACGCACACACACACACACACGGACATAATCATGCAAAAAACCAAATGTTCCTACGCGGACTCTGTCTTGCACGCAGAAGCAGCCACACTCAATATCTTTCTTATACATATTGAAACGCGGAATGGAAACTGAAATAAAGCTCAATAAAACACTGGGAGCCGAGGCTGGTTTGGTTTAATCTCATTACACTGAGAGCCTGAGGCTTCCCTCTCCCCCCCCCCCCCCTATTTATAGCGCCCTGCGAGAGAGAGAGGAGGGCTGGCCTTCATGTACACAGCATCTCTGGCCTGCGCAACCGTGGCTGTATAAGTGGCAAGGGACTCCTCCAATCGCAGGGCAGGTCTCGCATCAAATTTTGGTGCCGTGACAAAATACACAAAAACTGCCGTTGATCTGTGAAGGCGGCCGCCCTCATTCCGCATTCTCCAGGCGTGTGTGCGCGCGCGCTTTACTCATTTGCCACGTTTTACCTTCTGTTCCTCTCCGCTCCCCTTATCGTCGCACCTTCTCCCTGGTGCCGGCTTCCCTCCACCCACCTGTTTGATGCGAAGGAACGGGGCTCAGGGGCTTGTCTCGTATTAAAGCAGCCTTATGTGCAGGGGAACACCCGCTTCATTCTTCGCTTCCTTCTCCCTCCTTCGCTGCTGCTGCTGCTGCTGCTCTGATTAAACCAGCATGTTGTCTTCTGGCCATTCAGACTGAGGTTGAGGATGAGCATTCTTGAATCGATCAAGCTGATTTTGCCCACTTTTCCAGACTCGGCCCGCAGACTGCGCTGATGCAAACATGCACGAGGATTCGTTTTACTTTGCTCGGGGGGGCACTTTGAAACTTTTGCCGGGCATTGACGATGGTGCTGTGGATTGCACCAGAAACCTTTCAAGTTCTTCCCTGAATAAAATGCCAGCAACAGAATTGAGGAGCTCAGGGGGAGTAAAGCTGCGTGGAGAGAGAGAGAGAGAGAGAGAGAGAGAAGACTCAGTTCTGATCTTCTTTGAGGGAACCTCTCACAACAAAAGTCCAGACAATGACCCCAATGATACGCGCGCGCACACAACAAGAAAGAGAGGAACCGATGCCACTGTAGTTAATTACTTTGCCTTTGTCGGGGTAAAGCACATCTCCCAGGCTGCATCGGCACCATCGGGAATCCCATCTAGTCGGGGGATGTTACTGAAAGACTCCTGCTGTGGACCTGGCCCAAAAGAGAAAAAAACGAACCCACATGCAATCATCAAAATCATCTCGAATTGAAAAGTACCAAAATACCACCCTAAATCCTCAGGCCATGCTTTTTTTTTTCTTTCTCCACCCACCCCCTCTGCTCTCCAACAGCCTCAAGGTTGACTGTTAATGTGTGAGCAAGAATGTGACCTACAAGGAATGGGCTCACTGCTCTGACAAGACAGGTTATGCTCACACATTGATCTAGCAGAGGTCAGGAGCTGCACCGGAGGCTCTTTTTTTTCTTTCTACGAGGGGTAAACTGAGGTGCGCATCAGCCTGGTCGCCACGCCTTCAGTCGGCTAATATTTAAAAGCCGCCTTGTTCTCAAGCGTCCCAACGAACAGTGTTGCAGCTGCACAGTTTGTCGATGTTGTTTTGTGTGTGTATATATATATATATATATATTCCTCACACAAGCCTGCTGCATCTGTCTCTGAATTGTTCTCGTTCAAAGGATTTGAATAAATATTTTGTTCTGACTTTGACTGGGAGCAACACACACACACACACACACACACACACACACACACACACACATTAGCATCAACATGTCAACAGCAACGTAGAGTACAAATATAGCGCGCACATGCACCAGGCCCTGTACGTGACACTGTTGCCTATTGATAATAACATATTTCTGTTGTTTTTAAAAATGGAGTAGAATTTATTTTTTTAAATAACGATTTGGAGAGAAAATCTATCTTGGATTTTTTACATCTCCTCTTACCGCTAAAATACTGATGCATATTGAATTAGATAATGCCTCATTTTCATATGTAAAGAAAAAGTTTGACCCCATTCACCTAGTTTCTTGCTTCTGTACACTATATCTTCTCCACTACATTTCAGAGCCACATAATGTACATGAAAAAGCGTCAAATGATCCAATCAAATATAACATATTGCTATGAATTAAATTACTAAAAAATGCAGGAATTGCACATATTATCTCCATGTTTAATAATAGTATAAGACTCACAGGGGCCACATTTTTCCACATTAGGATACTTATGGTTAATTGTATTGACGATACTTGAGTACTTTTAATGAAGTAACATTCTGTTGCAGAACTTTTATTTATGATTAAGTATTCTATTAATTGTGCTATTGCTATTTTTATCGGAGTAAAAAGTTAGGAATAATCCCCCCATCACTGCCAAATGAATGATAATTCATATTTGCTGGCTGATTTGGTTCCCCTGCTTTCCAAATTAACACACTACGAAAGATTCAGTGGCGCATTTGGCGAGCCCTCGTGCTATTATTGTTTTTGATAGCGACTAAATATTATCTGCTGTTGTTTGCACCATTTTTCCAATCAAGCTCGCACAACGGCGGAGCTGAGTCAGACCGAGAGCATGGGGTAAAAATAATTTCCTGCCATATTTCTTGTGTCAGGCCTACTCTATATCTGCCAACAACACTGTCTTTATCGCAAAGTGATGTTTTGTATCGGACGGAATCAAAATGGAGGAGCTGAACAAAGCCCGGGGTCGTAGTGCGCTTGCTGGGATTGGGCCGCACAGTGTACAGTGAAGAAATGCGGTAAGTGGGAATTAATGCCGTCTGTCTGTCTTCGTTAAAACAGGACTGACACTCTTTCACCATCATCCGGTGATGCTGACTCTCTGCCAGTCAGTTCTTTGGCGAGAGAAGCGTCCCGGGGCAGTGACACCTCAGAGGAGAAGCTGGCATCACCGGCTCCCCGCTCTTCATCCGCGTCTGTCCGGTGCCAAGTGCGGTCTCCCAGGTGCGCCCCCTCCTCGCGCACAGCTCCGACCAGTTGTGAGTTCTCGATCTGAACCAGACTCTCCGTGTGCGCTCCCCTGACGCACCTCACATTAGTCTGACACGGCGCTCTGCTCGACAGGTGTATGCTACTTGTTCTTTCTGCTCCACTGTGTGTGTGTGTGTGATGCACACTGACACACAGCTGACAGGGGGTTTGTCAGTCTCAAGTCATTTCAGACAGATCTGCACTAAGACAGCAGCCCAAAGCGCTTTTTCAGCGGGGTCGTCCCCTCGGTGGCGTCACTGTGCGACACAGCACCGGAGACCGCCGGCTATTTGTGAAGTATGTCGGTCTGTCTCACCTACTGGGAAGCAACACAACATTCTCATTCACACATTTGGTCGCGTAAGGAAATCTAAGGCGGCACCAGCGTCATACCACAGTTTTCTCGCAAAGCAGAGCTGTCTGCTGAGAGGTGAAAGACTGTACCTCTTGTTTCCAAATTGAATATGCTGCACATTTTGACATCTCAGCCATGAAGGCTCGGTTTGAAGTGGTTGACTTGGATTCCTCACAGAGCCTATGGGCTTAGAGAATAAATTACTATTTCTACTGCTGAGCTTTATATATTTTTTTTTTGTGTGTGTCAGATGAAAAATAAATGCAAGGAAAGATATTGTTATGAATTCACACGGGGTGGGTTTTAGTGCACATTTTCATCTGACAGCATAATTACCTGCGCCAAGGAGGGGATGTTTTCACAACTGTCCGTTCCTGCATCTTTTCTTGAACATTATGAGTTTTGTTTTTGACATTTTCATAGATTTTCCATGCATCCTGATGGGAAATTTAGACAAACTAAGGGAACTGATATATATGAGTGTGTGCAGTTCGCTGCCGCTTGATTGAGTTTAAGGGGACTGTTGGGCCTTGCCGGGGGTATGCGCTCTACTGACGGTCTTTCTTGCTGTTAACTGTTTTACCGTCAAATAAGGCTTCCCTTTGACGTGCAGGTCTGTTTGAACTCATTCTTAAACAGGAGCTAATTTTTTATTCAACGCCCAACAGTCCCCTTTAAATTCCATCACGCTGCACCCAATCGGTGCCCTATCTTGCAATCCCACAGGGATAATAATGGGTTCTTTCTTGCGCCTGGCCCATCCTTCCACCAAGTTTTGTGGAAATCCAATCAGCAGTTCCTGTGTAATCCTGGTGACAAACCAACCAACCAACCAACCAACCAACCAACAGACCAATCAACAAACCAGCCAGTCAACCAGAGTGCATACCCCCACCACGGCCCAACTGTCCCCTTCGACCCAATCAAGCTGCACCACATTGCCCACACGCAAAGTTATTAGTTCCCTTAAATATGACAGATTTTCAAGATCCACCTAGGAAATTTGTATAAATGTCAAAAACTCTTGCAATGTTAAAGAAAGTGAATAAAAACATCCTGAATTTGTGGGGGATTTGAGTGGGTTCTTACTTGGCCCATGTTCCATTCTTCCACCAAGTTTCATGGAAATCTGTGCAACAGCTTTTTTGCGTAATCCCGCTGGCAAACAACAAACACACAGGGACATGGACCACCTTGGCAGATATGATAAAAAAAAATGACATCATTATAATATACCTTTAAGGAGAAAAGGCTATAGTAGGCTTTTTTTTTCATTCTGAATTCACACAAAATGAAGCACTGGTGGGCAGTTGATTCCACCACCGGGTAAACAAAGGTTTTGAGATTGAGATATGGCTTCGAGGGAGGGGGGGGGGGGTTACTCTGCAAGCAGCTGATGATCTCAGTGGACAAGAGAGGGAGTGTGGGATGAAATGATAAATGTATGACAGAGAGAAGCAGTGTGCTTAATGCTGCTGTAAGCAAGTACAAGGCTATCGGGAGAGAAATCTCGGACGCCACAGGGAACCAGCAGAGACGGGGGGGGGGGCCACACAATAGGCAGACGAAACAGAGACGGAATCAATACTCCCCGTTTACACTCGGGTGAAATGAAGCACTGAGAGGAGGACAGGGGATCACAATGAGAGAAATGCAGCGATCATGAGGCTGCATTTTGTACGGACAAAAGAGGGATTCAAATAATATTATCGGATAAGGAATGGCATCATAATCCAAATGGACATCTTGAGAGAGGCACAAAAACTTTCGGGGAGGCGATCTAACAAAAAACGGTGTTCCAGACAAAAATGTGAGCGGGCCAGTTGCCTCAACCGTGAAGGTATTTGTGGGCGGCAGGTGGACTAGACCACTCTGAAGGGGATTCAGAGTGAAAATATTTCAAATGCAAATACGATCCAAGGTCGATCGCACGAAGCGAACGGACTGTGAGAAACGTGGTAACCGCTGGCCCGAGTATCTGAAGAGCCTGCTCGGTGAGACAGAGTGATAAGTGGAGGGGAAATGAGAGAAAAAACACACACACACACACACACACACACACACACACAAAGAAAAGCCTTGGATGAGAGCTGTGTGCCTTCCCCCTCTGCGCAGGCAACCTGTTTGGTGTCACCGCGAAGCAGCTCTCAGAGGACATGGTCTCTGGGCTCTTGCCTGAGCCAACCGAAAGTGAGCGGCGTTCCAGTACATGAACTGCCTCCAGACACTAATTAGCGCCAGAGAGTAGTGAGAAAAGCACAGAAGAGCGCAGCCTGTAGCTTAAAACAGATGGTTTGGCAAAAAAAAACAACAAAAAAAAAACAACACAAATGAGATTAGAGGTCTTATTACTTAACGCTATTAAGACACATTTGTTTTTGGTACGATTCCTGAATTGTTGTTACCTGGAGTAGTGTAGGAATGTAAAAGTATGATGGACAACTAAAAATGCTGCTATGGTGGTAATTAACTGGCGCTGTACCTCATTATGAGCTCAATTATTACGGCAACCGGCCGGTCGCGCTGGAGAGAGAGAGCCGCTCCGGTTGATAAACCAGGGACCGGCAGAGGCACATTCACTTCTTTTCTTTTCCACTTTAAAAACACACAATCTATAGTGTGCCTCATCCAGCGGCATCTGTATCAACTTATACAGTCGAGACCATCAAGTGTCTGTAAGCTTCACCCTTTTTTGGGGGGGCGGGGGGTCAATTAAATCTATTCTACAAAATGCACAAAATGGGTTACCATGGCAACAGAATTGCAGGGGAAGAGCTGCTCGGTGTCAGTCATTCGTCTCTTTCCCCGTTTTGTTTGGAACTTCTCCGACCGCATTGGGGCACGGGGACCCGATGACTGATACACTCGTATTGGCAGGGACCGAAAATACGGTCGAACAAAAGGCAGCGGGGGCGGGAAGAGGAGGCAGACTGACACTCTTGGAGGGAGGGGGGGTGTAAAAGACAGACACAAAAAATAGACAAATGAGAAAACAGCCTCAGACCACGATTCCCCCGAAACAATTGTACAGCCAGAATCCCTCCTGTATTTCACCCATCCCGAGATTTGTGACTGTAGGGAGGCGATTACAGTAACACACACACTGTTTCTCCCCTGAACCTTGTCCGAAACAATTTCAGCCACAGCTCTCAGGCTGATTGACCTTTCGAACCTCCAGATGAGGTCTTGACCAACTCCTCTGTGATTGAGCGGCCGGCTTCCTCGAGACACTGTAAGGTCATCTGCCGGGCCAATCAGTGTCCAACCAATCAGAGACCTATTCCTTTTTTTCCGCAAGTCTCCAACAATAAAGTCACTTCATGTTCCTTAGCCAAAAAAAACAAAACTGGAATATTTGTTATTATAATGGAACTATTGTGATTGTACATTTTATCCTTAATGTATAGATATACATTTAAGAATCATCAGGGGAACATTAGGCCTCAATTTCCTCTAGAAAAACCGACGTTTGTTGAATAAATTGATCTTGAGATCATCGTCAACATGAGCAGGATGTTGGGTGCAGCTCCTGTCTATTTAGCCATATTAGAGAAATGATATATTCCCAGCGAGTGCACGTGAATAAAAGCAGCCAGAGCAGTCGTGAGAGCAGATATCAGTGGAGCCGCTTTCCACGGCCTGGACTCAATGCAAATTTTGCCTTGAGCCAAAGACACAGAGCTGCCGGATCCACATAGATGCTCGTGAAGCCTGATGAATCCATCGAGGAGACGAGGCATCCGGCTATTCGGACACGAGCAAAGAAGCAGAATGTACAGTCGCTCCGATATGTTGGAAGAATGAAAATAATAACAACACAACAGCGGAAACTCCGTCTGGCCTCCCACGGACGTGATTCAACTGGAATGGCACACAGTACATTTTTCTAACTGACAGATTTTACTTCTGTTGTGTGAGCTGTTGGTCTTATCGTTTTGCTTTTACTGAGATTTAAAAAAAAATCATTTTTACTGTATATGTGTTTGTGTTAATTTTGATCATGTTAAATAAGATTACTATTGGGGGCACGAGCCACTGGCAAAGTCAGGCCAGGACCTATTGTAATCGAAGGAATTATTATGATTATTATGCAAAGTAATTGCTAATTTGAGGCACTAAACGTTCTCATTAATATTATTATTATGTCCCCTAAATATGCCTGTGTTTTTCAATCAAGATTCCTGCATTATTACCTCTGGCAATTTTAAAGAAAATGAAAAAAATAATCTGCACCAAAATTTCAATGGTAGTCCCATCCGCCCTTCAAGTTTCCTGGAAATATGCTTGGTAGTTTTTGTGTAATCCCGCTGACAAACAAACCAACCAACAACCAACACACACACACACATTTTCACCACTACTCATGACACAACATTCATCTACCAGCCTCCGTTCCTCCGTGCTCCCTCCTCCCTGTACAGTGTGTGGCACAAACACCCACAGATTGTACACATCACCTCAGCGATGTGCTCGGGCACACACACGCACACACACACACGGACAAACACACACACACACACACACACACACACACACACACGAGCCAGCTTGGTGTTCTCTTAGAACTGAATAGAATTATCTCGCTCTCTCTCTTTCTCCCTCTCACGGTTTGCCGCCCACAGCAGGAGAAGGGCAGCAGAATCAGTCCCAGTGCACTAAAGATTGGGCTGCCTCTCACTGTGTGTGTGTCCTGGGGACTAAAACACATCTCAGCCCTTCCTCCAGTCAGCTGGAGTTGGCCCTTCTCCCCGGGGGCCTGCCAGGAAGGCCGTCTGTGGCGGGCGAAAAAACCCAACCCCAAAACAAAGACCATGAAATAAATAAAAACAAATAATAACAGCAGGGAAAAAATGAAACAGGACTCCGGCAGTCCTCACAAGACCCGCCACGCTCTCTCACTGATGTGTTATTAGTCGAAATAATCCTCTTTAATGTGTTCTCTTGTGGTGGGAGCACATTTGGGCTTCATAATGAGGGAGTCGGAAACCGTCCAACTCTTCTCACTCGCGAGAACATCAGGGGATTTCAGGCCAAACAAAGGAAAAGAGTGGAGGAGGGAGCAAACTGGAGACATGCTTGTATGGGCTTAGCTGTCTCTCTCTCTCTCTCTCTCTCTCTCGCTCGATATCTCAGAAACATAAAGATGCCCCCTTTTTACGAACATGTGAGAAATAACAAAAGTCGCATCACCAGCCGGCCGACACCTCCGGCCCAAGTTGTGCCAGGCTGAACCGCTCAGATGTTCTCCACTGTGGAAAAGAAGCAGGTGCTGCTTCCAGGTGCTGCATTCAGTGTCTAGTTAGGTGGATCAATCATGGACCGGTTGTCGTGTAAGGACAAAGTAATCGTATCAAAATTTTTACCGCTCCATGACTCATTTGATGAAATGCCTTTAATCCAATCTGCTTTATTAACGTGCATCGTGTAATTTGATTTAACCGGCCGGTGGAGTTGAGAGCTGGCGGGGTTTAACTATCGTGTAATTCTGCCGTGTTTTTGTCCCCAAGTGTCTGTCGATGGCCCTAATGCAGTGATTTCCTTTTACTGTCACGGCCAATCTGATCAGAGCGCGGCCGAGTAGATGCTGAAAGCAACCGCGTGACGGGCCCCTGCCGCAGGAGTGGTAGGTAACACTTCATAACTTTGTCACATCTCATCATTTAAGAGTGTCTTTTCAACTCAGCCTCCGCTTCATGTGCCACACCCACCATGGCAGGGTCAGAGGTCAGCAGCACCAGGCTGCACCCTTTAGGAGCTGCTCTTGCTTGGAGGAC